>NC_066886.1:28834127-29167627 GCF_022985175.1 Labeo rohita | reverse complement strand
TTTATCAAGTTTATAACATTTTCCTCTTATTTAAAGCCTAGACAGGAAGAAAGATATAAGCCAGATCTCTCTCATAGTGTAGCTGCATAAACACATGTGCAATCAGATTTGAGCAGCGGCAGCAGTAGCAGCATGGACAGATCCTGCAGTAATTGATGGCAGAGCTCTTCTTTCATTCTCTCACTGCAGTCAATAGAGCTCATTGAGCGGCCTGAAATATAGACATCTCCCACGGTCAAATCATAATTACTCTGCTGATTATGGAAATCCTTCATAACAAATCTATAACGGCTTCCTGACATGTTTTGTTTCCTCGTAGTTACTGTTCAGTCATTCATAACTCCAGGAGTCTGTGGCTGAATCCTTATTAATCTAAGCTGTGCAAATTTAGAGTGTTGCTGTGTAGCATATTTTCTGCAAAATAAATCGCACCGGGTCAAAATTGCATTGTTGAGGGTCCCATTGGAACATAAGTAAAATAATTGTCAAATAATCAAAAATAATGTCAAATATAGCTGCAAGCAGCGATTACCGGGTTCAAGTTTTTTAAATTTAAACACATTAGACATTACATATTATTTATCAAGCCTATAATGACCTAAATCAATGATTGATTTGAAAAAGAAAAAAAAAAAGCCCTGAAAAAAAAAAATCCATAAAAAATATGTATTGCACCAGCTGTGGTCCGATCTCCCTAAAACTTTGCATGCTTGTTTAGAATTACCCTTGTCATGTGCTCACCAGGTTTGGTGAAGTTTTGAGTTTTTGTTCAGGCTTTATAGGCATTTGTAGGCTTTTTATAGGCTTTATATTTGGACAGAGCCCTTTTCTAAATGACCCCATTATAGCTTACTAAAGAGTACATTTCAACCTTTTTTGTAATTATTGACCTAGCATCCAGAGAATTGCACTGCAGTGTTTTTTTTTTCCAGACTAAGCAAAAAACCTAGGACTAGTTCACAAAAGTAGTAGTTTTTTTTTTTTTTTAAATAATCATTGATTTGGTTTGATTGACAGCAGTTTGTTTGACAGTAGTGGTTCTAGAGTGGTTATCCAATTGTCCTTATAGGCACTTGTGGCACTTTGGACCAAGAATGTGCCTACCAGTTTTCATGCCAATAGGACAAAAGGTTGTGTAGTTATGCCCATTTTTATGTTTTGTCCCAACACTTATAGTGCCAACTTTATTCATGTGATCTCAGATTGAGCTCTTACATAGGTCTTGTGAGTTTGCCGAAGATATCTCATTTTGTTCAAAAGTTATAGTTGTTATTTAACTCAGAAATTGATTCAGAACAAAAAGTACAAAATATACACAGTGCGCTTCCCTGGTGAAAAAAACAGCATATGCTGGTAGGTATGTTTTGATGCTGGAATGCTGGTTAGGTAGGTTTTGATGTTGGTTTAAGCTGGTCCTTTGCTGGTTCATGCTGGTCCTTGACCAGCAACATGACCAGCATAAACCAGCAAAGGACCAGCTTAAACCAGCATCAAAACCTACCTTACCAGCATTCCAGCATCAAAACATACCTACCAGCATATGCTGTTTTTTTCACCAGGGTTTGTAAATAAACCTGGGCTCACATACTTCTCTCGTTCGGCAAAAATCCAATTGTAAGTATGTTTTGCAGACCTCACACTAAGTGCATTATATAAGTCACGTTTGAATATAGTGTTGGAGGATTATGCATTTTTGTAGGCCAAAGCTGGAAATGAGTCACAGTACCATTTTAGCACTTCTGGTTCCATCATCCTGAAGTCAGTGGGTTTTTTGTTAAATGCCTGAAATAAGGCCAGTGTTTAAAACAAGCCCAAAATATTTTCAACTAAAATACAAAAGTAACTTTTTGGTTTGTTTTTTACCTTTTCCTTAAAAGAGCAAGTAGCTAAATTGGACTACAGAGGTTGTCGAGACATTAAACATCATGTCAAACAGATGAACTCATTTACTTACTAATCGCTTTTACTTAATTTGTTTATAATTGTACTCTTTGCAAACTATTTTAATTAAAGCTTTCAGGGAAAATGTGTTTTTAATAAAGACTGAAATAGTTGACAGGAGCTTAATGGTGGTGACTTTGAAGTTAAAAGTCATGTGACTGTGGTGTAGTTTGTTTGTAGCCTATGTTTAGCATTTTACTTTTGCCAGTTGTATTTATGCCTCAGTATTCATAATCATGTTATTTTGTTAAGATTATTATTATGAACAAAACATGTAAGAATTATAAATGTTTGCTGGTCACAGAGCTTATTTTTTTGCAATAATCCAAACACCACAACAACAACAACAAAAAAATCTGATTGTGTTTGTATTGTGTTTTTGTCAAGGGAATCAGAATGATGCAGCACTCTATGCAAATCGCAGCATGTTTCAGTTGATCAAAAGAAATGACTTATATTCTAGAAAATAGTCAGAGTGACAAACAACATGCCAGATTCAATCTTTAAAAAAAAAAAAAAAACTTTGAAGACTCTATTCCAGATGCACATGAGGTGAGCAAATTAGTGAGTGTGAATACATAGAGTATTGCCAACACCAGCATTTCACTTCCCAAAATCTCTGTTTCAGACACATTAATCTTTGATTAAAATATCCAAGTGCTTGGCAAGTGTGTGTGGGGGGAAAACATGCTCCAATTTGCCTCCCTTTTACTAATCATGCAAATGAGAGTGACTAATATGCACTAACACATTCTTAATGACTTAATGAATAATGCATTGGGAAGACCATGAATTGTAAAATTTTAATAGAACAACAATTTACTTGTTAATATGTGATTATCAAACTAGTGCACATTTTCAAACTCCCTAAACAAGACAGGAGAGACTAAAATGAAACAAAAGGAAGGTGAAATGTTAAATTTTTTGTTCCTTGTTTAGTTTGACATGCATAGACATGTATAACCTACTTATTTATGAGTTTAAACACTGACAGATTATGAAATCTTAAATGTAGTTTGTAAATGTAGACAGTTGAGGTCAGAAGTTTCCATACACCTTGCAGAATCTGCAAGGTTCTTTAGAAAAATCCTTCAGGTCCCACAAATTCTTTGGTTTTCCAGCATTTTTGTGTATTTCAACTCTTTTCAGCAATGACTGTATAATTTTGAGATCCATCTTTTCTCACTGAGGACAACTGAGGGACTCATATGCAACTATTACATGAGGTTCAAACACTCACTGATGATCCAAAAGGAAAAACGATGCATTAAGAGCCGGGGGTGAGAACTTTTTGAATTTGAAAATCAGGGCAAATTGGAGTAAAACTGCTTTGTCTTCTGGAAGACATGTAAATATTTTCTGTACCTTCTAAATGGCAGCACTAAATGAGAAAAAACAACATGTTCAGGCAAAATAAGAAAAAGGTACATGTCATGCTGTTAAAAAGTTTACACTTCTGGCTCTTAATGCATCATTTTCTGTCTTGAAATTGTTGCATGAGTCCCTCAGTTGTCCTCAGTGTGAAAAGATGGATCTCAAAATCATACAGTCATTGTTGGGAAGGGTTCTCATACAAAAAAAAATAATAATTTGTGGGACCTGAAGGATTTTTCTGAAGAACAGCGGGCAGTTTAACTGTTCAGGACAAACAAAGGACTCATAAACAACTATCACTAAACAACAACAACAACAAAAATCAGGTAACAACACAGTACAAAGAATCAAGCGTATGTAAACTTTTGAACAGGGTCATTTTTATAAATTCAACTGTTATTTCTCTTGTGGTCTATATGTAAACATCTTTTATGTGAAATAACTTATTCAGGTCAGTACTAAATAAAAAAAAAAAAAACATGCATTTTGTATAATCCCTCTTACTTTGATAAAATAATTAACATTTTGCAAATTCTGCAAGGTGTATGTAAACTTTCGACCTCAACTGTACTTTTTATTAGTAGCTAGTAGTCTTTAGGATAGTTAATGTTTTTAAAAGGGTCATAAATTAACTTGGAAAATAAAAGGCTTAGATCTGCATGTGTGCAGCTCAAATAGTAGAGCATGACGCCAGCAACGACAAGGTCATGGGTTTGATTTCCAGAGAATGCATGAATCGGTAAAAGCTGCATACCTTGAATGCTGAGTCACTTTGGAAAAAAAGCATCTGCCAAATGCATAAATATTAATCTGATTCTAAAAACAGATGCAAAAGAGTAACGCTTCAGCCATAAGAGGTGGCTGTTGCGCTTGTTCAACAGATGTTTAGTCAGAGGACAGTTGCGAGTGTTGAGTTTTCTCTGCTGGAGTTTGAGTCCGAGCCATGTTTGTGTGAGCCGAGAAGGTCGTGACTCCAGTATCACACTGTGTCTGTCTATGAAAAGGCTGTTAGTCAGAAGAGCTGTCGAGCGAGTGTATGTGTGAGAGCGCTTCAACACAGCAGCTCAGCTTGATGGACACACATTATCAAATGTCATCCCGTCAGCTCACAGTGTGGTGGAAGAGCAGAGATAGACAGACACAGAGAACATAATGCCAACAGGCAAGCCATGCAAGGAGAAAAAGATAAAAGTCTTTATCTTTAAAGATAAAAAGATGAGTCTTTCTCAAAGTCAAAAATGTGGTTTGGGCCATTTCTCAGCCATGTCAACACTCATCATCCATGCATCCAGGAGCTATGAAGATAAAATACACAAGTCAAAAACAGTAATGACAAACTGCTGAGCAGAAAGAAAGCCACTTGTTTCATGCTTATTTTAAAGGGGTCACATCATAACAGTCTTATGAATCACATGGTGGCAGATTCACAAAACAATCTGCACTTTTTTCCCTTATGCTGGCTGGGATGCAGAGTTTCTGGACACTAAATTTGCATCAGTGATATGTAAATGTTACACCGTGTCCTAACCAGACACAACTCGCAATTTGTAGCTCCACACCAGATGTGACAACGCTACTCATTGTGACCAAATCTGTCAACAGAATAGATAAGTACATAATCAAAATCATAAATATATTACCATTTTATGTTATCAAGTCCCCCGTAGTCAAAAATTGTATCTCTTAAAACTGATCTTTGATCATCAAAATGAAATATTTAAATGTTTTTTCTTGTGAAAAAAATTTTATCATGCCTTAAAACAGTTGTAACAGTTGTAAAACAGAATGTAACTCTACCACCCTTGCCTCATTTACTATACACGGATCTATGAATATGCAAATTAGCCCCGCCCCACGTAGTCACACCAGCCAGAGCCCCCTGATCCACTAACTGAACTGTAGTAAACGCAATATAATAGCGAAACACGGATAATGACTAAAAAAACTATGTTTTTACTAGCGGACAACAACAGTAGATACTGTAATATTTGTTAAAGTTACTTACTTGACGATGTTGTGCCCTTAAAATTCCTTGAAGGCTCGAATGCAGCCTAGTTTGTGATTCCAGTTCACGCCCGCGAGCATATGCGAGTAAAGTGTAGACAGCAAAGCGGGAGAGGTGCATCTGACTACTTTTACACTGATGCCTGATACATTGATTTTACACTGGTTATTTTTCACGTTAGCTCTATTTAGTGCTCTATTTAATATTTGGTTTTGTGCTGATAATCCTATTGGCATATTTTGCATGCTAATGATTGAAATCTATCCTTTGACATGATTGGTTACTGAAGTTTGTGACGTAGCAAAAAAAGGGGGCTGTTTAAAGCCATGTTTCTGGGACAGCCTTTGGGAAATTACAGTTTTAGATGAAAATACTCAGCAGTGGTATTGATTAATGTACGGGCACATGGTTTGTCTAAAAGCATAATTAAAAAACACCACACAGACAAATAAACAACATAAAAATCTTGATTTTCACTACAGGGGGGGACTTTACCATTATTAAAAATACATACTAGCTACATTCACATGGACACTTTTTAAAATCATTCCAACCGATGAATCTGAACACAGTGTTTACATAAGCTATAAATAAAGTAACCGGGTTAATGTGTGCATTTATATGTCACAAGCTTAAAATCAGGTTTAATCATCTGACATGCATACACTGCATGAGTATACAGAGTTTCCCACTGTTTTGCATACTAACCATCTTCCTTTGTTTAAAAATTAGACTTATTTATTTATTTTGGGTCCTAATTTGGAGACAACGGGCACATGAAGCTTTTTGCAATGATGCTTATATCAAGCAGTAAAAATCCTCGCACCCAAAACAGCATGTCTGAGAGTTGGATGAGAGTTAGAGTCTATGGACTCTAACAAGAGACAATGTTATCCTGCATCATTTTACAGACGATGAGTGGAAAGAGAATTTTAGATTAACACAATAGTCAATTTCTACATCATTTCACATGCAAAAAACTTTTCTAGTTTCGATTTTCAATCCGAGCAAGTGTCTACATCTTGAACGGATTAACAAAGGTTTATCTCACCCCTCTCAACCCAACTGAAGTTTGGGCATTTTTTAAGCAGTTTATGTGGAGTATTTTCATTAGGATTGCACAATTGCAGTCGGAATACAATGCTCTGTGTAAACGCACCTACTAAGTGACTGACACAATGGAATAAACTTGCTTGTTCACTGTGAGTTCACAGTTTTAACGTATATGCTTCCTTCGATTTATTTTCAAGATCTGAGGTAAATTACCTCGTCACTTTTAGTCTGCTATTAAGGTCACGCAAAATGATATTTGAACTCACAGACAGTTTTTACATTAAATAAAGAACATAATCTATACCTGAGATCATCATTGTAATAATTTGTATGTTGTTCCAGCCACAACTTTACAGAAATAGAATCTGTTTCTTAAAGGGGTGGTTGACTGAGTTTTTTCTAGGCTGGATTGTGTTTATGGGGTGCAGTCTTACATGTGTTAATGCTTCATTTTTTTAAAAAATGCATAATTTTTCACATTTACCTGTATTCTGCTCCGCTCTGTCCCTTTTCTGATAAACGATCAGATGATTTCTGGGTTTTGTGAAGCCTCTCCCTCAGAAATACACAATGGCTAGCTGGCCCAGCGTGTTGTGATTAACTCATCCGCTAGAGCGCGTTCATAAACGTCATGCCCCTCACATGCAATCAAGTTATATTGTAAACAATGGTGTTGTCAATATTGCTTATCAGTTTGAGCCCAAATGAGACCCAGAGAATATTAGTGAGGATCACGCAGAACCTGTGCAAGCACAGCTCTTACAGGACATTTCAGAATGGTACGTGTTTTTGTTTGTTGTTGTATCATACTTTTAGATACGCTATGATTTGTAAATGCTGCTGCTTATGTTAGCTTTTAATATATGGTTTTATCCTGATTAAAGCTTTAATACAGCACAATACATGATTGCGTTGTAGCAGCTTTGTAAAGTAACTGTTTATTTTGTAACAGTGAGAAGTGTTTGCCAGCAAATATTGCTAGCTACCAGGGCAACTGGTAAATATCTGTCTGTCTGTACACACAAAGTATATAATACAAGGGCTCAATCAAGAGTCCCCCATGGCAGAAATCATGAGCCCGGGGCACCTAGACCAGACCAAAAGGGCAGTTTAGTCAGAGCTCAAAAGTAGGGCTGGGAATCGAGAGTCCCATCAGGGGGAATCAACTCCCCATTCATAGCCGTTTTCAGTTCAACAAAGCTTATCTGTGAGCGCCTCTCAAACGTAAGGCTGCATCATACGAAGGCTGCATATCTCGGCTGCTGTCATCAAACGTCGCTGAACATCGATTCACGAAAATGATCTGAATCAAAAGATTCGGTACTGAGCTAATTTGAGTTTGAGGATGCAGCCTTGCTCGCTAATAGGAAAGGAAAGGACGTAACGTGTGGCCAAGTATGGTGACCTATACTTGGAATTTGTGCTCTGCATTTAACCCATCCAAGTGCACACACACAGTAGTGAACAAACACACACAGTGGGCAGGCATATTGCTATTGCTGCAGCGCCCAGGGAGAGAGGGATTCATATATGAGTAGATTTTTTCGTGCACCACTAGTTTTGACGACATGGCAACAACTCTTCCTCTTTTGCCTCGCCCCCTTTTGTTGCACGTTCCAGGGGGCGGGGTTTATGTAAACATCTGGGTTTATGATGTCACCAACCCAGAAAGTAGCTTGTTGTAGTCCTTACGAGCCGTTTTTGTAGGCAATAAACTGCCATAAATTTAAAAGACAATATCTCCGTTTGCATTGAATCTCCATCCTTGCAACTCTGCAGATATTGTTTATGCTCAAACAGCAATATTACACACTAACTAAAGTTAAAAAAGTGAAATCACCCCTTTAAAATCTGCTGTCACTTATCATGTGTTGCAGTTGTGACTGGTCAGAACACAGTCTTGGGAGTTGTTGTTTTCCTGACATCAAAAATTATGGATTTCCAAATGTGTTGGGTTTGTTGTTGTCGATTTCAGAAGATTTTTTTCAGAAACTCAGAAAGTTACACTATGTTTTCATAGTACAAAGAACTTTTTTCTAAGACAATGAAGTACAGTATGATTCATTCATTGAATTTGAATGCAGTTCATGGAGAGACTTCACACTGTGAATATATATTATGTGATATATTATTTTATTTTCTACTTGCAGTAGGAAGTGGGCTATATGTTAATGCATGCAGAGCTTCAGTGAGGAACAGAGTTACATAAACAGATTGTTCGGCCTCTGATTTCATATTGTATTAGTCATTTATGTGTAGGAGAACACAAAAAGTGTTCTGTTACACAATCACCATGGAAAACAATCAATGATCACAGTATGTGGGTTTGTGTTTTCTGGTGAAGTTCCCCAGAGGCTTTTGTGATAATACAATACATTTATTTTGCTATAATGACCAATAATAAATAAATACTAAATTAGCCTAAACAAAACAAGTAATTACATAGTAAACAACAATTAACCTGAATAACTACAGCTTAAAATTTTAATTTAATTATTCATGCTATCAAATTTAAATACTTTTTGTTGCATAAAGCAAACTGTGAAATTTGAGTAATTAACTCAACTTTCTAGCTTTTTTAATTAAACTTGTTTGTTCTAAATAGCACCTTTAAAAGCGGCATTAAATGAAAGTCCATTTCATTTTTCAGAATGCAAATTATAGGTCTTAATGTGCATATCTTAACATTTCTCTCTTCTTATCTTCAGACTTCTCTAATATGCAGGTCTTCTCCAATCATTTAATCACTTATACTCTGTGCCTGCAAGCTCACATTCATCTCCCTCCACTTTTGAGTGCCAGGCCCACATCTCAACATCCAATGATGCACAGATTTCAATTTTTTTTTTTCAATTTTTTTTTTCTTTTCGATTTATACACGGATGTATAATACAGAAGAAAACGTCTCACTACTTCTGTTTCATCACAACTTTAAATGAAATATAGCATGAAAAATTAAAATAACTTACAAAATTATTCATTGCATTTTACAACAGACTTTCTGCAGGGTTTCTGCAGGTCATAAAAAGGTATTAAAAAGTCTGAATTGTTTCTACAAACTGAGCTCTTAAAAAGTTCTTAAAGTCAAAGCAGAAAATCTTAACTTCAGAAAGTCATGGCATTAAATGCTGCATGCACTGCAAAAAGTAGTAGCGTACAACGGGGCTAAAAGCGCCCCCTAAGAAAAAAAATTGCTTTTCACTGTACCTTATTTGTATGATTGCAGAAAAATACATATGCTTGTATTGAACATTTATGGAGTAACAGATCTTGTGTGAAAATAAATCATTCAAGTTGTTTATTTTATTTAAAAATCTCATGAATGTATAAGGTGGCAAGGGGGCCTTTTACCCTACACACAGGGTAAAAGGCACAAAGTATTATACAAATACTTTAGCTAAAATAATGTTTGTTTTTTTGTTTTTTGTTTTTTTAATAATGTATAAGTTAATACTTGTTCAAAACAATCACTTTAGCAAAGTTTGTACTATTTTCTTTTTATTTTGATAAATGAAATAATTATTTTCTGGTCAATAAATATACTGTCATTAAGGTATGTTAATATAGAACACATATTTTAAAATACAGAAACAAAATCATTTTAAAATTTAAAGATTGTGAAAGCATTAAATGAGATCATATAGCAATTTAATATAGATTTACACTAGTAACAACAATTGATATTTTATTTTATTTTTAATATTATTTTTAAATGATGGTTTTTGATTATCTCTAAGATGAACACCCAACATAATATATAATATTTACCATCTGAATCTAACAATGTCCTGTTAACAAATGGAAAAAGTCAGCCTTCTATTAATTATCATGTTAATTATTGTGCCTTTTAGCCCCAACTGCGGGGGGCGCGTTTTACCCCCAAATATTATACTTTTACATATTCTTTCGTTATTTAAAAAACTGCTGTTTTAATTATCTTAAACAAAACTGAAAATCTTTAAGAAGACCTTTGTCTCAAGATATATTGAATAATTTTAGTGATTCTCATTTGCTACTTAAATCTACGGCATTTATAAAAACATAAAATATTAGATCAAGTAAGCCCAGAATTAACTTTGTGCTGCTGGCTGTGATCACATTAAGGATCAGACAATTTTGCATGTGTATGTTGAAAAGCAGATGTTTTGGAAAGTGCTATGCCACATTTTTGTGCCATCTAGTGATTTAGAGGAAAATAATATTAAAGGCGCCTTTTACCCCCGGGGCACCTTTAGCCCCATTCTACCCTCTTTTTTTTTCAATATAAACATGCTTAAACATGCTTAAGTCATGATACATTTACTTGACATTCAAATTAAACATATGAAGTTTGTTTTTTTGAGAAATTGAACGAAATTATGTGAGTTTATGTTTAAAACAAGAACAAATATCTGTCAATAGGCAATAAAAACCCTTTGAATTTATTTGGTTTTTCTTAGCCCATTGACAGATATTTGTTCTTGTTTTAACAAAAAACTGAAACTTCTCATAAAACAAGACTTATCTTCTATCATTTGGTTGGTAAATGTATCTTGATTTAAGAATCTTTAGATATTTGCACTGGAAAACAAGACAAAAAGTAATTTCAGTATATCTTTAGTAAAATCAGTTAAAAAAAATAATGGAGATCTGTTGGAAGTTGTATCTTCAAACTTTGAGACATTGTTAATACGAGACATTTACATTTAGAGCAGGGCTGTCAATTTAATGCGTTAACTTTAATAAAATAACACGATTAAATATTTTAACGCAGTTAACGCGCTGGCCCCGCCCCCACATATGTACATCATCTTTTATTTTATTTTATACAGTTGACTGTTGACAAATATGACGCAGGGCAACAACTCCAAAATGCAGTTATACCCTAAAATTCAAGATATTGGTGCAGAAAATGCCCCATATGTGTTTTGTTTCATATATATTATATATATATATATATATATATATATATATATATATATATGTATAAAATGAGAAATATAAATATGTAATATGTGATATATATATATATATATATATATAAAATGAGAAATATAAATATGTAATATGTGATATATATATATATATATATATATATATAGCAACAAAAAAGAGAAAGTATTTTGAAGACTGCTGGTAACAAATCTGTTTTGGTTACCATGACTTTCATTATATGAACAAAAAATGCTGAGATGTTTCTCAAATGATCTTCTTTTATGTTCCATAGTTCACATTAGGCCATTGCAGCCTAAGTGTTGAATCAAATAAAGCCTAAGCTGAATCAAATACAATATTTCTTTCTAAAGTTACAATTTGTAATGTTTACTTGCTACTTTCTCGTTTAGCACAAAAATAGCCTTAAATAATATTTTGTAGGTATTTTCACAATATTTTTTTTTCGATTAATATGCAATTAATTAGATTAATTAATTGACACATCATGTAATTCATTAGATTAAAAAAAAATCAACTGACAGCATATTGATGCATTATGTTCCTTTAAATTGATCCTTTAAATTTTCTTTATTTTGTCCTAAAAAGTCTTGAATGTACCTTCATAAAACTTGCAAAAACCCTAATATAAAAGACAGATATATGACAGAATGAGTGTTTCAAATCAATAAGTCCTGTCCAGCGTCATAACTCAGCAACTCATGTGTCATCTAGAATTCCAAGTTTCCCACTCGTGAATACATTTATGTACTTGAAACTCGTAATTGCAATGTTTCTAACTCCACTTGAAGTTGTGAGGAGAGTTATAGGTTTTAATCAGTTTAGAGGAAACATGAGTGGAAGAGCTCTGCAGACTTTAGGCTTTTCAAATGAATCATGTACGAACCACTGCGACATAAACATCGGCTGGTGTGAGTTTTCGTGCGTGCGAGTGTGTGATCATCTTAAGCGTCAGCTCAATGGACTGATTCAGTTGCCAATTAGCACATTACAGCTAACAGATGGCCACTATCAAAAAGTAATTAAATGGTGTACTTTTTATTAAAAGTGAACTGAAAATGCAATACTCACATCCTCATCAAAAGAGTTTATTTGCTTCTATATCCGCACACATATTTGTTAACTATTATAACATCCATTTCCTAAAGCACTGATGCCAGTGGTGAAGGTCATCAATCATGGTGTAGATCTGATGGGAGATAATGTGGTTTAGACTCTGGGATGGATACATTTAGTTCCAATGGTCTGCTACACAATGTAACAAATGACTTTGCTTCAGTGAGTGATGAAGGTCTCTTTGAGGCTGGAAATTCTAGTATAGACTGTCGAACAGTATAGATTGAGTGTTGCCAATAATCTACAACCTATGGCAAAAGTGAGCCATTATTCAACTGAAACAAACAATATAGACAGTATCTAAACCGTTAAAGTATTTACTGTAAAATATGGTTTCCCCACGTTGTGAATAAAAATAAAAAAGATTACTTGAGTATGTTTACAAAAACAATACTATTTAAGTCTTTCTAGTTTGAAATATCACATTTAATGCATTAATTGCCATTTTTTGTTATAGTTTGTGAAATTTACTAGCAATTTCTGAGAGAAAAAATGTTTCATAGTAAAATCACCAGTTTTTCAGGGTACTTGTGCACATAATTTTTCCAGCTTTATTTACAGTTTTGGTCTTACAACATCAAACCAATGAAAGTAAAAACACAACAGTTCTGCAAATAACAGGGTTGGAAAAGTCATCAGTCCCTTGATTTAATACTTCATAGAACATCCTTTTCACTTTAACTACAGCTGTTGTCTTTTTGGATATGTCTGTACTAGCTTTGCACATCTTGATTGGGAAATATTTGCCCATTCTTGCTTGCAGAATTGCTCATGTTCAGTCAAATTCTGTGGTGAGTGGCAATGGACTGCTCTCTTCAGATCCATCCACAGATTGGATTTAAAGGAGAAGTCCACTACCAGAACAAAAATTTACAGATAATGTACTCACCCCGTTGTCATCAAAGATGTTCATGTCTTTCTTTCTTCAGCCATAAAGAAATTATGTTTTTTGAGGGAAACATTTCACGATTTTTCTCCTTATAATGGACTGATATGGTGCCCCAATTTTGAACTTCCAAAAGGCAGTTTAAATGCAGCTTTTAACGATCCCAAATGCGGTTGTAAATGTCAGCCGAGGAAGAAGGGTCTTATCTAGCGAAACGATCAGTTATTTTCATAAAAATAATACAATTTATATACTTCTTAATGTCAAATGCTTGTCTTGTCTTACTCTGCCTGAACTGTTTTTTTTTTTTCTGGTTCATGACAGTTAGGGTATGTCGAAAAACTCCAATCTCATGTTCTCCCTCAACTTCAAAATCATCTTATATCGCTGGTTTACGCTGTTTTTGATCTTCTTTGCATGTTCAATTTGCATAGACTGTGTCGGTACTTCTGCAGTGATGTAGGATGATTTTGAAATTATTTGAAAATACGATCTGAGTTTTTCAACATACCCTAACTGTCTTAAGCCAGAATACACAGAGTTCAGGGAGAGCAAGACAAGGCAAGCATTTGAGATTAAAAAGTATTTAAATTGTATTTTGTTAATGAAAATAACCAATCGTTTTGCTTCTTCCTCGGCTGGGATCATTTACAACCGCATTTGGGATCGTTTGAGCTGCATTTAAACTGTATTTTGGAAGTTCAAACTCGGGGCACCATATCAGTCCATTATATGAAGAAAAATCCTGAAATGTTTAAGTCAAAAAACATAATTTCTTTACGGCTAAAGAAAAAAAAGGCATGAACATCTTGTATGACAAGGGGGTGAGTACATTATCTGTAAAATTTTGATCTTGAAGTGGACTTCTTCTTTAAGTCAAGGCTCTGATTTGGCCACTCAAGGACATTCACCTTCCAACACAACAATGACCCTAAACATACTGCCAAAACAACAACAAAATGGCTTAAGGACAAGAAGATAAATGTCCTTGAGTCCTTGACCTGCCCATCTTCAGCTGTCTAGCAGAGGGATGCAGGTTTTCCACAAGAATTTGGATGTACTTGGCAGCATCCATTAAGCTCTTCAATCCTGACCAATTGCTCAGTCCCATCTGAAGAGAAACACCCCACATAATGCTGCCACCACCATACTTCACAGTAGGTATGGTGTGTTTTGGGTGGCATGCTGTGTTTGCTTTTCGCCAAACATAGCGCTTGGAGTTCAGCCCAAAAAGATGCATTTTGGTTACATCAGTGCCATATGCTTTCCATTTTTTAATGATGCTCTGAACAGTACTCTGAGGGATGGGTAAAGCCTTTGAAATATTTTTGTAGCATTCTCCTAACTTGTGTCTTTCTACAACTTTATCCCGGAGGTCTTTTAAAAGAACTTTCCCAACCATGGTGAATTATTTGCCGTATCATGCACTACGACAATGGACTCTTCAAGAAACAGGTCATTATATTCTCAAGTAATCAACACCACTATGACTGATGTCAGGTGGGACAATTAGCGTTGTGTTTAATCTAAGTTTATTGCTTGCACCTGAGCAAGTTTATAATGGTGTACTCTAAAGAGCTGATTACTTTACCAAACCAGGCATTTCACTGATTAATTTTTAATAATCCTCCAGAATTTTTTTAAAATGAGATTTTACCTTTATAATGAGGGTTATAATGTGTTCATGCAGCTCAAAAAAGTTAGACTTAATTAATTTTATTTTTCAGGGTGTAATGTGACAAAAGGTAAAGGTTTTCGATGATTTTCTATATAAAATCTACAAATACTTGGCTCAAAATAAACCTCAAAAAAGTGGATCATATTTTAACAGATACACAAATAATTAAACTGGTGAACTATTATAGTCGAACTAGGTCAGATCAATCTGTCAACTTCTCAAATCCAGTATCAGTTCAAATAATGTCTAGATGTAAGAAATACTTTTTATTATTAGCCAGTAAAATCTAAATTTTGTGATTATTAAACTGACATTTGTGTCTGGGCACATGTTAAAGATCACAGTATGATCGTCTAATTAAATGCCATGATTCAGTATTTAATGCAATCTCAATTAGCAGATGTAACTGTAAATAGAGCGATTTCTGTGTTTCTTTTGTAAAGGTCTACAGACCTGCTGTACCTGTCTCTACTATGATACTTCCCCTCCAGGGAGCATTTCAGTAAATATTGTCTGGAAAGAGGCTGAGATGAAGCCTGAAGTATGATTTCTTTGAGGCTGAGATGGAATGAAGGAGATGTTCACTTGTTATTTGGCGGTAGGTCGATAAAAATAGAAAGGAAATACATTCTCTCCTGTCACACTGCACTCCAGACTGCTACTGAAAAGAAACAAAGGCTATAATGGAAAGATTGTGTGTGTGTTTTTTGTCTTGTTTGTTTGTTTGTTTGTTTAAAAATGAAATGCCCTTCTGTCTCATCTTTGAATATATGATAACATGTTACAGTTTTAAGTACACATCATTTTAATACAAATGCATTTTAATGTGATAATATTTAAATATAAATATAAATACATTACATTGAGGAAATATTACATTTTTTGACAAATGTATTTGACTTTATTTATTATGCATAATATTCAAAGTATAGATACTTTTGTGTAATTTTTCATCCAATGTGCTATATATATACAATGTATATATATGTAATTACAGACTTAATGACTCTCTCAGAATCTCTTACTGTTTGATTCATCAAAAGCAGTGGATGTGCCCATAATCAGATGCTTCATCTGTTTTTTTTTTTTTTTTTTTTCATAATTATTACTCTTATATCAAATTTCGGTCATGGGACTGAAAACCTGTTACACACAAATTGCGTGCATCGAAATTTCTTCTTGATTGCACTCTTAATTATTATAATTTTCTTTCTCTCTGTGATCTCCAGATCAGGTGGAGGAGAGCAAACAGAATATCTGTATCTCTTTTTTTCCTCATTCCCCGTGGGCAGTACTCAGTCTCTGTGCAGACCAGAGCAGCATGGAGCTCTGCAGAGATGTACGGATGAAGTGCTTCCACAAATAATCCAACAGAGTTCTCAGTGTGCTGCTTATTGGAGCTTTTTGATACTGATGTCAAGTCAGTAAATCACACACGTGCATGTGCACACATTGTGACTGTTTATTTTTCATCTGTGGCTGTGAGATGCCGAATTGCTGTTTTACTAGAGTTTTGGAAAGCTACACAATAATTTTCTTACCCTTCCAACAAAAACGAAGCAACTTGGGCACCACTTCTCAGGATTTTCTCTGTCATCACGTCGCCTTACTGATGTTTATGCTCATTTTTGTCTTTGTCAGTGTTTTTTCCTCTAACTTCAGAGCTTTTCTGGTTGTTTGGCCATTCAGACGATTCTTGCATTGTCTCTGCTGGTAAAGCATTATAGTAAGTGTTTTCAGCTGTCTAATTTTCATTCTTCGCATCAACAAACAACCCTATGCTATAGCGTATACAGGCGATGAGAATTCTCTACAACGTTTAGTGAAACATCTTTTCAACATGCCAGAATACACAATTAAAACACTTTTTAAGAAACTAGTTTGAATACAGTCATTATTTGCACACTATTAGAAAACATTTATTTCTTAATGTTTAAATGTTTATCACCAAACTGCTGTGTTCGTATTTAAATCCCAGCCTTGTTTAATTTCACATTTAATTTATAATTATATTTTTAAAAAATTGATTCCATTATGCTGAGTGGCTTCAGTCTAAAACACCGTCCAATTGTCATATATTTACTAATGTATAAGATTTTACATATAGATATTTAAACTGAGACTAGAATTATTTTTATTTACGTAAATGTATATAAAAAAGTGTCATTTGAAACTTGCACAGTGTTTAACTACCCTAGTAGAAAAGTAATAGATTTAAAATGCATTTATTTTATGCTAAGTGTAGTTCAAGTCTACTAACATATTTACTGACATATCGCTCAAGACTTCCGGATATAAAAATTGTAATTAAACTTTTATTTAGAGTACTACTTGTGGACAATGCACATTTTTTAATATTAAGACTAATATGTTTTAATGTCACTATTGATGAGGATTGTATGATCTTTAAATAATATCAGTCTTTAAATGCAAAATATTTAAAGTGTACCTATACTTGAAATAGTTCCGCTTTAGCAGAATAAAATATACTTAAGTATATCTGTAGTTGGACCTCAGCACTACTTTCACACAATTTAAGTGCATTAAGTACAAAATTAGTTGTTTCAATTTAGCAGATTTTATTTATAATAGTTTATTATACTAAAAGTACAATTGCATGGTATTTTCTATTAAGTACGTAATATGTAAGTGTATTTATAGTATACTTAACAAGAAATAAATGTATTTTAAATACACTTTAGTATATTTATTTTTCACTAGGGTATATATAAAAACTAGTTCGTGTAAACTTGGAAGAACTGCATCTTTTGCAGCATGGAGTATTACATTTAATCTTCCCAAAGCTACAGCTGCATATGTAGCAACCAGATAATTGCATATATTGGAAAACAGAGTTGAAAACACGATAAGCTCATGTTTGTCTGGGGAGAGAAAGTAATAGAAAAAGTGACAAGCTGGAGGTTTCATTTATTTAACTTTCAATCCGAGAACAGAAACATCAGCAACAAATTCCTCATGACTCTGCAAACTTCTTTTCCTCTATCAATTCAGCTCAGTATGCTCATATTAATGTCCCTGTTCCCCTGCCTCACATCCGGCTGAGAGTGAAAAAAGTAGTTTTGAAACATAAGCATATGTGTGTACTTCATTTTAGAGAAGGGTGACTAATGTGTTGCTAACAATAGGCTAAAGTATGGCTAATTATGAATGTGTTATTTCACTTTTGTTATAAGACGTTGTTGTTGCTTTTACAATATATTTAACACATCATTCTTTTATTTATTGTGACTATATTACAAAGTGATTTATTTCTTGTGTTTGAAATAATTTATTGGAAAGGTTATTTACAATACATTTCACACTTACAGTACTAGATCAACCCAGGCTCATTGGAAATACGTGCCTCTACATACATTTCTGCAACACCATAATTACATGCCTTACTGCACGTTTCGCAGTAGTTTCAAAGTGAAATGTCCAGAGAGTGGGGCTAAAACGCATGTTCAATACGTGACCTTGGCAGGTTTTTATTACGCTGGTACAGGCACATATTGCTGCGTTTTTATTAGCTGCTTGAGTATGCATTCCCCTACACCATACCCAACCCAACCCTAAACTTAACCGATAGTGTTAACAAATGCAAAACTAATTAAATATATATATATATATATTGTGATGCAGCCATGCTATTTTTACTTCCTCATTCAGATTTGAGCTGTTTTGGTGAACTGTAGTTTCACAGGGTTTGAACCAGAGCTCTTTATCACCCAAGCGCAATGCCATATTACTTGAGCTACAGAGCAAACATAATGAATTAGAAAACGTTCAAAAGTATCAGTTTTCAAATTGCACAGGATGTTAAAATTGTTTTAAAACCATAATATTCTGCCATAGTAATCGTCTGAAAATTAGGTTTTATTAAACAAAACTCTGTGTGTAAATCATATTATGTGTGAAAAGGAATAAAAGTTTTACTGCCTCCAGTGTTCATTTCAACTGGAAACTGCAGTGATTCGTACATTTAGGTATGTTTTTTCAGGTTTGCAGAAATGTATATAGAGGCACGTATTTCCAGTGAGCCTAAGTTGGAAGATCTACATCAGCTATTAGTCACTTGATAAGCTGCAATTGCAAAAAAATAAATAAATAAACAAATAAAATAAAACTCCATTGTGATATCAGTGCTTAAAGTGCATAAAGAACAGTGATGCTACTGCTAGCTAGAAAACTGAATGTTTGAATGCACCTTTAAGCTGCATGTTTTGTGTTATAAAAACATCTCCTCGTTACATCGACTGACGTCAGGGGTCTCACTAGGGAGGCCCAATCACCTCTGAGCTTTAGAGAAAAGGCCAATGAGAATTGGCGAGTGGAATTTGCATGGCAAGCCACTCCCCATACATATGGGTATATAAGCTGGCGGCGTGCATCCATTCATTGAGATTTGTGCTGAGGAGCCGAGACGCATCTCAGCATTCAGCGCAAGTTGAATGTAATCCTTGTTCCTTCAGGGAACATACATACATAACCGAGATGTTCCCTTTCAGTCAGTCACATTCAACATTACGTCAACTGATGTCAGGGGGAAAACGCCACAATCCAAACTGCGTTATGTAAATTGAGGATGCAAATGCTGACAGGCAAGCGTGTCAGAACAAATGAAGCTCAATACATAACTTTCCCAGTGCCCTGTAAGACAGATAAGTGGGCCCACCAGGGGTGCCAGAGTTTTTTAAGCAACCACTGGGGGGCGGAACACAATGACAGAATTCAAGGTCATGTGGAATCATGGAAAAAATAAAGGAATAAGTGGGACACGGTGGAGATCAACCGTGGGAAAAACTGAGACATCAATGCCAAGTCCGGAGGGGAAGATGGCACACCCACTACCGGACACAGTAACAGACTTCTCCGTCCAATCTGCAACTGCTGAGCAACGGAGGACCCGGAGTTCACCAGCAGGAGACAACTGGGAATAAACTCGCGTACCCAACTAGGAATGCCGCCCACAAGCCTGACTCCAGCCAATTACCTGATGTTACCCAGCACACAGGAGGACACCGGCTCCACCCAAACATTATAGAATCTTGCAAAGGTATTAGGTGTTAGATGCTCTGGAGATGTCAAGAGAGGTGCCATGCACCAATGCCCAGGAGGAGGCAACACTCAGAGTGGAGTGAGCCAGGGGGCATGGCTTACCTTGGGACTGGTGCGCCAAGGTGATGGCATCCACCAACTAATAAGCCTCTGTTTGGAGACAGCCATGCCCTTCTGCTGTCCTCCAAAGCAGACAAAGTGCTGCTCGGAGTGTCTGATGCTCTGGGTGCATTCCACGTAAATGTGCAAGGCACGGGCGGGACACAGCAATGCAAGGGCGGGGTCTGCTTCCTCCCGGGGCAGCACTTGCAGGTTCACCACCTGATCTCAAAAGGGAGTGTTGGAAACCTTGGGCACATAACCAGGCCTTGGTCTCAAGGTAACATGAGAATCAGCCGGACCAAACTCTAGGCATGATTCATTGACCGAGAATGCCTGCAAGTCCCCCATCCTCTTGATGGAAGTGAGGGCCATAAGGAGCAAAGTCTTGAGAGACAGGAGGAAGTCTTAATTCAGCTCAGATAAATCAAGTGGCTCAAAGAGGTCACTCCGTTATCCCAAGAGGGATGCCTCACTTCCGGCGAGTGACCTGGGAGGATTCAAGGCCAAAGTGTACTTTGTACGCGTACGTTAGCATATGCGTACAGTCGAACGCCTAGCCTTTCAAAGTATACTCCATTTGATATTGTGGGTGAACGCGGACTGTCAACACATGCGCTCTAGAAAGCTTCATCCATGTCCAGTGTCTGCTTTATTTTTCCACATTAAGTTTTGACTAATATCTGATATTTTTGAAGTCTTTTAAAATAAAGCTGGGCTGTGTCATATCTTCTCACTCACAAGCGCTTGTCAATGTAAGCATCTGCTGTTGTTGCTGCAGTCTCTGCTATTTTGTTATTGTTGTTCTGTCTCTTTACTTTCATTTTCTACTGTGAAACAATTGGCCCAGACAGTGTTGCCTCCTGGTGGAACGACTGATTACTGCAAAATAACTTCAATGCACATGTGCGACCTGCACGTACAAAGTATGCTATGGCGGCATTGTACACCTTCAAAGAGGAGGGGGACAGTCTCCGCTCCAACTTTTCCTGCAGAAGGAAAGCACCACACCAACCGAGCATCTCTGAGGGTCCTCTCAGTGAGAGGAACACCACTCAACAAATAGACCCCACTTCAAAGCATAGGCCTGCCTCATAGAGAGGGCTCTAGCTTGAGTTATTGTATCTATCATGGCCTAAGAAAAACCAGAGAGATCTACCGTCACAATTAGAGTTGTGACCTCAGTGTAGCCATAGACATGCGCTCACGATGTGGGTATGAGCCATCCACGAACACCATCTCAGCATGGTTGCAACCTAGACACAAAAGACAGTGATCATGTCCGTCGTCAGAGGTAAGGAAACTACCACACCTAGAAGCACATGGTCGAAAAGATATCTCAAAAGACACTCTTGATGACCATGCTTGTAAGAAATTACTTTTTTAGGCTGGATTGACCAGGGAACAACCGCGCACTTATCTGTGCGCAGCAGATAAGTCCGCTGAATGCAAAAGAAGTCCTCGTTCAGCCGAGAAACTCCAGCAGCAATGAATTCTTCTTTTTCTTCGTAGTAGTAACAGTCGATGCACGTTGCCATCTTACCCGTATGTACGGGGAGTGGCTTGGCATGCAAATTCCACTTGCTAATTCTCATTCACCTTTTCTCTAAAGCTCAGAGGTGACTGGGGCTCCCAAGTGAGACCCCTGACGTCGGTCAACGTAATACACAGGTTCATTGCTTGAATTTATCACGGAAATAACTGCAATTTCTGAAAACCTGTAAAGATCACTCATTTGGTCAAACTGAAAATAATAATAAAAAGCAAGAGAAAAAAAACCAAAATAATAAAATTTTTAATTGTAGTATGCAAAATAACCAATTGGTTAATGAGATATCACTGTCTTATGAATATTACACACAAAAATGACAACAGCTTTTATCAGCTATCAGAGAACGCAATTACCACTTTAGAGGAAGATCTAGACACTGGGTTTGACAGTGTTTCGTAGTGCTATAAAACATTTGATAGAGATGCACGGGGTGTCATGCCCTATTTTTTTTCAGGGGGCGTCAGTGACAGTTTGTCTGACAGTCTTGATAGTCTAGTGGTGTAATTTTATACTATGCATGGCACCGTGTTAAAATCCTGATTTAATTTTTTTTTTTTTTTTTAATGAACCAAGCATAATTGCACATGAACTCGACACATGAAAGTCTTCATTTTCATATGGAAATCAGCAACAACACTCTAAAAAAGGTGTGGAGACATTTGTGTGAGTTTCCCATTCAGATGCAAAATTATGGCAGGAGAGTATTTAAATTAATCATGCAAGGTGATTTACTAAAGTCAGTTTACTGGTATTTGCGCCACTATTTAACGCCCCAAAAAAAGGTCTTGAACCCATTTTGCGCTTCACATGGCTGCAATAGTTTCTCATTTGTGGTGCTCTTGGTAGAATGTGTTGGTCATTGTGGAAATGATCTGGCTGCATCTCAGTTTTTTAATTTGCATATTGTCAGTAGATCACCCACAAAACTTTTTACTCCTATTGGCGTTTTTATGGGATTGTAGTCTCACGCTAATTTGCCCTGTTTAGTAAATCTGGCCCTGAATGTCTAAAAAAGACATTTGAATAGATATGTATCTTATTAAATAAATATCAGCTATGAAGAACCTTTTGTGCAATTTAGAGGTTCCATGGATATTAAATGTTTTTCATGGCGCAATTGATGCCAATGTAGAACCTTTATTTTTAAGAGTGTTGAACACTTTTGTGTATTCCAATTTATTATATTTGTAGATTTACAGTGCCCTCCGCTTATATTGGTACCCTTGGCAAACATGAGTGAAGGCGGCTGTGAAACTAAATCTGCAATTTATCTTTTTGATATTTCTTTTAAACAATTTACAAGATTCTAACCTTCCACTGAAGTAAAACAATTGAAAGTGGGGAAAAACTCATATTATGAAATAAATGTTTTTCTCTAATGCACACTGGCCACAATTATTGGCACCCCTAGAAATTCTTATGAGTAAAATATCTCTGAAATATATTCATTCATATTTACATTTTTTTAAGCACACCAGAGTGACTAGGAGCATGCTGGAGATTAGTTGAGTCATGGGGTCAGAAAGCATTAAAAATATCAAACAGTTCCTAAATCGCCACATGTTGTTCAGGACGGTTTTAAGAAAAATCCTCCTTGTTATCCAAAAAACAAATTTCAACATAGTTGGTCGTCAGACACGACTGGAACTTCAAACGGGACTGGCTTCTATGGTCGAATGAAACTAAAAAATAGCTTCTTGGCAGCAAACCCACCAGATGGGTTTGGTGGAAACAGGGATAAAAAGAACCCCATATTGACAGTTAAATATAGTGCTGGATCATGTTGTGGGCCTATTTTTGTGCTGGAGGTTCTGAACATCTTGTTCAGATACATGGCATCATGGATTCTATCAAACAACAACAGATAAAAAAAACAAAATCTAAACCTGGCTGCCTCTGTTGGAAATCTTATAATGGGCCATGGTTGATCTTCCAACAGGAAAATGGTCCAAAACAAACGTCAAAATCAACACAAGCTTATGGTGAACTGTGAAATTTATTTTCACAGCCGCCTTTAATCATATTTACTAAGGGTGCCAATATTAGTGGAGGGAATGTTCGATTTCATATTTTGCTACCTCCAAAAAAAGAGAACTGGTTGTTTTTTTGAGTCAAATAGCTCCTTCCATTCTTATCAGAAACACTGATCACTATGTCTGCTGCTGTGTGTGTGGCAGCATCTGCTTTCTCTCTAGAGAGACGCGACAGGCACTACAGGTGCATTTCCATACACCCACCTGCACTATGTGTTCTGTTCTCGCAGGCAAATTGGTTAATTTGCTGTCGTTCAGCCCGAGGATCTGTGTGACATTAGCCCTAAATGCATCCCACCGGCTGAGCGACCCCGTGTCATATTAGGAATATAACGTCCCCCGCATACATACGGTTTCCTCAATACCCGCTCTCATAATTCAAGCATGAAATATCACCATTTCACATGAATAATGCAACAGCGGCAAAAGCAGTAATGTCGCCGGCTTTGTCCACTCTGCGTTCGGTGAACCGTACAGGCCCTCGGGGAGACGAACGCGATTGCAGATATCATTTCCCTCCATCTGCATTTGATTTGCTATGTGTTCCTGCGATAAATGGCGGTTATTGATGGCTGTAATCTTGAGTTATAGCGCAGAGGTCATTACAGATCATTTCACTGTGGTTTCATACAGTCAATTAGACTACACACCTCTGCGTGGGACTCTCTTATGAGAGGCCTAACACCTTTTGCTGCTGAAAGATTTATTATTTTTTAGCGGTACAGAGGGGAAATTATTATTTGAATTATTTATCTGAAACATAAAAGGTGGTTTCTGCTCAATTTCATATTTCTTAAGGTATGTGATAAAGATAGTACAGAGACATAGTTTATGCTATGAACTTGACGATAATAACTGAGATAATAAAAACATGGCCCAAACCTACTGTGAATACGTCATCTGCGATATAATATCAGTTCTGCTGGCTTTTGCAGATTGAAGCTAGAACTGAAATATTATAGTAATGTTAACTAAAAAGTGTAAGTAAGGAATAATTGAGGACGGGCTCTTTAATTATTAAAACCCGAACTGGTAATGCAACCACAATGAAAGGAAAAGAGGCTGTTACACCTAAGGTGTGCATGAAGTTTTCAATAATTAAACAATATTGAGTAAATTATTCTGCTTGAACTTCAGCTGCCACATGCCAGCGTCCCAAAGCCATATTTTAGGATTTGGTCCCTAAAACGTTCTTTTGAGTGAAACCACTTCCTCAAAATGCAGATTTAGTGCTTTTAAACAGCCCTAGCCACCATTACTAGTTTGAAATGCTCTTTGAAGTTCATTTGAAATTTTGCTGTCCCAATTTGCATATCCATTGTGAATGAATGCCTGTCAAATCATATTGTTAAAAACAGCGTATCAAATGTGCCTAGGTGGATTGTTAAAGTGTGTGTTTAATCATGCTTTTTGGCTAATAGTGGTCTTGGGAATCGAAGAGTGTGGAATAGTTACCTGTCAACTTTTTTAAGTCAGGAAAAAGAGCAGAGAAGTGTGTTGAAGATGAAGGTTGAATTTAGGTTGATCCTAAACACAAAATATAAACAGTACATCCTAGGTATCAAGATGCAGTTTTATTATAGCATAGAATATCCCAACACACTCCAAAGCCGCAGTGGTGGCTGTTCAATGGGGCGCTGGCGTGCCGCCCCCATCAAGTTAGCCAGGGAAGAAGCCTACTTCAACAAATTCAGTATATACACTGCCCTCCAAAAGTTCGGAAACATCCCTGGCAAAGTGTGGTTTTGGACATCAGCATAAATCCTTATCATTTTTTGGTGCAAATACATTAAAGTAACTTGACATTATCATTGAAGATCAGCAATAATAATTTTCATTTTACATAATAATGGCAATATATACATGTCAAAGTCAGACATGCCCCTTTGCCAGCTGTGATGCCTGGTTACTGGTTTAAACTTGTCCCAGGTTTTTAAAAGATTTTCGGGTCAGCACACCTTAATAGCTTCAACAATTGATTGCCAATTAAGTGTAGAATACAATGAATTTGGCCCAGATTATGCAGAGCTGTAATAGCTGCTAATGGTGGATATTTTGATGAATAAAATATGTTTTCGTAGTTTGTGTTGTCCCTTATCAGTGCAAAATTATCACAAATTAAAAAAGATTCATGCCAATATTGTCCAAAACCCTACTTTTCTAGGGCGTTTCCAAACTTTTGGAGGGCAGTGTATTGCAAAATAATCACAAAATTGCATTATTTAGTCATACTGTTCGACTGGTAGTCATGTTAGCACCTGTTAAAAATTAAAAACTCAAAACTGCATTTCATTTGTTTTATGTTTCCAGGGCGCCAGACAAATGGGTGTCTATCCACCTTATTCTTCAACGCGGAAGTAAGCCTATGGGTGAGACTATATAGGGAAATAATGAGAAGAACACAATGTGCTGTAAATGGTAAAACACTTGCACTACAAACCAGTGTGTTCATAATTAAGATAATACATTAAAATAATATGCTAAAACCAGGTGTTTTGTACAGATAAAAATAGCTGGACTTGCATGAGACCAGAAGCCCGTTTTTACAGAAAAAAAAGGGGGATTGTGTTTGTGACTTGTGAAATGCACGTGACTTGAGGCTGCACTCTAATTGGCTTGTTTCAGATTGCCCTTGGGGGACCGAGTCCCTCCCACTTTTGATCTTAGCGAATCAGTATTGTTTTTATATATTTTGGCCTCATGTGCTTGGATCGTCCTTAACTGTCAAATATGCGCATTATCTCTTCCGAGATTAAAGTAAATTCGATTTTATCTTTTAAGGCGTTCAAAATGAAGAAAAAAAATTAAATAAAAATACGGATCATGGAGCTTGGACAGAGTTAGCTAGCTGGATGTAATGTAAGTCATGTCTTTTATTGTTTTCCCTGTTTGTTATTTCAAAGTCCTGTCACCGAAGCACTGTGGGCAATGACACAGAAGGTAAATGAAACAATGCAGTTTAATTAGAGCCAATCATTGGGATCCAAGCACAATGGCTTGTGTAGATGATGTAGTTATACAATGGACACTTTTCACTTTTTCACTTTTGTTTTTTTTTTTTTGTTTTTTTGAATGATTACAAATGTTTAATAATTCTTTTACTGATAATACTGAAAAAATCACTGATTCAGTATCTTATTTCATGCTTAACAGTTTCATTTTCAGCTTACATTTTTAAGCAGTAATGATTTATTATGATGTCACTTGTTAAATGGTTATTTATTGTTCCTGCATTAAGAGTGAGATTTAGTTTGTTTGCACTTCACAGCACCACTTTATCACAGGCATCACATATATCACATATATTAATATGAAAAAATGGGGTTATGTTCATAAAAACTAGACTGATAGAGCACCAACATGAACTTCAACATCTGCCCTGGCCAGACAAATCACTTTATTGAATATTATCAAATCACTGTGGCCATTTTTGGAGAGAATGAGAAGAAGATTCCCTCATCTAACATCTCTGAAGACACTGGCGGAAGTTCTGATAGACTACATTCATCTATAGACTATACAGAAGCTGTATCTATTCTTAGAAGGCTGAAAGCTGTATTAAAGGCAAATGATGGTGAAGCAACTCAGTAAAGAAATACTGCCTATTTCCCAGGTGTAATTTTGTCCAGCCCCTGTTCTTGTAGTAGAAGTATGCTCTATATCAGTGCTAGGCAACTTTCCTGGAGGGCCACTGTCCTGCAGAGTTTAGCAAGCGAATCAATGTCTTCAAGATCACTAGAAAGCTACAGGCAGGTGTGTTTGATTGGGGCTGGAGTTTAACACTGCAGGACTTTGGCCTTCCAGGACCAAATTTGCCCAGCCCTGCTCTACGTAATGCATAATGCAAGTACACAAATTGGGAAAGTTTTAAAACAATTTAGAAAACGGCAGCGAAATGCGGCAAAGTGTAATGTGGGAAGTGTAATGCAGTCAACAAACCTAGAACTACTTCATACCCAAACAGTTAGAGAAAATGAATCAACACCCTTGCACGTTTGTCAACCAGATTCAGCAGAGGCGTTGTATAAAGCATAATAATTCTGATGATTTGCATATCTGTTTAGTGTAACTACAGATGTTTAGGACTTACTCTGAGTCTCATCAGAGCCTCTAATATGTGTCTATTCTGAACATGTGCACTGAACAGCAGTCAACAGGTGTTGAATCTCTGAAATAGAGTGTGAAATCGAGTCACATGGCTGGAGCTCTGTACATCCTCTTGAAATCTCAGTCTGATTCTTTAGACAGTCTACACAGGACAATATCGCAGTAAAACACTGAACATCTGCTGTTACTTGTTTGACAAATTGCTTTTCATGCATGCCACAGATGTTTCATGTACTTGATTTGTAAATCTGTTGTATTTTGGCAGGACCATTTTCAAAAAGATCATGTTGTTCTCACTTTCTCCACTCCGCAGTAAATAAAGTTGGATCCATTGCAAAATCCCTGAAAACTCTGAACTTGCTTTCTTATTCCACAGAATGTACTATTTGTACCAGTTTGTGAACAGTTGTGACTTTGATATTTCTTTGATAAGTTAAAGAGATAAAAATGTAAATTTTGTCTTCATTTACTCACCCTAGTTGTTCCAAACCTTCAAAGCCTAAATTACTTACTTTCTTTTGATGAACACAAACTAAGATACTTTGAATTATTTTGGTAACCAAACAGGTTTTAATACTATGGAATTCAGTGGCTACCATCAACTGTCTGGTTACCAACATTTTTCAAAATATCTTCTTTTGTCCTACAGTTGACAGTAGCCATTGACTGTGTGAGATTAACTCCCCTGAGAGTACATGTTAGACCACACTCAAAAGTGTGAAAGTGTTAAAATAAGAGTGTTAAATTAACACTGAAGCAGGGTTAAAGTTAATGAGATAATTAAGTGATTAATTGAGTGATGATTAATCATTATTGAAGACACCTGACTTTTGATCCTTACATTTTTAAAGTTAGATTTGTTTGGCTGTTAAAACTGAAATAAAACAGACAGACAAGCAAAGACAAAAAAGTGATCATGTGGTGCTGGTTATGTTTTTACATAATGATCAGTTGACCTGAATCACTGAACTATTTTAGATCCTAAACCTAAAGTGTTAGATTTTCCTTCTTGATTAAAACAGCCCTGTGATTCTACAGTATCCACTAATTAAAAGGATTTCTTGAAAGTTGTTCTGATAATTAAAAAAAGAAATACTTGTCTTAGGCACACAGATACTTCAAGAATCAGTGTAGGAATCTCAACAACGGTGACAAACATATTCAGAAAAACAGATCAACTCTGAACATTAGAAAACAAGCTACTAAAAGTCACATAAAAAACAAAAATAAAATAGTAAGAATAAAGTAAATTACTAAGACAAGCTCATAATTTATTTTCACAATGCATCATGGTAGCCATGGATGAATTTTGATTGGTGGCACCCAGAAAGCATTACAGCATGTTTTTTTGATTGTCATCATTGTTGAGATTCATAGGTTGATTCTTGATGCTTGTGTGTCTAAATAAAATACCTTTCAAGTTGTTTAATTAAACATTTTTAAAAATGCTTCATATTGTATTAAAAAATGCTGAGAATCTTATGCTGAAGAATCACAGGGCTGTTATAATCAACAATGTAAATCTAACTCAAAGATTACGCTCTAAATGAGTTCAGAGATCCAGGTAAAACTATTTTGCATAATTTTATTTTTGTTTCTATATCTCTTTGCTTGTCTGTCTGTTATAACTAAGTTAGAACAGCCAAACAAAATCTAACTTAAAAATGTAAGGATCAAGAGCCCAAATAATACAAACACTGACCACTGTATTGATGACATAAAATTGTGATTTTCGTTTTTGGTGATTCTGCTCGTTGACATCAGGTGCCTTCAATAATGATCAACCATCACTCAATTAAACACCTAATTATCTCAGTAACTTTAACTCTGCTTCAGTGTTAATTTAACACTCTTATTTTAACACTTTCACACTCTTGAGTGTGGTCCCACATGTACTCCCAGGAGAGTTAATCTCACACTGGATTTTTTGCTGTGTACCATCAACTTTTTCTTCAGAATGTCTTCTTTTGTGCTCAACATAAGAACAAAACTCATACAGGTTTGAAACAACATGAGGATGACTAAATGATGACAGAATTTTCATTTTTGGATGAATTGTCCCTTAAATTAGGGTTGTAAAGGTAGGGTTGTGGCATTGTGATAGCAGAACTGTCTCGATAGCACTGTGGTCGCATGAAGATATAAAATGATTGGTCTTCTGGGTAAAATGTGTAGTTTTTAAACTTCTTATTCTAACATATGTTAGAATAGAATAGAGTTGAGTTTTGGTCCATTATGCTTTGGCACAGTATCTGTCAAGCCAACTAAATCCAAAAGCACAATATGGCTTAATCCCTTCATCAAGTCATAAGATTCAAAGCGAAGCATGCACTTTGTTCAGGAGATCAGTTTATAATCCGGTGTTTTCTGCACCTCAGAATGGCTCTGTTCACAGTGAATGAATGCAGTGAACTTGTTTATTGCATACACGTGTTTGGGAATGCAATGGCCACCAGTTATGCTTAATTTTTGCAGCATTTCCCTAGATTTGTGCTAAGACACATTTTTGTAAGTCTGTTTTCACTGAAGCTGGAGTTTTCTGTCAAAAATAAAAAGCTTAAAAATGCAGTATGAATTGCTGACAGCAAGCTGTTTGAATGGGTAATGTTTCTGCTGTCCAAATATCTCTTTCAAGTGTAAAAATTAGGAAAGAAGTATTGTAATTTCCCTACTGTAGTGTAAAGCAAAAATTTTTGAAAAAATAATTTTCATTTATTTTACAGTGCAATTGTTTTACAATATATGGCTATTTCTGTAATAGTAATAACAATTATATACAATTGTTTTAATTATTATAATTATATTCTGATTTGTTTGGCTTCCTAAAACACCATTGTGAATGTAATTTAGACAGACAGTATACCACAAATAAAAAGACAGTTCAGGTTCACTTTAAAGTTCAGGTACAGGTCAATTCTCTGACTTTTTTTCTGACTTAAAAGGTTACTCCACCCCAAAATGAAAATTTTGTCATCTACAATTCGTCTCCTCCATGTCAGCGTAGCGCCATTTTGAAGAGTATCCACTGGACGCAAACTGCATACAACGGATACACTTTTTCCATTCAAATCAAAGCGTAAATATACACTATATTGCCAAAAGTATTTGCTCACCCAAATAATTGGAATCAGGTGTTCCAATCACTTCCATGGCCACAGGTGTATAAAATCAAGCACCTAGACATGCAGACTGTTTTTACAAACATTTGTGAAAGAATGGGTCGCTCTCAGGGTCTCAGTGAATTCCAGCGTGGAACTGTGATAGGATGCCACCTGTGCAACAAGTCCAGTCGTGAAATTTCCTCGCTCCTAAATATTCCACAGTCAACTGTCAGCTGTATTATAAGAACGTGGAAGCGTTTGGGAACGACAGCAACTCAGCCACGAAGTGGTAGGCCACGTAAACTGACGGAGCAGGGTCAGCAGATGCTGAGGCGCATAGTGCAAAGAGGTCGCCAACTTTCTGCAGAGTCAATCGCTACAGACCTCGAAAATTCATGTGGCTTTCAGATTAGCTTAAGAACAGTGCGCAGAGAGCTTCATGGAATGGGTTTCCATGGCCGAGCAGCTGCATCCAAGCCATACATCACCAAGCGCAATGCAAAGCGTCGGATGCAGTGGTGTAAAGCACACCGCCACTGGACTCTAGAGCAGTGGAGACGCGTTCTCTGGAGTGACGAATCACGCTTCTCCATCTGGCAATCTGATGGACGAGTCTGGGTTTGGCGGTTGCCAGGAGAACGGTACTTGTCTGACTGCGTTTTGCCAAGTGTAAAGTTTGGTGGAGGGGGGATTATGGTGTGGGGTTGTTTTTCAGGAGCTAGGCTTGGCCCCTTAGTTCCAGCGAAAGGAACTCTGAATGCTTCAGCATACCAAGACATTTTGGACAATTCCATGCTCCCAGCTTTGTGGGAACAGTTTGGAGCTGGCCCCTTCCTCTTCCAACATGACTGTGCACCAGTGCACAAAGCAAGGTCCATAGACATGGATGACAGAGTCTGGTGTGGATGAACTTGACTGGCCTGCACAGAGTCCTGACCTCAACCCAATAGAACAAATTATTGTTAAATTGTGTTCTGAAGACGAACTAAGCTTTTACGGGTTTGGAACGACATGGGGGTAAGTGATTAATGACAACATTTTCATTTTTGGGTGGAACTAAGTTTCCTTAGTTAAGAACGTGGGCTGGAGCCCTTAATTTTGAACTCTCAAAGTGCATTAGATAGAAGAATTTAACTTTAAAATGTACAAACTTTTCATTTGTCTTTTTTTATATATCGTAATAATATTGTATCATGGACATCATATCATGAAATTATTGTATTGTGAGATTTTGATATTGTTACATCCCTACTTTTAATCCTTTTGTTAGCAGCATTAAATCAGATGATTTATTACTGGTAGTTCTACTGATGTTATTTATCTTTGACTTGTCTTTGTGGTTTACAGTATATTGGCAAAGCTAGCAGACAGCTCCATAGCCAGATTAATGGACATCGAAGTTCCATTAGCTGTGGTGACCTCAAACCAACTGTGGTCAGACACTTCAAGCCAGACAATCACCCAGTTAACACTCCTTCAGTTTGTAGCATCAATACAGTAGCCCATTCCTGAAGATACTCTAATATAAAACAAAAGCTATTACAGTGTGAGAAAAGATAAAGTCAGAGTTTCAGGGGAAAACAAATCCTCTTGCTGTTTCGCAGGTCTGGTCTGGATTACTGGAAGTGTTTGGTGAAGATTATGGGTGCCAAAACGTCAAGGGTTCACATACTTTTACCGCCCTGCACTGTGAGTATTTGCAAGCTGTGTTTGCTTAGACAGTCTGTGTTTCTTAGACTTAACTGAAGACTTTAAGGACCAAATTTAGCGTGAATCTTCTTTGGTCAGTATCTTGGGCAGGTTTTCCTTTAAGGATCATGTTTCATCACCAGCTGTGTTTCACTTCATTTTCCTCAGTGTATGCACCAACCTGCTCAATTTAACGCAACCTTTCCCACATTCCTTCATAATAAGGAATACAGGCGTGTTAACGGCCTGCGAACAGCTCATGTTAAGCTCCAGTGACAGCATCATTAACAGGGAGGTGGTGATGATCTTCTGTTGTACTGTACATCACAATGCCTCTCCTTCTGCTCTCTCTCTCTGTGCTATGATATTGCCTGATGTTGATGTGGTGCTGTGAAATAATTACGTTGAAAATAAGGAAGACTCCTTTCATAAGAGATGTGCATGTGTTGAGACAGAATGCATTTGTACACTGAGTTTAAATAGGGGTCGTGTCCAAAGAGCTCTATAATGCCTAGAGAACACTATTGGTTACCATTCACATTTATCTCAGTGGCAGTTGTTTTGCACTTTTAAGAGCCCTTCAGAAAAATCTATTATTGGCAAAATCTACTCAAAATATAATGATTAAAAAATAACAGCAATATTAAAATAAAAAATAGTCTAATAAAATAGTATCAATAGTATTATATTAGTGACAAGACACTCGTCTTGTCTAGGTCTGTGTGAACTCTGTATTTTCCAGGTTCAGTATGGTCAGTATGGTCAATCTCCCATCTTGTTTTCTTCTCAAAATTCAAAATCGTCCTACATTGCTGCTGAAGTATCAACCCAGTGTTTACAAAGTGAACATGCAAAGAAAATCAAACACCTTTTACAAAAAAAAGGTAAAACAGTGATGTAGGACGATTTTGGCATTGAAGAAGAAAAAGAGACGGGAGTTTTTCTGTATTGACCCGGATTACACAAACTACGCATGTGCATCACAAAGATGAGACAAGATAAGCATTTGAGGTTAAAAAGTATATAAATTGTCAACTTCTTTCGAAAATGACAGATCGTTTCGCTAGATAGGACCCTTCTTCCTCAGCTGGGATTGTTTAGTGCCATTTGAAGCTGCATTTAAACTGCATTTTGAAAGTTTAAACTTGGGGGCAGTGTTTGACAAGTGGATGACAAGGGGGTGAGTAAATTTTCTGTAAAGTGGACTTCTCCTTTAAGGTATGTTCATTTATTGGCTTTTGTTTGGAAATATTTTACATATTTCAATAGTTTCTACCCATATGGGTAGAAATAATTTTTGTCATATTTGTGCATTTGTGTTTTACAATATTTTGATCTGTTTGCATTTTGTATTGTTTGTCTGAGAAATTGGTTGATTTTTATAATTTTATGTTGGTAGACATATAGAAATCTGCCTCATTTTTTTGCCATTGAATATTTTGGGTAGGTTTTTTCTTGCAGTGGGCAGAGTTTTTGGGCTGGAAGTCTTTGACCCAATCTGGTAACACTGGAGTCAAGCATCCATAGGTTTTCTGAGTTGATGCGATTTTGCTCCATGCACAGTAAAAATAGATGGGTTATTTTTTTAACCCAATAGATGGGTTACACATATTGGGTCACTGTGTTGGGTTATTTTCTAAAACGTTGGGTTATTTTTTTTAAACATCGTTGGGTTGTTTTTAATAATAACCCAGCGTTGGGTTTAATTGGTTCCCGCGGCGACAGTTCAAATTTTAACGGTCGACAGTGTCTGACCACAGAAGAAGCTGCTGCTGCATCAGTGTGAGGTAAGTAATAGGGTTTAAATAACTCTTATAACATTATACTTATACGAAGAACGTGAAATGCACTTCGAAATTGAACTTTTGTTGTTGTATGTTTGTTTTTTTTTAACGAAGATGTAGTTTCCTTTAGTCAGTGTATTGTAACGTTACTGCAGAGAATGAGCTCCATTGTAAACGAATAACGTCACGTTAACTTAGCTGTCCCAGTTAGGTTGCTAGCAGTAATAAATTAAATAAACATTAGCAGAAAGTTGTAAAACTGTTTAGAGATGTATTACAGTAACCTAAAGTTAATAATGTATGGTGGAATGTATACAGGACTACTTACATTACTGAAATCACCGTCTACCATTACTACAGGTTTAGTATTATTTTACAGCTGATGAAGGGTTCTAGACATACGGTTTCTGACTACAGTTTGTTTGGTCGCATTAATGGTTATCACATTTAACTTTATATGGGAAATGGCTAATGTTAAATGAGACATTGTTGATTTAAACCGCGCCGCACGAACCTTTCAACTTCGGTCCAGTATGTAACCTTAGCTCAGCGGCAGCTCAGAGAGATGCGCTCAAATTCAGTTAATTCTCTGTTTAGAAAAGTCTACAAATAATCACATTTCCCAAAAGCAAGACGTGATGGGAGAAACGAAGCTTTTCAAAGTTTCGAATCAATTAAACGAATCGCTTAATTCGCAAAATGATTCACTGCTTCCAATCGTTCGTGACACAACGGCGACGCCTGCTGGTCAAAACAAGGCAAGCGTCAGTTGTTTGGAAAGCGAGCACTAATTGGAATAACACTAAATGTGTTTTTATGGTTTATTTATATTGAATATTGTTATGCATATATTAGATTCGCCTCTAATTACAGCCATTTCTATTATAAAGCTATGACAGATTTGCATGTTTTTTTAAATGTGTACTAAATGTGTTTATACTTATTTTTAGACATTGGGTTCTTCAGTGAAGGAAAAATTACAACAGTGGAATCTCATACATTAAACATCCACATGCCAATTAACTGAAATATTTCAAGGTAAGTAAACTATTTATATTAGTGATCCATATACATTACCAGTCAAAAGTTTTTGGACAGCAAGATTTTTAATGTTTTTAAAGAATTCCCTTCTGTCTAAGCCTGCATTTATTTCATCCAAAATACAGCATTTGAAATAACCGCTTTCTATTTGAATATATTTAAAATGTAATTGTCCAGTCTTTTCAAAGCTTTTAAAATAGAAAGCAGTTATTTAAAATAGTAAAAATATTTCACAATATTACTGCTTTTACTGTATTTTGGATCAAATAAATACAGGCTTAGTGAGTAGAAAAGAATTCTTTAAATAACTTTAAAAATCTTACTGTTCAAAAACTTCTGATTAGTAGTGTAGGTTTTCCAACAATTATGAAAAAATGTTTCTAGTTTATCTGTAAAATGTTTCTTCTTCTGCTTCATCTTATCACAGAGGAAGGAGTCAATGAAGGAAGTTTTATGCGACCGGATGACACCAGCATTGCTGCACTAACTCCAAGAGAAGAAGTTTTTAGCATTTTCAACGGTGAAACAGTGGAACAGAAGACCTTACTACAAGCAGTGGATCTGTGTTTCAGACATTTCTACATTTATGACATCTACTACCCAAAGCTCCTCTGCACCCATTTGCAGCACACAGTCTTTAATATTCCAGGAGTTCTTTCAACACATTACCTCTTCCTTAGAAACTTTGTATTTATTGATCCGTAAAAACTTTTTATGTTGCTGATTATCAGCAAGTCCAGCAGCCAGCAGATTTACTTTGTTTTATTATTATTATTATTATTATTATTATTACTTGTGTTTATGATTTTTTATTTTTGTTTTATTGATAAAAGTTTGTATGTTATGTTTGTTTTATTTGTGCACATTTGTGTATGTGTTGATATAAATAAATATGAATTGATACACATTTATGACCCTGGACAACAAAACCGGTCATAAGTATCATGGGTACATTTGTAGAAATAGCCAAAATTGCATTGTATGGGTCAAAATTATCAAATTTTCTTTCATGCCAAAAATCATTAGAATATTAAGTAAAGATCATGTTCCATGGAGATATTTTGTAAATCTCCTACCATAAGTATATTGAAACTGAATTTATTATTAGTAATATGTGTTGCTAATAACTTCACTTGGACAACTTTAAAGGCAATTTTCTCAATATTTAGATTTTTTTGCACCCTCAGATTCCAGATTTTCAAATAGTTGTTCTATCCTATCAAACCACATATTAATAGAAAGCTTATTTATTGAGCTTTCAGATGATGTTTATATTTAAATACAAAAAAACTTGACCCTTATGACAGGTTTTGTGGACCAGAATCAGATAAATAAACATTAGTTTTGAATAGTTGGTTTTGAATTCAGTGTACATCTTGAAAATATGTCAGTTGTGTGTGCATATTTGTGTTTTGAATGTATTATATTTTCACATTCTTGTACACTTATTTTGTAAACATTTGCAGTATGACTGTTTTACATTTAAAAATATATTTGTAAAAAAAAATATTTGCATATTTAAATAAAATATTTATTTGAAAACAAAGTAGTGTTATAGTGTATTTTTATAAAAAAAATAAATAAATAAATAAAAACTGATATAAATGAATCTAAATAATTAACTCAACTGTTGGGTTACTTTTAACCCAACTGGATTTTAACCCAATTCATTGGGTTAAAATAACCCATAGATGGGAAGGTGCTATACCAACCCATAGTTGGGTTACTAGTTGGGTTATTTTTAACCCAACATTTTTTAGTGAGTGCATTTTCACTTTCAGTGTGGACTGAAGAATTGTGGCTTAAAATGTAATGTGTTGTGCCTGGAAAGGAAATGATACAATGCAGGAACATATCTTTAATAACTTTCCACCACAGATTCAGCAATGCTTTTCTCTGCTTATACATATAACCGTATGTTGTAGTCTGCTACATTTTATTTTGATATAAAAATTCTATTGTACGATTGATTGATGAACCGGTTGTGATAACAGCATGCAATATAAGAAAGTGCTTTTATTTCCATGAGACATTTCTGCGTGAGTGAATTGTTTCCACTGCTGTTCTGTAGGGGGTTTAGATAGTGTTTTCTTGCATCAGATGCAAAAGAGATTTACAATGACAATATGTGTTTTTGTGGCAGTATCAGATAGATGGAAGGATGTTTAGAGGAAGTGTGTGTATACATGCATTTGCAGCATTTGTGTGCATGAAAATGGGCTTCCTTTATTTGATGAAAAAAAACTGACATTTTTCATTCTATTATTCTCTCTCTGCAGAAAATCCAGGAAACATAAATAACTTTTGCACATCCTGCTGATGTTTGTCTCTTGTGGTTTCACATACACCATCATATTTTAAAATTCTTACCACTTCATCAGTAAAAACTGAAAACGATACAGTTTTTTTCTATTGTAATTTGATTAAGGAATTTGACCTCTTGTGTTTGAGCAAACTGGATCTGTTAAAAAAAAATTAAAATTAAATTGTTTAACTGAATTGCATTTTCTACAAATAAAGAAGACATTCCATAGATGCATCTTATACTAAATATGCTAAAGTAATACATTTTTACTATGACAATTTTACTACTTATAACAGTAATTGCAGTGACTGGGTAATAACTAACCTACCCTTAAACGTAATACTAACACATGCAGTTACCTTATATTGCTCACTATTTCCTAATATATATATATATATATATATATATATATATATATATATATACACACACACACACACACACACACACACATATATATATATATATATATATATATGTGTGTGTGTGTATACAACACAAACCCTTAACCTAATGCATATCAGTGACCAATGTAACATAATTTTACCCATCCTATACACCATTAAACATGGAGCTGATTATATCTTTGACATCCTATTTAATGGTGGCCATAAAATAAAATACCAATTACAGTGATACTATCAGCAGGGATAATAATAATAGTAATAACTACTATCGATCCACTGGTTTTGAGGGCTAATATTGCTGGTGCCCCATTAACTGCTGGCACAGTCACAGCTTCGGCTCAGAGCGCCTGAGAATTAAATGTTAATTTTTATTGATGAAAAAATGTCAGCAGGAGGTAGAAACTCTCTGCTTGGAATGAGACATTCACACGATGCACTGGAGCATTGATAATCCATTCAAGCCTGCCAATGTGGCGGGAGATTAAAATCACATCTGGATTAGATGACTTTTTGTTGCAATATGTGAGTGTGGCTGCCTCGTTTTAAATGGAAATAAGCATAAACAAGTCTTAAGCCTAGACACAGCTCTGATCCAAAAGCTATCGAGCTGCCTCGCTGTCTACTGACTACATAGACAGCTGCCTTCTAAGACAGCTGAAATGGAACCTTGTAAGTGATTGATTTGGAACACTCTACATACAGCAGCATTGTGAGGCATACAAATAGCACTGCTTGTGCAAAACGCTCAGGAAGACTGGACCCAGACTGGATCTTTATCTTAAAAACGTTTCATTTTGATTATCCTGCATTGGTAACAAACCTCCACAAGCTTTCATGGAGCGGTTGCCAGATTTTGAGTTTAAATCCCTTATTTTTTATTACAGCAAACTACTAACAACGATTATTAGTACTGAATGAATTTTAGATTTGTTCACCATCCTTTTTCATCTAGTTTGGGATTACCTTTAAATTTGGCCAAAAGAAGATCTCTTGGAAGGCAATAAAACTGTGCTGCCTACATTTTTTAAAACAGCTTCATGCTGTGACCACCTTGAAATCAATGATGTGCCATGGTTTTCTAAAATGAGAAACTAAAATCCTTAGTGTTTTTAATTGAATGTAAATTCATGTCTCAATGTTAATGTTGATGTTTTCCAAGTTAAATAAATAAGAGTCAAAATGTAATTAAAGGAGAAGTCCACTTCCAAAACAAATGTTCACATATAATTTACTTACCCCCTTGTCATCTAAGATGTTCATGTCTTTCTTTCCTCAGTCATAAAGAATTTTTTATTTTAATTTTTTTTTGAGGAAAACATTTCAGCATTTTTTTCCATATAATGGACTGATATGGTGCCCCAAGTTTGAACTTCCAAAAGTTTAAATGCAGCTTCAAACGATCCCAAATGCGGTTGTAAACGATCCCAGCTGAGGAAAAAGGGTCTTATCTAGCGAAACGATCTGTTATTTTCTTTAAAAAAATACAATTTAAATGTCAAATACTCATCTTGTCTTACTCTGCCTGAATTCTGTGTATTCTGACGCAAGACAGTTAGGGTATGTCGATAAACTCCAATCATATTTTCTCCCTCAACTTCAAAAATTATTTAAAAATCATCCTACATCGCTGCAGAAGTACCGACACGGTCTATGCAAAGTGAACATGCAAAGAAGATGAAACACCCTTAAAGGAGAAGTCCTCTTCCAAAACAAAGATTCACATATAATGTACTCTTTATGAAGAAAAATGCTGAAATGTTTTCCTCAAAAAACATAATTTCTTTACGACTGAAGAAAGAAAGACATGAACATCTTGAATGACAATGGGGTGAGTACATTATATGTAAATCTTTGTTTTGAAAGTGGACTTTTCCTTTAATAAAAAAGGTAAAACAGCGATATAGGACGATTTTGAAGTTGAGGGAGAATATGAGGTGGGAGTTTTTCAACATACCCTAACTGTCATGAACCAGAAAAAATAGAGTTCAGGGATAAGAAGACAAGACGAGCGTTTGACATTAAAAATTAATTAACTTCAACCACTGCCGTCACTGTTGAAAAAAAGAGTGATTTATACACTTTTTAATGTCATATTTTGTAATAGTTGCATTGTTTTATTTTGTGGATTATTTTCTCACCAAGTTTTTGAGATGACGCTGTCAAGCCTTGCCTCCTAGAAGAAAACGCTCTTGCGTCTACTGTCTCACTAGCTTTTCAAACTGTTTTACAATATCAAGTCTGAATTTTCCAACAACTTCCAAACCGGTAACCAGGAGCCTATCTTCGCCTGAGGTCTCCTCCAAGATTGAGCTCTACCTGTTTATTTAGTCTTCACCCCAAAACACTAGCCATCGGTTATTCCTCAGGGTGTTCAACTTCTCATCACCGTTGTTTACTAATCATTCATATTGCCTTTCAAATTTAAAAGAGGATTACATGTAACAGATTTCCCAGCAGACATTAGTGTTTGAACACAAAATGCTCAGAGCCCAACCTTATTTTCATGAAAGTGAGATCTGCATGCAGCACCGCAGGGTTTTGCAGTGAGTCAGTGGGGAGAGAATGTTCTTCAGGCAGGACTGACATCCGCTTCCACAGTTCGGATGCAGGAAGAAGCGCATGTCTGTGTATGTGTGGGTGGCTGGAGGAAAAGATTTTTTAATGTTTAATTTAAAATATAAGGCATTTACTTTAAACTAAAGTATATACATTGGTGGCCAAATATATATTTTTATGCTTTAAAAGAAAGTCTCACCAAGGCTGCATTTATTTAATCAAAAATACTATAAAAACAGTAATGTTGTAAAATATTATTGTTATTTAAAATAACTGTTTTCTACTTGAATTTAAAGTCTGATTTATTTCTGTGATGCAAAGCTGAATTTCCGGCACCATTACTCCAGTTTTCAGCGTCACGTGATTATTCAGAAATCATTGTAATATGCCGGTTTGCTGCTCAAGAAACATTTCAGATTTTTATCAATGATGAATAAAGTTGTGCTGCTTCATACTTTTATGGAAAGTGTTATACACTACCATTCAAAAATTTGAATAAGTATGATTTAAAAGGGAAAAAAGAGGATCATTTGACACTGAAGACTGGAGTAATGATGCCGAAAATGCAGCTTTACATCACCCCTTCATCAAGCTGTTAAAAAGAGTTAAATGTAAACTATATGTGAAACAACACTGGCTAATACAGCAAAAAGGCCATAGTGCACCACACAAGCCTTCTGGGCCATAAGCTGTTGTTCAGTGTGAATCATTGTTTATCTTGCTCTCAGCTGGGGTGGTTAAAGTCTGAAAAATGCTTTCTGACATGGCTGAGTAGGAGCCCAGGGCAATCTCTGGACCACAAGCAACCCCTTGACACGAAGGACCCTGGAAAGCCCTTTCCTACGGAAACAAAAACAGCATATTGCTTGCACTTGCGCTTCTGTTACTTGCCGTAATGCATTCATTTGATAGGGTCGCACTGTTGAAAAACAGTTGTGAAATGCAACAGTACATCGTAAGCATAACAATAACTTTAAATCCTATTGTTGCAAGGTTATAAGAGTGCATTTAACAATTTCAGACAATGCATCAACAGTGTATTCATGTTCTCCAAAGTGGTATTTCATTATGCAAATCAGTTTAAATTTAGCTGCAATTCATAGTTTTCATGACATGCTCTCATAAATACCCACTTGGAGGGCAAAATAAGGCTTTCTTCTACTGACCGAGGTTCGTATTAAGTAGTAATGTATAAAGACAATACATTAAGTGATATTAAATTCATCATACATCTTACTGATGATATATACTGTGTACAGGCAAGCACCTGAACCCAGAATATAAACTCAATGTGCAAAGTTTCATAGAAAACCATTATAAAGAAAACAATTAACCATTTAGCACATCACGTTCATATTTTGGGCTCATCTGCTTGCCTTTATAAAGCATACATCATCAATACGGTGTAAACTGAATTTATTTAAGGTGCCCCTATTATGGATTTTTGTCCTAAAATGACCTTTCATGTGAAAGTGAATGAAAATATCATGCAAATTTTTAAATCTGAAAGTGCTCTGTGTATAAAGTTATTGTCTTTCAAAAGAAAGCGTAGATTCCGAGTCATGTAAACGAGTTGTTTTTAAAATGAATCTTAAGCTGTTTCAAGTTGACATCAACATGAAGCATTAGCATATTGCCCGCCCACTTGTTGCATGCACAGACATGGGAAAACTGGAAACTCCGTAGCGGATTCCTGTGGAGAAGACGCTGTACTTTGCTCTGTGAAGGTAAATCCATTAGGGTACAGTTAGGGTATGTCTAAAAACTCCCATCTCATTTTCTCCTCCAACTTCAAAATCATCCTACATCGCTGCAGAAGAACCGACCCAGTGTTTACAAAGTGATCGTGCAAGGAGGGTCAAACACCCTTTACAAAAAAAGGGCAAAAATCAGCGATGTAGGGCGATGTAGTTTTTAGACATACCCTAACTGTCTTGAAACGAAGCGTAGGGTACGCATGCGCAAAACAGAGCTAGACAAGACGAGTATCTGTGGTTAAAAACTCTTTTCTTAAAACTTTTTAAAAAAGTGATCAATCTTTTCGCTAGATAAGACCCTTATTCCTCGGCCAGGATTGTTTAGAGCCATTTAAAGCTGCATTGAAACTGCATTTTAACCAATCTGTTGAGCACCACTGAAGTCCACTATATGGAAAAAAAATCCTGGAATGTTTCCTGAAAAAATTTAGTTCCTTAACAACTGAAAAAAGAAAGACATTAATATCTTGGATGACATGGGTGTGAGTAAATTATTAGGACTTTTTTAATCTGAAAGTGGAGTAATCCTTTAAAAACCGTTGCTCTCATGTACTCTGTAGCATGCAAAATATGTATTTAGTTGTGTGTGTGCTCTGGCTAACTGGCAATACATTGGTGTACAAACTGCAGTGCTTTATCAATACGTTTTTGTGGTGGGCTAACGCATATTCCATGGCAGTTTGGGTGTTTAATGTAATGGTGATGGGCGTTCTGTTTCTGACATGTGCTGTACGCAATAGACCAATCACAACATACTGGGTCATTGAACCAATCGCCACAGATTAGCTTCACGCAAAGGAGGAAATGCATAAATAAAGTAAAAACAAATGCATATTATAAGACAATTTTTTTTTTTACAGTGTGGAGCAGTGATGCCAAAAATGCAGCTTTGTATCTCCCCTTCATCAAGGTGTTCGAAAATAGTTAAATGTAAACTATATGTGGAACAATAGTGGCTAATAATAGCCGCAGATTAGCTTCACGCAAAGGAGGAAATGCATAAATAAAGTAAAAATATTGCATATTATAAGACAATAAAAGTGTTTTTTTGACCTTGCATGCATGTCAACCTGCTGATGGGGACTCCAAAAACCAAAATATGAACGTTTCATAATCCATAGTAGGGGCACTTTAAAATGACTGTTTTAACACATTAGGTGTTTTTCACATTAAATGTTTTATAGTGTTCTGCTCTTTTTAGTGATATTGCAGCATCTGCTTTATATGGATTGCAAATTGCCAAAATGTGCATTTTGTTCACTTATCTTTATTTATTTGTTTTTCTTTTGAAGGGTGATCTAAATATTTGTGGACTGGAAACAGATGGAAAATTGATAGGCTTCTGCTGCAGTTCTATGGACGTTTTGCCCTCCAGGACTTCGAGCCAGTTGCGTGACTGAAAACTATGAATACTGTGAATATGTGTGTTTCCAGTTACACTTGATGACAACAGAAACAGGATCATGATTTTCACCAAATGTATTCAAACAGCAATAATAAAAGTTATTCACATTCAAATCAAACAGATTAATTTCATGGCACAATCAATCATACACTAAGATTTTTTAGTAAGATTTTTAATGTATTTTAAAGAATTCTCTTCTTCTGACCAAGCCTGCTTTTATTTGATTCAAAATACAGCAAAAGCAGTAATATTGCTTTTGCTGTATTTTGTTTACTTTTTAAAGTAACTGCTTTCTATCTGAATCTATTTTTAAATGTAGTTTATTCCTGTGATCAAATTTAAATTTTCTGCATCATTATTCCAGTCTTCAGTGTCACATGATCCTTCAGAAATCATTCTAATGTGCTGATTTGCATTTTTTTGCATTGCTCATTTTTTCAGGAGTCTTTGATGAATAGAAAGATCCAGAGGTCAGTATTTATCTGAAATGAAAAGCTTTTGTAACATTGTACACTATATTATTCAAATGTGGGGAGGATGATCGACATTTATAATGTTACAAAAGATTTCTATTTTAGATAAATGCTGTTCTTCTGAACATTCTATTTATCAAAGAAACCTGAAAAAAAAATCTACTTTGCTGTTTTCAACATAATAATAATAATAAAGAATGTTTTTTGAGCAGCAAATCAGAATATTAGAATGATTTCTGAAGAATCTTGTGACTGGAGTAATGGTGCTAAAATTATGTAATTATGTAAATGGTGCTTTTAAATCACAGGAATAAATTACATTTTAAAATATATTCAAATAGAAAACAGTTATTTTAAATAAGTTATATAGTTTTTGCTGAACTTTGGAACAAATAGATTTTACCCATATAACATTTTGAAGCATCATGCCATTTACAGGGGTCTAAAACTATAAATATATGCATCTCAGTATAAACAATACAACTTTTATATCTCTTCAAACAGACCATTAGGTTGATAATAAAAGCAGTTCCCCTTCAGTCGTTTCACTACGACGTTACATATGGGAACTCGCTTGAGAGTCCAATCATCTCCAAGCCTTATTCAAAAGGCCAATGAACATTCATGAACATTGGCGAGTGGTATTTGCATGCCGAGCCACTCCCCCCGTGCATACGGGTATATAAGATGGCGGCGTGCAACCACTCATTCAGACTTTTGCTTTTGGAGCCTCGTCTCTAAGCTAAAAAAAAAAAAAAAGAAAAAGAGTTCCTGAGTTTGCACTCTCTCTGCTGGCGTGCTGCCGAACTTCTAAAAGAGCTTTTACTAAAAGAGCATTCGGCAGCCGCCAGCATAATCCTGCGGGCTGCCGTTTTCACGGCATCAACGCCTCCCGCACTCCAGCGAGTGCCCCGTCTGAGTGCACGGTTGTGCCGCGGTTCCTCCCTGGGCGGACCGGGATTTCAAAAAGAGTGAATTTCTCACGGCTGTCGAGGGCATCTTGCCGGTATGTCTCTCCGGCCGTGCGCTTCCGGGTGCGGTAGTTTCCTCGCTTCTGTGGACGGACATGATCGCTGTCACGTGCCTGGGCCGAGAGCACGCTGAGGCAGCATTCATGGATGCTACATGCATTCATTGCGAACGTATGTCCATGGCCGCGTTAAAGTCCCGCCGCTCATTCATGAGCCGGCTCCCCTTGTCGTCTTCCCGCGGTAAGTCGTTGAGCCGTCAAGGTTTTTCGGCTACCGCGGCGAGGCACTTGGGGGACATTCAAGTGACGGTACAGAATGCTCCGTCGGCCCCTAAAGCCCCGCGGACTTCTGTGTCACGGCGCGGTCCCGTTGAGCTGCCAGAGCAGTACACCTCCCCGTACAGCGGGCTGGGTGTCTCCTTTGGTGCTCCCCAGGACGTCGAGATGTCTGCTGCAACATCAGAGGGAGAGCCAGGCGGTGAGGCTGACGACTCGGCGGATCGGTACCCCTCCGCGGTTGCCGCTCTGTCTGAGACGGATGCTGAACTGTCGGCTATGCTCCTCCGAGCCGCCAAGGAGATCGGTCTGGAGGTGCCCAAAACACCTCCGGCCGATCCCTCTAGGCTGGATGATTGGTTTCTGGGGAGGGCTCCCGCGGCACCGCCGCACTCTCCCCCAGTACCTTTCTTCCCGGAGGTGCATGAGGAGCTGGTGAGGACTTGGCGAGCCCCGCACTCTTCTCGTCCGCGTCCCAGCTCCTCTCCCCTCGCCTCTCTCGATGGCGGTGCAGCCCGGGGTTATGAGGCGGTCCCTCAGGTCGAGCACGCTGTCGCGGTGCACCTATGCCCGCGCGGCGCCGCCACCTGGCGGGATCGGCCCCATCTCCCCCCAGGGCGTGTAAGTTCTCGTCCGCTCTCGCGGGCCGGGCTTATCACGCCGCTGGACACACTGCCACCGCCTTGCACGCCATGGCCACCTTACAGGTGTACCAGGCTAAGGTGTTGAAACATCTGCACGAGAAAGGTTCTGACCAAGGTGCAATGGAGGAACTCCGCGCCGCCACCGACTTCGCTTGGTCAGGTGATGTCCACCATTGTGGTCCAGGAGCGACACCTATGGCTGACTCTGGCCCAGATGGCAGACGTCGATGAATCACGGTTTCTCGACGCTCCTATCTCCCAGAGCGGCCTATTCGGCGACACCGTCGAGGACTTCGCCCAGCAGTTCTCGGCGGTTCAAAAGCAGACGGAGGCGATTAAACACATCTTGCCCCGCCGTGACATTCCATCCACGTCCGCGGGGCCCCCACCTCCGCCTGCTCGTCGCCGAGGGCGCCCCCCCGCGGCCGCAAAGAAACAACCGGCTCCATCCCCTGCTGAGGTGCACGACGCCAGATTGGCAGCCCGACGTCGAGCTGCCCGCGGGAGAGGGGCGCCGCCCCGGGCAGCAACCCGGAGGTGGAGAGAATCGCTCTTTGGGGGGCGACAACATCAACGTCCCCACTCCCGGTGGAGGGCCAAGAGCTGCTGTGTGCTCAGACGCTGCCGTCGGCCTACGGGTCGGCGGTACCCACAAGGTCACAGAAAGAGCCAATTTTCTCACCTCCGGGGTTCAGGCCCCGAGTTCCCTCTTTGAGCAGCGCCCAAGAAGTGTCTCCTCGGACTCGGACTCGGAGCCTGATGTCGCCAGCGCGGGAACCAGGGAAGAAGGTAAGCACTGCTCAGTGCAGTCTGACTTTTCACCAGGACGTTCTTCCTTCTGGGATCAGTCCCCTTCCCCTTCCCCTTCCCCCCCCAGGCTGCCCCACTGCGGTCACGTCGGTCAACGTCCCTTTGATACCCCTGGCGACCAGGCTGGGAGCCTGGCTTCAGCTTCCCAGCCCCTCGCGGTGGTTGATTCAGACAGTACGTCTCGGCTATGCGATTCAGTTCGCCAGGCGTCCGCCCAGGTACAGAGGTGTCCTTTCCACTTCTGTCCATTCGGACACACATGCCGCTGTGCTTCGTGCGAAGGTTGCAGTCCTACTGGCGAAGGACGCAATCGAGCCTGTCCCTCCAGCCGAGATGAAGTCAGGGTTTTACAGTCCTTACTTCATCGTGCCCAAAAAGAGCGGTGGGTTAAGACCCATCCTGGATCTTCGAGCCCTGAATCGGTCCCTTCTCAGGCTGCCGTTCAAGATGCTCACGACGAAGCGCATGGTAACATGCATTCGTCCCCAGGATTGGTTCGCAGCCATCGACCTGAAGGACGCGTACTTTCACGTCTCGATCCTGCCTCGACAAAGACCCTTCCTACGGGTCGAGCGTATCAGTACAAAGTGCTTCCATTTGGCCTCTCCCTCTCTCCCCGGGTCTTTACGAAAGTCGCGGAGGCTGCCCTGTCCCCTCTTTGGCAGACGGGCATTCGCATCCTCAACTATCTCGACGACTGGCTTCTCATAGCTCACTCGCGAGATCTGTTGTGCGAACAGAGGGACTTGGTGCTCCGGCACCTCAGCCATCTGGGCCTTCAGGTCAACCGAGAGAAGAGCAAACTTTCCCCAGTGCAGAGGATCTCTTTTCTCGGCGTGGAGCTGGACTCAGTCAGTATGACAGCCCGCCTCACCAACGAGCGCGCGCAGTCAGTGCTGAAGTGTCTGGAGTCATTCAGACACAAAACAGCGGTCCCTCTCAAAACATTTCAGAGGCTCCTGGGGCATATGGCAGCCGCAGCCGCAGTGACGCCGCTCGGCCTGCTTCATATGAGACCGCTTCAGCGCTGGTTACACGATCGAGTCCCGAGATGGGCATGGCACCGTGGCACACTCCGGATTGGCATTTCCCCGCAGTGTCGCCGCCTGTTCAGCCCGTGGTCAGACCCGGCCTTCCTTCAGGCCGGAGTCCCCCTGGGACAAGTCTCCAGGCATCTTGTGGTATACACGGATGCCTCTTCCACGGGTTGGGGTGCTGTATGCAACGGGCAAGCAGCTTCGGGCTCCTGGACAGGTCCTCGACTGCAATGGCATATCAATTGCCTAGAGTTGTTGGCTGTGCTTCTGGCCCTTCGTCGCTTCCGACCGACGTTGCGTCACAAGCACGTGCTTGTTCGCACCGACAGCACAGCGACTGTAGCCTACATCAACCGTCAGGGTGGTCTACGCTCCCGTCGCATGTCACAACTCGCCTGTCATCTGCTCCTATGGAGTCAAACATGGCTGAAATCGCTACGTGCCATTCACATTCCAGGAGAACTCAACCGTGCAGCCGACCAGCTCTCACGGCAGTCCACCCATCCTGGAGAATGGCGACTCCACCCCGAGACAGTCCAGCTGATTTGGAGCCATTTCGGGGAGCCGCCATCTTATATACCCGTATGCACGGGGGAGTGGCTCGGCATGCAAATACCACTCGCCAATGTTCATGAATGTTCATTGGCATTTTGAATAAGGCTTGGAGATGATTGGACTCTCAAGCGAGTTCCCATATGTAACGTCTCCGTTCCCTCCTTCAGGGAATGAGGGTTGCATACGTAACCTAGACGTTCCATTTGTAAAGTGTGACCAGTGAGAAGTGCTGTTGACTCCAGTCATGTCAGATAGGGCCAGTATCACAGCTTCCTAAAGGAGCATCTCTCTCCAGCACTGATTTCTCATTCCTCTCCTGTCTCAGCATCAGATAAACGCATGATGAAGAACGTCCCGTCCCTCCAGGACTTCCACACTAGCTGTGTGCCGACTGTGAAGTTTCTGTGTCTACACATTCCACTACTTACAATAAAGTTTAAAGTATTTCTGCTGTCCTAGATGTTTGAAATATGTGCGATATGTAAAATAATTCTGAATTCTTAAATGTATTTCCTAAGTCAGGATCAAAAGGCAGTTGGATCCTGGAATGGTGTGTTTATGTAAGGCTCGAGATGTGGATACATTTGAGAGTTATTCTACCTTATTATGCAGTAAAATATATAAATATATTCACACACGCAGACACACACACACACACACACACATATATATATATATATATATATATATATATATACAGCACACAGCATGCATGAGTACACCCCCTCTAAAGCCTAACAAATTCAGCAATTACTCTTTACTTAATTTCTACTCTTTACTAATTCTTCAGTTACCAAAGAAGAATGTCAAAATTATTCAGGAAAATAAGATTTTCTTATCAAAGTGGTAAAATGTTGTGTTGCAAAAATGAGTGCACCCTCATGAAAGTTACTAAATAAAACAAAAAAAAAAGGTTTAAGGTTTACATATTTAGGTTTAAGGCTATTTTTGATCAACAGATAAGTAAATTGAACCAAAACTTTTAAAGACAAGTAATTTAATGACAATTAAAAGTGTTATATAGCCCACTGAATCATATTCAGACTTAATGCTGTCAACAATGAAACCACTTGGGAGAGAACTGCCAGGTGACTTATTTCTTAGCATAAGAGGACAATGGTACAAGAGGAATACCAAATTATTGCTTTAACTGTGAAAACATAGCAAAAGTAACACAGACATTCAAAAACAATGGACTTGTGACAAAGCTCCTGAAATAATCAGGTCTTCACTATAAGTTTTCATTTAGTAATGAGTGAATTTTTGCTAGAAAAAGAGCATGAAATACCATGCAAGTGTCTCAGAGTTGGCAAAAGCTATGAAAAGAGTGACACTTTATCTCACAGAGTACAACGCAGCCTGCAGAAGTGACATGCATGGTTGTTGTCACCAATAGAATTACCTACAGTAGCCAAAGCACAATTAACTCATTTAGCCTCTTCCAAGGCCCATATTTACAAAATATAGACTTCTGGGAAGCCATAATCTGGTCTCAAGAGACCAAGTCAATCATTTCAGATCCAAAAGCATCCAAAATGTTATGGTGTTGCTAGAGGAGGAGTACAGTGAGATGTGCTTGGTTCCCACAGTGACATTCAGTGGTAGTAAAGCTCTTCTATAAGGATATATGAGTGCTGAAGGTGTGAGGGAGTTGTGCTTTATCTCTTTAGGGGTAAATAAGGTACAGTGGTGTACTTTCTTCAAAGGCATCATAACAATTCTCCTTGACATGATTTCCCATTTTAATGCATCAAATGAAATTTACAAAAGTGATTTTACATACACAGAAACTTATTAAATACAAGTAAAGTACTTTAATGTTTCAAAAAACTTTTGTGAAAAATAAATGTCTAGATGTGGATGAGATAATATTCCATTGTTATTTGGCATAAACAGATTTATGTAAAAATGAAACTCCATAATTCTTCTGAATAACCTGTAGTTATTTAAATACATAAAAGAAAAAGTGAATATAATTTTACTATATTTTAAATGATTAAAACTTCTTGCTTATGAATGGGTAAAACCTAGTGTTTTGAAGCATATTACAGAACAAATTACAGTTAATTAGTTTTTGGGAAACTAAATAGAGTCTTTTAATGTCATCTAACATTTTCTGTTCTAAATATGCCAGTCACAGATTATATATATTATAGGCTACAGGATTGAACCTTTATCTGAATTTGATGTATACTAAACAGGCCAACCTGGCTTTCAAAATAACTGAATCGAGGATGTGTCTCGTATCAGATTGCGTATTGTGGAGAAAATTCACAGGGAAAGGATTGCTGGACAGCATTGGCAGGTTAAACACAAACCTCATTAATTCTGAGACTCTTATCAGGATGTGCCAAATACAGATAAAAGAGTGTTTTATTTTTACCTGATTCACCTCAGACAGATGATTGTTTTGTTATAACCTACTCTTGATATTTATTTTCAATAACCACATTCATTTGAATAAATAGAGAATTTTATCTAACACCTCTGATCACAAGGTCAGTTCACTCAACCTGCACAAATTAAAGTTCACTTCACTCTCAGGTCAACTATTTCTTTAATTATTAAGTAATGCCTGCCAAAATGTGAAGCTCAAAGCAGAAGAAACATAGGCCTAGGTATTTATGATACCTAGGCCTAAAAACAAATTGAAATGTTCTCCAAAATCACCAACATCTTTTCTCTGCCTTTTTCTACTCAATAATAGAAAAGAAAGGAACCAATCTGCCAAAAACTTTGCAAGCAGATATTAAACAGGATCTTTTAATTTCAGAGATGTCAAAAATATCCGATATATCATGTTTGGATGAGGGAAATGGTGTTGATTCAGTCTGCCTGATATTTGATAAGAAGTGCAAAATGCCAGAGAAGGATGCTCACGCTAATTGAGACCGAGCTATCAGAGATAAGAGATACGGCCGGAAGTTCGGGAGCAAAGCAAAAGACAAATGTCACAGTGTCCAAATACAGATAAGAACTAGAGAAGCATCAACAATGACATTTAATAAGGTTCAGTGGATATCCATATTCACAGCAGTGGAATCAAAGCGTGATCAACACACACAGTTCTCGTTTTAAAGGTCATGTTTTAAAGGTGTCTTGCTAAGTCTTTCAGGCAGCTCTAGGGTAGCTGTCAAACCTTTCATGTGTCTCGTAAAGTGAGTGGAGGTTAGTTGACCACAACACTGAGATTGTTAACCTGAATAACAAAGAACTCAGCTACAGGAACTTACATCATCTTGCTCATTTTCTATGCATAGCTCAATACAGTGCATCTGTTATACACGTGGCAGTCTGCACAGTGTGTGTGGGGAGAAGAGCAGTGAACTTGAAATGGGTTTGAGAAAGTGGGAGGAAGTGGACAGGTCAAGGTTTGGAAATATTGTGTGTGTGTGTAGGAGGAGGCAAATTGTCCTAATCTCATAAAACACATGCAGAAAATAGGAGACAAAATATAACAAGTGCTAGAAACTTCACAGTAAAAATTTCATTAAACTAAATAAAGACAGAAAGAGTGGACAGAAAATTAATGGTGGGGATGTTGAAGTCATGTGACCTTGATGTAGTTCGTTTATAGCCTATGCTTAGCTTTTTACTTCAATTAATTGTATTTTTACTTTAAAATTCATAAAAGTTGTGTTGATTTGTGAAAATTATCATGATGAGCAAAACATATAGAAATCTTTTTATAAATCTATAAAAAACTTTTTGCTGGTCACAGACCTTATTTTCCCCAATAATCCAAAAGCTAATGGAAAATTCCTAGTGGCTTTTTGTCGAGGTAATCACGGTGATTTAAACCAAAAATATAATTACTGTGAATTGACTGACTGACTGATTGATTGATTGATTGATTAAAATTTCTCATGTGTATAAAAACATAATACATGTGACCCTGAACCACAAAACCAGTCATAAGGGTCCATTTTTTGAAACTGAGATTTACACATCATCTGAAAGCTGAATAAATAGGCTTTCCATTCCACTGATGTATGTTTTGTTAGGATATGGCAATAGCTGAGATACAACTATTTGAAAATCTGAGGGGTGCAAAAAAAATCTAAATATTGAGAAAATCGCCTTTAAAGTTGTCCAAATGAAGTACTTAGCAATGCATATTACTAATCAAAAATTAAGTTTTGATAGATTTAGGAAATGTACAAAATATATTTGTGGAACATGATCTTTACTTAATATCCTAATGATTTTTGGCATAAAAGAAAAAATGATCATTTTGATCCATACAATGCATTTTTGGCTTTTGTACAAATATACCCGTGCTACCTACGACTGGTTTTGTGGTCCAGGAAAAAGCAAACCATAACATATAAAAAAGGAGCCAGGAATTCTTAAGTTAGTTCTAGTGGGTAAATTAACATCTATCCCTGTTTGTAATTGAATCAAACTTGACAATTTACAAATCAGTTCATTGCAGAATGATTTATGTGCCCTTGAATAAGTTATTTAACCCTAGGTTCTCTGTGATTGTTCCTGTAATAAATAGGTTGGTTAAATAACTTCTACCTGTCTTGGCTAGATTTGTGTATCTGTGCCATTCATACATTGCCTGTTATTTCCAAAGGACAAATGCTTTCTTGAACCTGAAGGCCGCTTGATCTCATTTTGCACGTGTTACTAATCCAGGCCAGGATGGATTGGTCTGATCTGTCTAATTACTCGGATCCCACAGTGGAGCAATTGAAGTTGGATCCTTGTTGGCTGACCTGTCATGAATTAAACTTTCTACCCCTCTGAGCAGCCCAAACTAAACTATGAGCAATGATCATTACAGGGTTCAGTAAACCCAGAAGGTCCATTGATGCTCATCATATTCACTAGAGCTGAGTACTAGATGTTATTTCATGAGATTAATATCTTCTAGCATCATCTGTATCACTCTGTTTATATCCAGGGGCCCAGAGTTCATTACAGAGTTTGAGTATAAGAAACAATTTTACTAACAATATGACGATTTTAAGTGTTTCATTCATATTTTATAGTGCTGACTCAGACCATATTTTCTCCCTCAACTTCAAAATCGTCCTATATCGCTGTGTTACCTTTTTTGTTAAGGGTGTTTGATCTTCTTTGCATGTTCACTTTGCAAAGACTGGGTCGGTACTTCTGCAGCGATGTAGGATGATTTTGAAATGATTTTTGAAGTTGAGGGAGAAAATACGATTGGAGTTTTTTGACGTACCCTAACTGTCTTGAGTCAGAATACACAGAGTTCAGGGAGAGCAAGACAAGATGAGCATTTGAGATTAAAAAGTTTTTAAATTGTAATTTTTTAAAGCAAATAACTGATTGTTTCGCTAGATAAGACCCTTCTTCCTCAGCTGGGTTCATTTACAACCGCATTTGGGATCGTTTGAATCGTTTAAACTGCATTTTGGAAGTTCAAACTCGGGGCACCATATCAGTCCGTTATATGGAGAAAATTCCTGAAATGTTTTCCCCTTTACGAGAAGAAGAAAGAAAGAAAGACATGAACATCTTGGATGACAAAGGGGTGAGTACATTATCCGTAAATTGTTGTTCTGGAAGTGGACATCTCCTTTAATATATTGTGTTTTTATGCACACTAGGATAAATATGCATTAAAGCAATGTTGTTGCTTAAATCTTTCACTATATACAGTACATGTACCAAAATTTGCACAGGAAAAAAAACTACTAGTTACTTACCTTCATGCCATTGCAAATTAGCATTCTCCTTTTTTCTATCAAACACAGATGGACACATTTTTGAGTAACCTTTGCCTAGCTCTTGCCAATGACAGTTAACAGACAAGGTCCAAAACTGGTTCATACAACTTGTGCACTACATCCCAAATCATCGGATGCAAAGTTCACTTTTACATGTTGTTTGAACATTAATGTGTGTTGGCAACAGTGAGTGTTTACTGTTTACTGTGTTTACCGTTGCCTTTGGCATTGTTGATGTACTGTTTCCTATTTAATACTGTACAGCCGCCTTGTCACAATTCTGTATTGTTAAAGGCGGTATATAAATAAAGGTGACTTGACTTTACTTGACTTGTTGGCAGTGTATGTACAAATCGACCCTATAATGATAAAAATCCATGCAGTGGTTTTTAATTAATCTGTAAAAATAATATCCCCTTTTTCAAATCGAGCCATTCTCAGATGCCTGTAGTTGTGGCGTCACACCGACAGATGCCACTGCCATGATAGTTGATTGACATGAGCGCTTTACCTCAGATCAGCTGTAACAGTCCGCCCCACTTACCCAGGGATGTAAGTTAAACAAGAAAATCTCAGATTGAGTGATTGAGGTGTTGTGTTGCTGGATGTAATAATGAACATAGTGGTCGTCATTTACTCCCGACATCTGAGCCGCTGAAGATGCAGTGGATTATGTTTGTTTGTGAAGGGAATGCACCTCGCGATCTACATATATCCGTCTATGTTCGCACTAATCATTCGTGATCCAACTTCACTTACAGCAGAAGTGAGTATAAGGGTTTTTTTATGAATCTTTGCAATCGCCTTTCCTGATAACGTGCTAGTTAAAAAGTTTAGCGGCTAAACACGACTAAAGTAAACAGGCTCGTCTCTCCACAGAGAGAAGAGGGGGCGGGGCAAGCAGAGCTCATTAACATTTAAAGCAGCCTCGTGCAGAATGAGATGATTTTTGCAGAGCTGATTTTGGCAAGGTAAAAAGGGTGTTGTTTTACACAACCACTGAGAATTTTTAACCAAAGTATATTATAGACTTCTCATTAAGAATCATATCAACATGTGGAAAATGGGCATCCGATAACCCCTTTAAAGTCGAGATGAAACGAAAGTAGCAATAGATTTTTTTCTTCCATTTTGTGAAATGCATCTAGGTGTAACATTATAGAAAAAAAAGGGAAAAAAGTAGGGCGGGACTTGGTTCTATACATTAGTTGTTGATTGGATGTTGAAATGTTGTTTGATATTTGAAAACACATACACAAATAATTTGTTCACATTAAGATATTTAACATGCATGGGGACTAGGGTGAATAACTTGAATCTGTAGCACACGTGAACGGCAATGAAAAATTCAACTCCAAAATGAACGTCCTCTACAAAGGATAAAAATGCATTGCTTAGTTTCAAGAGGTTAATGAAATATCGGTGAGTTGAAAGCCACTGCTGTTTCCCTGCTCCAAACCATCGCTTACCCTTTTCTTAATGGTTTCTTCTCCTCAAACTCATCATTTTCTCTCTATTCTCTGGGCTTTGATGTCCTTGCATCTCCTCCTCAATGTCAGGTATGCCCAGGACACACACGCTGATTGATGTCAGACACTTATAAAGGGTGCCTGCATTCCAACCTCCACCTGTCAATCAATAAATTACCACAGATTCCTTGACACTAGTGAACATGGTGCCTTTCAAGATATGCAGCTAAAGATTTTCAGGGAGAGACACACACATACTGATATTCTTGGTATTTTTAGAGCTTAACTTAAAGGTGGAGAGTGTAATTTCTGCACCACTAGAGTCACCAAACAAATGCAAAATTAAGGCATATCAAATGTTGTCAAGCTGGTTTCCAAAATACTCCCCATCTTCTATTCCGTCTTTAAAATAAAATCAAAATTGACCTTATTTACTTTCTTTATGAACTGTGCAGGCTTGGTACATTTACTGACTGCATAAACCAAAGGTGTCAGAAATTGCAAGTCGTAGAGATCTCAAACTCAAAAAAGCTGGTGTAGAAAACAATTTTCACTCAGAAATTGCTAGGAACTTTCACAAATAATTGCAAAGAGTCTGCAAGTAACACTGAATTAAACATAAAACTTAGAAGCAGAAAGACTGAAATAGTATCTTGCACAATATACTCCAATAATCTTTATTTACAACTCTAAGAAATCATTTTCTAAAGTGCATAGTAATTTTTTTTTTACCTTTTGTCCTTTTTTGAGGTCAGTTGTCTCTTTTAGAGTAACATGCATTTTATTTTAACACTAATTTACTGTATTAGCTGAGATTCTTGATTGTTGACTTTTCAGTAAAACCACATTGTATTCTAAAAGATATATGGCAGTTAACCCACCAAATATCATGTCATGAGCTTTTGGAGATTAACCATGAAAACTGCTGGTTTACTATTTGTTGTTTTTAGGAAAGAAGGATGTTGGGAGGCTTCTGGAAAAATCCTGGAGATTTGCACTTGTTTTTGCGGTTTGCATCCATGACCCTGTTCATTTACTTGCATCATGTTTAACTGCACGGCTAATACACAGGGACCTCAGTAAGATTAGTGTTAATCTTACACGGCATGCAGTGATATCAGCCTTTATCTGGGAATTATTCTTTATCTATACGACCCAGCCCTCATCGGCGTCGACTTTTCTCTTGAGTGTGCAAATGTGAATTAACCAGGATAATTAAATTCAATTCAATTAGCAGACGCTCAGTAATAAACTTTTGGACAGGAGACAGCGGGGTATTTCATTTAGGTAGTGTGTAATTATTTAACAGCTCAGATGTTGTGTTCTCCAACATGTTTTTGTGTTTTATGTTAATCAGTAGTTTTCTATAGGATGCTGCGGGGAGGATGCTTTTTTGTGGGCCGTTTTAACAAAACCAGTCCCTTATCCCAAAAGTCAGTGTGTCTTTTGAATGAGTTTTTGAATAAATGCTTGAAATAAAGGCCTGTGGTTAATACAAGCTCAAGATATTTTCATGTTTTATTATTTTTTTGAAGCTTTTACTTGGCTTAAAAAAGGCAGTTGATAACAAGGGGCTAAATGGGACTATAGAGATTGTTGGGATATTAAACGTCTTCACATCGAACAGGTAAACTCATCTACTTTTACAGCCTCATTGTGTTTATAATCACGCTCTTTCAAACTATTCTAACTCAGATCTTCAGGCAAAATGTTTTTTAAAATGAGGCCTGAAAGAGTTGTCATAAGCTTAATGGTGGTGATGTTGAAGTCATGTGATCGGGGTGCAGTTCCCTATTCTTCAAAGCAGAAGTAAGCCTATGGGTGTTCATTAGGGAAATAATGAGAAGAATAACAACGTGCAGTAAATGGTAAAACTGTTTGCACGACAAACCAGTGTGCTCATAATTAAGATAATACATTAAAATAATATGGTAAGACACACCAAGCAGCATATCAAGCAGCAAAACCAACTGTTTTGTACAGCTAAAAACAGCTGGATGTGGATGAAACCAGACCCATAAAATGTACAAATGGCTGTGCCCACTCCTATCGGAAGAAAAATGTAGGTAGCCTACGTTTAGCTTTTTACTTCTGCTGATTGAATTTAGGCTTTTAAATTCTAATTCTAAATTGTGTATGAATTATACATTTAAAAAAAAATCATGCTGCCAACTTTTAATTTCTGCATAATTTATTATCCATTATCGTCCATAAATGTGCGCTTTAGTTTTTAAGAAAGATCTTTTTTGTTTACCCATGCAGTACATTATGCATATGCGGGAACATTTGTGAAATATACACTGTGCTGTAGATCTGCAAGATTAGTCATTAATATCCCCCGCAATCGTACTCCTAAATTACAATTCTTCTGTGCCTATTAAACTTTTGACAAAATCATACTGGAACATTAAGATCTGTTTTGGCGCTGCTGCTGATCCAAATAGAGCAGTTGTCATGTACAGGCAGGTAAGAGCTCGAAAAAGAAAACAGTTTTTTTTTAACCAAACAGCAGTGGCGAAGCTTTCAATGGGAAATGGCCCACCCACTTTTAGGTGTGGCCCACCCAATGAGAAGTTGATCATTTTAAAAATGAATGATATTTATTAAACGATAGTAACAATAAATTTATAATTTCACTATAACTTCATATATTTACTTTAAAATATATTTAACATAAGTTTTTATAGTCAATTACAGACAGTTTCATAATTTCAGTAAGTAAGTCACTCTTAAAAATAAAGGGGCTTCACGATGCCATAGAAGAAACTTTTTTGTTTCACAAAAGGTTCTTTGTGGCGAAATAAGGTTCTTTAGATTATAAAAAGGTAACAAAACCACGCCCACCGGGGGGAAAACAATTCAACGCTCTCCATTGACTTTGGATTGTGGAAAGCTGCTTCCTTGTCTTTTCTGACTTATAACAAAAAACAGAACAATGTCTAAAAGCCGCTATGTGACAATGTGCACAGTAAATAAGCTAAAGTTTTTATAAGCTGGCAACCCAAATAAAGGTTTTTAAAAGCAGCCACCGTCGACTCCATGTTAACTACAAAAACACAAATTTGTGAAAACAGTGGCATCATGTACATTCAAATTACATCTTCAGTTTATTCACCTCTTTCTTCAGGTAAGAATGGGTGCAGCCATTTGTAAATTTTATGGGTGTGGCTTCCGGTCTCATCTGCATCCAGCTATTTTTAGCTGTACAAAACTCATTTTGCTGCTTGATATTGCAAATTGGTGTGTCTTACCATATTATTTTAATGTATTATCTTAATTATAAGCATGGAGTTATACTTACTTCACCCTTAAAGGGGGTCATCGGATGCTAAGTTCACTTTTACATGTTGTTTGAACATTAATGTTTGTTGGCAGTGTATGTACACATCTACCCTATAATGATAAAAATCCATGCAGTGGTTTTTAATTAATCTGTAAAAATAATATCCCCTTACTCAAATCGAGCCATTTTCAGATGCCTGTCAGTGTGGCGTCACACCCACAGAGGCCGCTCCCATGATAGTTGATTGACATGTGCGTCTTACCTGAGACCCATCCTACAATAGTTGTAACAGTCCAACCTCCATTGTTTCGATGCTGGAGCAGGGATGTAAGTTAGACAAGAATATATCCCATTGAGCGATTGAGGTGTTGTATTGCTGGATGTAATAATGAACATAGTGGTCGTCATTTACTCCGACATCTGAGCAGCTGAAGATGCACTGGATTACATTTGTTTGTGAAGGGAATGCACCTCCAAATCTACATAAATGCGTCTATGTTCGCACAAATCATTCATGATCCAGCTTCACTTACAGCAGAAGTGAGTATAAGTGTTTTTTTATGAATTTCTGCAATCATCTTTCCTAATAACGTGCTAGTTAGCAATTTTTGCAGCTAAACGTGCTGAATGCGGCTAAAGTAAACAGGCTCGTCACTCCACAGAGGGAAGAGAGGGGTGGGGTGAGCAGAGCTCATTAACATTTAAAGGAACAATCCCTCAGAATGGGTTGATTTTTGCAGAGCTTATTTTGACAAGGTAAAAAGGGTGTTGTTTTACACAACCATTTAGAATCTTTAGCCAAAGTATATTATAGACTTTTCATTAAGACTCTAAAGAATCATATCAACTTGTGAAAAATGGGCATCCGATGACCCCTTTAAGCTTATGAGCATTGAGCACAGGTGTGTAGTGTTAACTTGCTAAGTGACATCGCCAACTACTGGACTGGCATGAATAATACAGCGTTTTATTAATTTTTACAAATCCGTGTGAACAAGGATCATTTTGACATTGTTGTCATCTGTATGCAAAACTTGTTGTGGAGCAAAGTTGATGAACTTTCTCAATGGAGTCAATGAAGCTCGAAAAGCAGAGTTCCAGATGTCAAAATAAGACTTTATTGAACAAAGCAACAAAGCCGAGACAACAGTTACTGCATCTAGTCTCCGTCTGTCCGGGTATCCATTCTTATACATATCCATGCTCACCAAAATTGGTAATTCCGTTTTTTTATTGGTTATGCCTGTCTGGTTTGCCACAATTAATTACTAGCCCACCTGGCCCATTTTTAATGGTGGGATTTTTAAAAATAACCTTTATTCTGCCATCTCTGATTGGTTGGAGATGGTCACATGGGACATACATCAAACCTGTTTACATGTATCTGTCATATGTTGGAAGTCACCCAAAGTTCATTGGTTCGCTTAAGTTCACTGGTATGGTCCAGTGGAAATCACCGGTGCTGCCCAACAGCATACACATGAGACTCTCAATCTGTGTTGAGACATCCAGTATTGTAACAATCAGCATTGTGATCAGTCTGTTGATTGTTATGACCATACATCATATGTTCAAGTAAAATAATACCATATTGAGTAAAATAGCATAATATATTTTGAGAATACACAATAAACTCAAAGCAACTTTGATGGCATTACCATCTGATACCATGCAATGCAGTACTGCCACAGTGTAGTTTTGTAAGTGGATATTTACATTTTGTCACTGAATATATTGTAATTGGCCTCGGTTAGGATACCCTCTCTGTGATTTATAGGTAACCACAGAGCTGTCATCTAGAGGGTGCCAGCCACTCGGTGGGTAATGGATGGGGATTGATGGAGTTCATTATTACCAAGAGAGAGAGTCTAACCTGCCACAATAATGGCCAAATAACTGCTCTGCGTTCCTCCTCCAGTCCACAATTGTTTGTCAGTAGTTTGGGAGCAATAGTACATATTGACTTTGTGTTATGGTGACGAGGGAGGCAGTGTTTCCTCAAATAGGCTTTGATTTGTTGTGCTCTTCGTTTTTATTTGCCAAATCTCCTGCCGATTAGAGTTGATAGTGTTTAGCATCTGGAAGATTTGAGAGCCAGCAATAATACTCCGCCTGCCTCCATCTCTCCATTTGGGCATGAAAAACACACACTCTCTCTCGCTTTCTCTTCATCTCCGTCTATATATTTATCCACCATCTCTCCTGAGGACTCTCTGTCTTTCTTTAGCCTCAGGCTGTTCAGGCTCAAGGCTTCATAGTCATCGTGATGAGTCAGTCCACAAGATTTAATTTTAAAACACAAGGATCTTTGTAAGATATAGATTGCATAAATATTCTGTGAAAATGTTTTTTAATGGCTTATACCTCACTGGGTGTCTTTTGAGCGTTTGTGACTTATGACGTGTCCCTGGATCAAAGACTCTTTCGTTTTAATCAAAGTATTGATTCTGGAACAACATTCATGTCCACTGACTTTTGGAAGATGTTCCAGTGAAAAGGCATTGCAAGAATCAATACGGGTATGAGGAAAACAAGCTCAGGAGTTCCAGCATCTCTATGGTTAATGGTCAAATTCTGGTTGAATAACTGTAAAGTAGAGCTGTTGATTGAACAAGTGGCACAGTTTCATCTACTACACAAACTTGATGCTTGTGGAACACTATATGAAGTCATGAACACATGAACTTCATCTCTAGAGCTGCTCTAAGAGTCACTTTACTAGCATTTCACCATTTCATTTTTATAAAACTATTGTTAGAAACGTACAAAAATATAAAGGTCTTCACTATAACCCACTAAAATAGAAGTTAAAATTAACTTGGAAAAATTTATGACAGAAATATTTTGCTATCGTACAGTAGAATGTATTTCGTAAAGTAATAACAATAATACAATTATTAAAGGAATATCACACCATTTTTTTATTATTATTTTAACCATAAACTTCTATAAAGTAAAATAAAAGGAATTGTTACATTTTAATTTGATTACATTTTAAAAGATTAATTTAATTTTTCATGTTTAATAGCTTCATTTAATTACAACTGTTGATGCTAAATTTGTATTAAATCATAACCAAGGAAAATGACACAGACAACAGATTTTCTGGAAGGAAAAAAAAATCATAGGGCCCTATTATTGTTTAAAATAAATAATACATTGTTACATTTTCATTAATTCAAATTAATTCAAATGAACTTTGCATAGATTGCATAGATAATTTTTCCTAAAAATGTAATTTTTCTTAAACTTTCACAATTTTTTTTTTTCTCTTAATTTTTTAAGTTTCATGATTTTAGTTCTTTGGACATGATTTTTGGTTTCTGAAATTTAATTTGAAACTTTAAAATGGAATCCAGAAACAATTTAAATTAAATTAAATTAAATTAAATTAAATTAAATTAAATTAAATTAATGGATTTCTTAGGGCTCTATTAGTAACAGTTTTGAAAATGGAGCTGATGTGGGCTTCAAATGTGAAGGACGGATATAAATAATATCAAGGTTATCGCTAACAACTCATTTAATAAGACACTTGGGCTTGGTAACGTCAGTGAACAGTATCCCACAAGCCTCTTTTCTTGCTGTCATGCTGCTCTGATTAAACTCAGCTCTTATCCAAACAGCTGAGTCTCCCATAAAGCTCCTTTCACAACCGCCCTTGTTATTTCTTTAAACGCACGTAATCCCTGAAACAGACAGGTGAAGCGTTAATTGAATCTGCCGAGAGATGGACAGAATGAGGAGAGAGAAAGAGAGCGAGAGAAATGAAAGAGAATTAGTGAGTCATTCATCAGTGATAGTGTGATTGATGAGCCCCTTTAATCTGATCTTTCTGTAGCTCTGGATGTTCAATTATGCATCTGACAAATGTTAAAATAACAAAACAATACAGTGAAACTGCACAGGAAGGCAGAAGTGAGAATTCCCCAAACCCCAGAGCTGGAAGAGAATTATCATCACGCACAACGCTCGCTGAGAAATGATTTATACCATACTGATTAAAGGAACGTGCCGGGATCAAAACAACTCCATCGACAGCATCTGTGTCATTCGATTAGAAAATAATTTTAACTCCCCCAGATTTTAAAAACATTAGGAAGACATTAGAAAGAGGGTTTTTTTTACTTACATGGTTATATTAATTTTTCCATATAAAAATGTAAGTTTTTGAGCTGTAATGTGGTCTAAAGCAGGGTTAATTAATAATTAATTAAAAACTAAATTGTATTTGTTTTAAAAATAATGATAATTTTAAAAATAATAATTTTATTTCATTTTCATTTACTTTAACTTGATGTAATAAAATAACTGAAGTAAAAATGAGTAAAAACTATACAGATATACATATACAGGTGCATCTCAATAAATTAGAATGTCGTGGAAAAGTAGTTTAAGTCTTTGGTTCTTTTAATTGTGATGATTTTGGCTCACATTTAACAAAAACCCACCAATTCACTATCTCAGACCAATAAAAAAAAAAACATTTTTAGTGAATTGTTGGCCTTCTGGAAAGTATGTTAATTTATTGTATATGTACTCAATACTTGGTAGGGGCTCTTTTTGCTTTAATTACTGACTCAATTCGGCGTGGCATGGAGGTGATCAGTCTGTGCCACTGAGCTCACCTGCATTTTTTGGTCTCTTGTTTCTCATTTTCCTCTTGATAATACCCCATAGATTCTCTATGGGGTTCAGATCTGGTGAGTTTGCTTCCAGTCAAGCACACCAACACCATGGTCATTTAACCAACTTTTGGTGCTTTTGGCAGTGTGGGCAGGTGCCAAATCCTGCTGGAAAATGAAATCAGCATCTTTAAAAAGCTGGTCGGCAGAAGGAAGCATGAAGTGCTCTAAAATTTCTTGGTAAATGGGTGCAGTGATGTTGGTTGTTAAAAATCACAGTGGATCAACACCAGCAGATGACATTGCGCCCCAAATCATCACAGACTGTGGAAACTTAACACTGGACTTCAAGTAACTTGGGCTATGAGCTTCTCCACCCTTCCTCCAGACTCTAGGACCTTGGTTTCCAAATGAAATACAAAACTTGCTCTCATCTGAAAAGAGGACTTTGGACCACTGGGCAACAGTCCATTTCTTCTTCTCCAACAGTCCATTTCTTCTACTTAGCCCAGGTAAGACGCCTCTGACGTTGTCTGTGGTTTAGTAGTGGCTTAACAAGAGGAATACGACAACTGTAGCCAAATTCTTTGACACGTCTGTGTGTGGTGGCTCTTGATACCTTAACCCCAGTCTCAGTCCATTCCTTGTGAAGTCCACCCAAATTCTTCAGTCGATTTTGATTGACAAGCCTCTCAAGGCTGCAGTTCTCTCGGTTGGTTGTGAATATTTTTCTTTCACACTTTTATCTTCCACTCAACTTTCTGTTAACATGCTTGGATACAGCACTCTGTGAACAGCCAGCTTCTTTGGCAATGAATGTTTGTGGCTTACCCTCCTTGTGAAGGGTGTCAATGATTGTCTTCTGGACAGCTGTCAGATCAGCAGTCTTCCCCATGATTGTGTCGCCTAGTGAACCAAACTGAGAGACCATTTTGAAGGCTCAGGAAACCGTTGCAGGTGTTTGGAGTTGATTAGCTGATTGGCATGTCACCATATTCTAATTTTTTGAGATAGTGAATTGGTGGGTTTTTGTTAAATGTGAGCCAAAATCATCACAATTAAAAGAACCAAAGACTTAAACTACTTCTGTCTGTGTGCACTGAATTTATTTAATACACGAGTTTCACAATTTGAGTTGAATTACTGAAATAAATGAACTTTTCCACAACATTCTAATTTACTGAGATGCACCTGTATATACAGCTTCATGGTTTAATGGAGTTAGTAGAGTTCAAATATATACATTTCTATTTTATTGTTTATTATCCCAAGTAAAACACAGAACCTCTGAAAAAATACAAATATTTTATATTATTGTAAAAATGTTCAATTATTAAATTGTTAAATATGAATGAATTCAATTAATAAGACACAGTTTTTGATTATTAAAATATATTTGAACCATTAAAACAGAATTTAAAAATGAGAAACTGAATTTTGTAAATAAATAAAGTAGATTTCATAGGTCCTAAAAATCATGATTTCACTTAATTAACTACTTACTCTGACAACCATTATTCCAAATTAAACACTGTTATTTTTTTCTGTGGAAAACAAAAGGACATTTTGGAAGAATTATCATGCCACTCTTTTTCAACAACCATTCACAGTGACCAAGTATTCACATTTGACATCGTTCACAATTTTACGCCATCTATTTATTTTTATTTAGAATAAATAATGGCAGAATTTACAGTCGTATTTAAACCAAAACCCTGTGACAAAGGATTAGCTCACCTGTCGCCATTCATTTTCTCAAACCATTAGTTCACGTTTTTCCTTCACTTATCTCTTTTTCAAATGCTTATCTCTCTGTAGTTCATTGCCGGTTTGCTCAGTGTCAGGCAGGACTGTGTGAGGTAAAGCAGCTCTGTGTTGACAGACAGTTTTGATATTGTTTGATGCTTTATCTCTCTCACGACAGTGTGCTGACTGCATTTGTTTGAGGCAGTTTGGCGGTGTTGACAGGGAAACTGCGGAGGCGAGCGGTTTCATCTGAGCTTCATTCCCTGGCCACTGGTGCCCCCTGTGTACCAACACTGCATTAAACACACACGCGCCGTCCATCACACTCGCTCATGCAGAAAGCCATGCCGTTGCTCGCCTGAATGAACCGTAACTTTTAATAATTCATCTGATTTGGTGAGGAGAGTGCAGAATGAGATCGGAAGGAAGAGAGGAAGATTACGGTCTGGTGCCCGCAGGTGCTTTCTCACAAAAACGACTGTAAAGTAGAATTTAGTGATAACAGAATGGTTATTTTAGTTTTGTTTTAACAACTCAAATTGCTGCCTTTATTAGCTTTCGTCCACAGTCCACAGACCCCAGGCACTACAAATAGAGAGTTAAAGATTTCATGAAATATTTAGTCCATGTTTGTTTGTTTTGAGGTCATCTAAAATGCCAGTTTACTCATAAAAGTTGAGTTACTTTTAGTCACTTTTAGCAGATACACAATAAATATTAGTAACACAGATATTTGCAACCTAGGCTTACTGGAAAAAAAATGCCTCTATATCTTTGGTACTTAAAAAAAATGCCTTAACACATTTTTTTCTACATGAAACTACATATGCATACATTTTACTGCGGTTCCAAGCTAATATAACCATCAAGTAAAACAGTTTCTTACACAATACTGTATTGTGACCTCAAAACAATTTTACCATAGTGCACGATTACTAGTACATGGGTCATTCTATAATTAGGGGTACATTTAGAATTTGACAATGTGAAGGAAACAGTTTTCCTTTTTCCCAAAAACCCAAACATGACATTACATAATTGCTTTGAAACAATCTATCTTGTATAAAGTGCTATATAAATAAAGGTGATCTGTAGGAATATGTGCATAAAAACCATCTATATTTGCTGCTGTCCACCATGTTACCTTTACTGGGTAACACAGTTGACAGGGAACTTAGTTGACATTTTTAGTGTTTTGGGCCTGTACTCAACACGGATGCCTAACTAAGCATATGGTCTGTTTAGAAATATAATTTTATAAACAAAACATAAGTTTTGGTTAAATTGACTTTGCAAACTAAAATTTGCAGCAATATTACTTAGGTAACACTGTTGACAGTCAATTAATCCACTCTTGACACAGGTTTACTAGTTTAACCAATATTGGTGGAAAGAGAGAGAACATAACTTCATCATACTGGAAATATCATCAAACTGTGCAAATTATGCGAGAATGGGACAAACCATTCCTTTTTGAAGGGAGTTTCTCTAGTGGGTAACTTAGTTGACAATGGTTTTTGGGACACAAAACGTTATAGTCACAATAAACATATTATTTTTGAAGCGCACAGCCAATGTCTTGATATCTTAATCTAACTGAAGGCGAAACTAAAATTAATTTATATTTTAGGTCATTTTCATGATTTAAATGCAGAGCAGAATGAGCAGCTTTACAAAACTGGACAGCTGAATACCAGGGTTGTATGTGATATGAACATCATTTTTGAACAAAAAGATATGGCTTTTTCAACATATAGTAGTGTGATTGGAAAAAATATATATAATTGTGTACTAAAAAATTAAGCATTGGGGCTTTATATTGATGAAAATATATTAAAAATATATACCGCACGGACGTGAGATGTACCGACAATTATAGAATGACCCACATACTAAATAGTACTGATACATTTGGACATTTCCATCACAACCAGCTCCATGTTTGGCTTCTCTGACATAGTAAACTTGCTTGTTAGCGCACCTGCTACAGCACTGAAATTACGATACACCGTGTTCGGGTATGCAGGCTTGTAGCCAGCTATGAGGACTGGACCTCTGTAAATTTTCATGTTCACAAATAAAATTTGTTTTCAGAATGACTAATTTGCTGCTAAACTCCTCATATGGATGTCTCCATGACATGTATAATTCAGTTTAGACAGTTTGTAAGAATGTTTAGCGTCCGTAGTATGAAAATTATCACTGCGAAATGCAGCCAAAGTGAACGAGGTTTGAGAGAGAGACTTGTGAGATGAGAGCGCGGGCACAGCCTCCGAGTTGCCAGATCCAGCTGTTATAAGCGTTTTTGACTTGTCTTTTCCACTTAATTTGACACTTTAGAAAGTTAATAAAGAAGGAAGTTGCAGTTTAGGGTCAGCGATATATTTATTTTATCTTATTTGCAAATATTTCAAATGATTTTGGTTCATTTTTATTTATTTTTTGGTTTTTGTTTGTTGTGATATGAATATCTGGCAACAGTGCATCGCCAGCACTTAAACTGACAGTAACCAAAAAAGCCTATGGACAGGTTATTGCTGACAGGATACGACATTCAGTAAGGGAAATGCAAAAAATATCATGATATAATCTGTCAGAAACATTATTAATGCTGTCAAAAACAGTAGTATTTCACACTAATACACAGATCTTTAGAACAAGTAGACTAGCCATGAAAAACTCAATATAGTCATTTTTTCACAAACCATGCTATAAACAATCATAAGAGACAAAGTTATAAGCTATATAGTAATAGTTATAAATAAAAACTATAACTATGATATGTATTGTTGAATAAATAATAAACAACTGATAAAATTATCAAACCCTAACTATAGTAAAGTATTAACAAATTTTGATGCAATAAATAGGGTATGATTTAAAAATGATCATCTCTCCAAAACAGCAAACATCTTTCACAAACATCTACATGTCTGTCTCTTTTAAAGTGTTTATAGTGTATATAATGTGTAATTGTATTTGTATTCGTAGGGGTTGGCATGGTTACTCTAGCAAATGTGTTTTTTGTCTCTTTTTTTCTTTTTTAAACACTATTGGTTAGGTTTTGGGTCGAGTTTAGTGTAGGTGTTATGTTATTCTTTTGAACACATTTTCATTAAACTTTTAGTGCCGCTCACCAACTTTTATTTCTGAACTGCCATGGTACATACAACAACCAATGTAATAAAAAATTGCCAGATTCACATTCATCTGTTTCAGACATGGACATTTCACTTCGAAAGTGTCATGCAAAATGCATGCGACAATTTCATTTTGTAGAAATGTTGCCACAGACATATTTTTCCAATGAGACTTGGTTAAATTTGTGTTCAGTGAAATGCTTTCAAGAATAAGGAAGTCATTACGGCTATAATGTAACTAAAGCATATTTGTGACCCTGGACCACAAAACCAGTTATAAGCGTCAATTTTTTTACATTTATATAATCTGAAAGCTGAATACATAAGTTTTCCATTGATATATGGTTTGTTAGGATAGGACAATATTTAACCGAGATACAACTATTTGAATGTCTGAAATCTGAGGGTGCAAAAAAATCAAAATACTGAGAAAATCACCTTTAAAGTTGTCTAAATTAAGTTCTTAGCAATGCATATTACTAATCAAAAATTAAGTTTTGATATATTTACAGTAGGAATTTTACAAAATATCTTAATGGAACATGAACTTTATTTAATTTCCTAATGATTTTTGCCATAAAAGAAAAATCAATCATTTTGACCCATACAATGTATTTTTGGCTATTGCTACAAATATACCCCAGCGACTTAAGACTGGTTTTGTGGTCCAGGGTCACATTTATATTCTTAAAAAGTGACATGCCCTTCCATGCCCCGCCCACACTTCCTTTTTAAATTGGAAATAGGTCAACACGGGAAAGAAATCTGCTTTGTCAAGAGTATAAATCATGTACACTGACTTGGGAAGATTTTGGGATTTAAGAAATGACTCCTTTTAATGCAAAAATAAATACAGTAAGCATACTAAAAATATCGTGGAGATGAAAGATGTAAAAGAAAAAGAAACAGTCAAGTTTTCAGTCAAGGCTGTGCTCGAGAGAGAGAAAGAGAGAGAAGGAGAAACAACAGTTGAAGCAACATGACAGCATTCCCTTGAGAACAGGAGATAGTCATGATAAATGCTGTGGTCAGGAAGAGTAAGTGAAAACAATAAAGACAGGCTAAATAAAACACAAACAGCTCAGCAGATCTGGAGAATTGGTTGTACCTGAGCTTGTGTGTGTGTGTGCCTCTCGAAAATAAAAATAATAATAATTCTTTGAAGTTGACTGCAAAATTCAAGATCTGGCAATTTCTTGTGGGATTAAACATGCAAGATCTGTGTTTCTACACATGAAAAAGACAAGCCTTTGAAGACCAAGATTCAAAGAGTAAATGTTTTAAATGTTTTTTATTACTGCTAAGAGCACAGGGGAGAAAAGATGTCCAGAAGGGAATGTCTAAAAAGGAAAGTCTAAAATGTTATCCTTTGATGCTCACCGTAAAGTGTTCCTTTTTCTTTCAGATCACTTAGTCACTTAGTGAAAGAATATGTAAAACACAGGCCTTGATTTATGTTTCTTTCAGTGAGCTCTCTAAATAATCATCCCTTTTCCAACTTTTTGTTCTAAAAATGTCTATACGATTTTTTTGTGTGGTGACTGATTATAGTACTGCAAAGCTGTCTATACTGTAATAACAGCACACACTGTGGGTTATTTTTCCAACCCAAACGCTGGGTTAAGGCTGTTAGAAAGCTGGGTTGTTTTGCCCCAATTTGGGTTGATAATCATTCATAATATGTAACTCAATAATGCTGGGTTCAGCCATATACTTCAGTGCCGATATCACTCCATCTATAAGTTTGTGGTGTTCCTGACAGGAGTGTGCGTGGAAAAGAAGAAAACTAATCAAAGCGGAGAGGAGAGAAAACTTTGAAACTGCCCATGAGCGAGAAGTGGATTTTGTCGCACCAGAATCACTCGAGTAATGACTGCGGAGAGGGGACTGAAAAAGCGTAATGGCGCTTGAGAGGAGTAATTAAAAGCACTGTGGATTTGCTATAATTCACAGTTTATTGCATGTTTTCAGTTTGTGTGTTTCTTGGCGTTACTCAAAGCCTGACACAGTTGCCATAGTGGACTTTTGTTGGCTGAAGAGAAATCCAAGCTAAAATTAAATAACTGGTCAGATTTGCCACCAACGCATGTGTGTGGGTGTGCATGAGTAATGACAGGATTTGTAACCATCCCACCAAGTTTGAGATCTCTATGATTTAGTCTTTGATGCCCAGACACTTTAAGGGGAAGAAAAGAAATAATTGGCAAAAGAAAGTACAAATACAATATAGCAGTGGTTTGCAATCTTAGTTTTGTGGCTCCATCACTTTGCAAATTTTGTGTGTATTACATATTTAATACATGTGAGGCAGATCATTAGATTAATAAGAGCTCCGTGAACTTAATTGAGGCTACATCTACACTCAAGAATTAGTTCACTTCCTGAATAAAAAATTCCTGATTTCCATAATTTCCATAATTTACTCACCTCCATGTCATCCAATATGTACATGTCTTTTTTCTCCATATAGTGGACTTGAATGGCGACCTGTGGGTTGATTAGGGATGTCACAATACTCAATATAATATCGAACTGTTCGGTACGACATCCATGGTTCAATACGCGCTTGTGAATTGCGTTTTTTCGGTTTTGCACTTAAATAACTTCCTTGTTTTATTTCTCTCGGAATTTGCTGTAAAAAAATTTCCCGCAACTTCAAGTGCTGAAATGAGGAAACACTTCCCGCTTATATTTGAAAAAGCAACACACGCAGAGAATCTTACATTCTAATGACATGCAGTGATAAGCCTTTCTAAACCTGTTGTCCAACAAAAGAGTTATAAAAACAAAAGTTATAAAAAACGTGTGTTTATTGTCCTTATGTCATTCAAAACGTTTAACGTTATATCTTGTTTTTAATCAGTTTCAGCAATAGCAATGCTTTTATCCATGTTAGAGAAACTGGAACGGAACGTAATCAGCGCCACTTCTTTGACGCATATGTGGTTTTTTGCATGAGGGCGCCCTCTGGTGTCCAGTATGAATGAAACCCATTCTATTTTGCATAGAAAATCGAAAACATAATAGCTTAATTAAGCAGACATATACTAAACCACGCTTTTTATGGTTATTTGTTGCAAAAAGAAACACACTGAAGTGGCAAGATATCAGAACCGAACTGAACCGAAAACCGTGGTTAAAAACTGAGGTACGTATTGAATTGTGGGCTAACTGTATTGTTGCATCCCTAGGGTTGATGGTCTAAATTGCAGTTTAAATGCAGCTTCAAAGGGCTTAACACGATCCCAACCAAGGAATAAGGGCCTTAGCTAGTGAAACGATCATTATTTTCTTAAAATAGGAAAAAAAAAATGTATATACTTTTTAACCACTAATGCTCATCTTGCACTAGCTCTGCAATGCGCATGCACATCTTCACGTGTTGTGTAATCATGTTGGAAAAGTCGTGCGCAGTTGGTACTTTGTCCTTTTAGTGCTTAAAAGAGAAGTCCACTTCCAGAACAACAATTTACAGATTTGTCAGCCACGGTTCATGTTTTTCTTTCTTCAGTCGTAAAGAAATTATGTTTTTTGAGGAAAACATTTCAGCATTTTTGTCCATATAATGGACTGATATGGTGCCCCGAGTTTGAACTTCCAAAATGCAGTTTAAATGCAGCTTCAAACGATCCCAAATGTAGTTGTAAACAATCCCAGCCAGGGAAGAAGGGTCTTATCTAACAAAACGGTCGGTTATTTTCATAAAAATAATACAATTTATATACTTTTTAATGTCAAATTCTAGTCTTGTCTTACTCTGCCTGGACTCTGTTTTTTTCCTGTTCATGACAGTTATGGTATGTCGAAAAACGTCCATCTCATGTTCTCCTTCAACTTCAAAATCGTCCTATATTGCTGTTTTACCTTTTTTGTTAAGGGTGTTTGATCTTCTTTGTATGTTCACTTTGCAAAGACTGGGTCGGTACTTCTGCAGCGATGTAGGATGATTTTGAAATGAGTTTTGAAGTTGAGGGAGAAAATACGATTGGAGTTTTTCGACATACCCTAACTGTCTTGAGCCAGAATACACAGAGTTCAAGGCAAGACGAGTGTTTGAGATTAAAAAGTATTTAAATTGTATTTTTTTAATGAAAATAGCTGATCGTTTCGCTAGATAAGACCCTTCTCCCTCAGCTGGGATTGTTTACAACAGCATTTGGGATCGTTTGAAGCCGCATTTAAACTGGATTTTTGAAGTTCAAACTCGGGGCATCATAGCAGTCCATTATATGAAGAAAAATCCTGAAATATTTTCCTTAAAAAACACAATTTCTTTACAACTTAAGAAAGAAAGACATAAACATCTTGGATGACAAAGGGGTGAGTACATTATCTGTAAATTGTTGTTCTGGAAGTGGTCTTCTCCTTTAAGCTAGGGTAGGACGAAAAACTCTATCTCATTTTCTCCTCCAGCTTCAGAATCGTCCAACATCATTGTGTTACCTTTTGTTGTAATAAGCAACCGACTTTGTTTGCATGTTCGCTTTGTAAACACTGGGTCGTACTTCTGACTACGTCACGCATGCGTGATTATGTAATGCTTGAGTTCGAGCTAGTGGTTAAAAAGCCTTTGTGGTTAAAAAGATTATACATTTTTTTATGTTTTATTTAAGAAAATGACAGATTTTTTTGCTAGATAAGACCCTTTTTCCTTGGCTGGGATCATGTACAACAGGGGTGCCCAACCCTGTTCCTGGAGATCGACTTTCCTGCAGAGTTTAGATCCGACCCTAATCAAACTCACCTGTCTGTAATTATCAAGCGCTCCTTGAGATCCTAATTAGCTAGTTCAGGTGTGTTTGGTCAGGGTTGGAGCTGAACTCTGCAGGAAAGTCGATCTCCAGGACCAGGATTGAGCACCCCTGATGTAGAGCCCTTTAAAGCTGCACTGAAACTGCAATTTAGACCTTTATCCCATTGATCCCCATTGAAGTCCACTATGCAGAAAAATCCTGGAATGTTTTCCTCAGAAACTTTAATTTCTTTTTGAATGAAGAAAGAAAGACATGAACATCTTGAATGATATTGGGGGTGAGTAAACTATCAGGAAATTTTTATTCTGTAAGTGAACTAATCCAGATACATTTGAAAAAGGTGTTTTTGTTTTATTATTATTTATTATTATTATTAGTTTACTGCGCATGCTTAAAATGTAATAAAGTCTCACTAAGATGATACAGAGACAAGATATACTAATATACTAATATTATGATCATTTTGATAACAAATATCTCACCATAAGACAACAGTTTGGCATCTTTGACTGTAATATGAAGATTGTACAAAGTAACATATCTTTAGCAACATATGTGTCCTATTCTTCCACTTGGGAGAGTGTCTTTAAAAGCTCAGTTCTGCAGGACAAAAACGCTGTCTCAGAGTGGATTAAAAGCCAAAATGTAGCAAAAAATCTGTTTTTAAATGTTTCTGGATTAGTGTAGATGTAGCCGAAGTGTGACAGATAATGCTCAGAGCAGTGGGTCTCCAGAACCAGGATTGAAAACTACTGCAATAGGAACAACGGCACTTAGATTCAGACCACAGCAAATGTGCACCATTTGAAAATCACCAGTTTGTATCGTAGAAGGCAGCAAAATTAAGCAGCCTACCTGTTGGAACAGCTATGGCTTCAGAATGCTGCCTATACATAAATTGATGTGGTTTTATAAACATTTTTCTTTTTTTTATTTATTGATTTTATATAACACTCTTTTCTATTGAGTGTTTGGCTTTCCCCAAGGGAGTACATGCTCAGGAACACTTTAGAGTGCTGAAAAAAAAGTGTTTTGTAATGTAAGTGTGGGGGTCCAGAGAAGAAGGAATTATCATGATTATATAGTGTTATTAGAAGTGAAACTGAATCTCATACTAATCTCAACTAATCAAGAGAGATATACTATACATTTGAAAGCTCATTAAGATCACCAATATGCACGCATACACCTCCAGCACTTGCGCATTTGTGAACGAATTAATTTCAGTGTTAATTGGATTATATGAAACTCTCATTAAAATCCCACCCATGTAATAGTAAGATGATTCCAGTAGGCTCTGAACGTTTCTGCCATCTAATTTTAGTGCATTTAACACTCAGAAAAAAGGTGCATTAGTACCGCATCTTAATTAGACATGTGAGTGTTTCACAGCCGCAGTCGCTCATTAGCATTACACAGGGACTGTGTGAAAACAGCCAAGACAGGCGTTTCTGCTTCATATGAAGGTGTTTGACACATTCAGATCTGTTCTCAGAGGACTTGCGTTTGAAAAAATAGTTCAGCCAAAAGCCATTTACTCATCATGTCGTTCCAAAACCTGTATGTCTTTCTTCTTCTGTGGAACACACAAGGTGATGATTGGCAGAATGTTCGCGCTGCTACAGATGTGCATCAGCGGTTTTCAAAATGTGGGGGCACAGAAAAGTTGCGAGTTCTAATGATGCATTCTAATCATGTCAGAAAGAGTTTAAAAGAGTGAGTTTCAGTTATGAGTTTACACATGAACATTATGACAAAGTCACAATTACAAGTGGGAAATAGAACTCTCTTTAAGCCCACAGGGGCATGTCAGTGAGAAAACGTCAGATGCCACAGATGCAGTGTTTGTATTAACAGTAAATTTTCTGAAATGAATGAAATTATGATCCCACTTTATATTAGGTTGCCTTAACTACTATAGATTTAAAATTAATCATTTGATACAGTGCATTTATTGTATAGGCTACCTGCATGTAATTATATCCATAATTAATTACATTTATAGTTACACTCTTGACCAGGGCTTGACATTAATGTTTTTGCTCACCAGCCACTGTGGCTAGTGGTTTTCCAAAATTACTAGCCACTCAGCATTTTCACTGGCTACAATTTTTACGTTTTATATGACTAAAATTGCTTCGTACTAAAATGTATTTAAATTAATTTCCAGGTCTTTTTCTTTTCTTTTTTAAACGGCATTTTCCCTAATCTTAATAAATGCATGCATCATCTTTCATTTCAAATTCTTGTATTTTATTAAATAATTTCAGTCTTTAATTTCAGTAAAGACACTATAAGGCTGTTACCAATCAAATTAAATCAGTATTAACAAAACCGATCTTTCCACTGCAGAAGAAAGAGAAGCAGCTGAAGATTTAGATTACACATTTAATGAAGCTAAAATGTAGCACGAAAGCATTTACGTTGCAAAATTGCAACAGTATAAATAATACTTTAAGCTTGGTGTTTAAAATAATTTGTAATATATTAAAAATATGAAATGTTGGGGAAAAATGCAAAGCTAAGCCACTGTAAAGGGGTCATCGGATGCAAAGTTCATTTGACGACACACCAACAGAGGCCGCTCCCACGTTAGATTGATTGACTGGCCGTCTTACCTTAGACCCGCCCTGATGAGCTGTAAGAGTCCGATCACCATTGTTTCGATGCCGGAACAGGGACGTAGACAATGGCTCCTAAGCGATTGTTCTGGTGTTCTGTTGTTGGATGTAATAATGAACATAACAGTTGTCATTTACTCCCGACATCTGAGCCGCTGAAGGCGCAATGAATGACTTTATTTGTGAATGGAATGCACCTCTCGATCTACGAGTCTATGTTCGCACGAATCATTCGTGATCCAACTTCACTTACAGCAGACGTGAGTATAAGGGTTTTTATGAATCTTTGCAATCGCCTTTCCTAATGGCATGCTAGTTATCAAGTGGCTAAACACGGCTAAATACAGCTAAAGTAAACAGGCTCGTCACTCCACAGAAAGAAGAGGGGGCGGGCAGAGCTCATTAACATTTAAAGCAACATCGACCAAAACAGGTTAATTTTTTCAGAGCTGATTTTGACAAGGTAAAAAGGGTGTTGTTAACCAAAGCATGTTAGGCTTTTCATTAAGTCCATAAAGAATCATTTAAAGGAATTAATCCTTTAAAACCAGCTATGTTGGCGCCGACACATCAAACCAAGCTGTATTCATGTTACCATAATTCTTCAACCGTTTGCACTATTAAAACAGTAGATAGTTCTGACAGTAGACAATATGCGCTTTCCGGCAATATATAGCTTACTGCTGTAATTTCCTGCGCTCTGTCAGCAAATGACAGCAGATTTCTGGAAGAGCGGGAAGGAAGAATTTGAATGGAGCATGGAGATTTCAATTGCGTAAAATAATAAACCCAACAAACAAAAACATGGCGAAGGAGGAGAAAACAGCACAAAAGGTGATTGGGATGATGAGACTTGGGAGCAGGCTGAGACTTTTTCACATGTGGTGTGTGCATCTCTATAATGTGTCCGTGCCTGTAATGTGCGTATGTATGTGCATGCACGTGTATATGTTTGCGTGCATGAACAAAAAAAGTCTCTTGACTTTTTTGAAAACTGTGCAAACTAGTGTCACACTCAATCCAGCACTTCATGCTTGAATATTATTTCGATCATGATTTCTCTCTTTCTAAGTAAAACGTTTTTTGTCTATTTAAATTCTGTTTACAAACTCACCACACACTAATGGTCAATAACTGCACTGTAAAAAATAAAAAACACAATTTGTTGAGTCAGCTTAAAATAATTTGTTACCCTGCTGCCTTAAAATTTTAAGTTCAGTCAACTAAAATAAGTTTATTCAACTTGAAATGTTAAGTTGTACTAAGTAACAACTTAGATATTTGTGTTTGCTAAACTTAACACATGGGTAAGTAACCCAGCTGCCTTAAAATTTTAAGTTGATTCAACTCAAATATCTAAGTTGTCACTTAGTATAATTTAACATTTCAAGTTGAATAAACTTTTTTTGAGTTGACTGAACTTAAAATTTTAAGGCAGCCAGGTTACAAATTATTTTAAGTTGACTCAACAAATTGTTTTTTACAGTGTGTACTTTATTTGAAAGCCATTTGTTTTCTGAAAAAACAAATTACCCTTAGGTCTTAAAGGGTTAAAGGACTAAAGCAGTTAAGTACTAATAAACAGCCAATATGCTAGTAATATGAATGCTAGTTAATAGTGAGATTTGGGCCATAAAATAAAGTGTTACCGAGTAGTATGAGGAACACCAGCAGGTTTGTGTCATTCAAAACATGAAGTAGAAGTCTAGCAAGTAAATTATTATTCTCCCCACATTTATGTCTTCCTACTGCCTGAAGTGTCCTTGCCATGGAAAAACATAGCATATATAAAGTATTAATGTTTGAGGAAGCTCTGCAGGCGTTTGCATAGAAAGTGAGGGTTATAAAACATAGTCATTTTGTAGCCATTACAAATCACATTCCACCTGCTCTAACAAGAAGCTGTATAGTGTAACTTTACCTAACCATCTCTCATTACAGCCACACCACAAGCCTAATGGCAACTTAGCACACTAAATTCACCCTGAGACAGAGAATGTGGGTGGAAAATGCAGATGGGGAGTTGATTAATAAAAAAATTGAATGTGGCACAAGGCTATTTACTATGTGAGCTACAGGTAATGAGATATATGACAGGAAAGCAGATCTGATTTAGAGTGTATGATGGAGAGACGAAGAAAAACAGAGACTGAGGGTACACTCTTAAAAGTAAAGGTGCTTAAAAAGGTTCTTCACAGCGATGTCATAGAAGAACCATCTTTGGTTCCACAAAGAACCTTTCAGTCGAAGGTTCTTTAAAGAACCATCTCTTTCTTACCTTTTTACAATCTGAAGAAAGGTTCTTCAGATGTTACAGGTTCTTTATGGAGCCATTTAGGCAAAAAAGGTTCCTCTATGGCATCGTGAAGCACATTTATTTTTAAGAGTGTAGTCACGGCTTTGGGGATTGTTAAACTCTCAGTAACAAATGTCAGAACTCCAAAAACTACATTCTTAAAAGGATTCTGTGTTCCTGAGGTTTTCTGAGGTTCAATAAATATTTATAGGAATGGTTCACCCAAAAAAGAAAAATTTGTTAAAATATTTATTCACCCTCAGGCCATCCAAGATGTAGATGAGTTTGTCTCTTCATCGTAACAGATTTGGAGAAATTGAGCATTTCATCACTGAGAACGAGATTCCAAACAGCTGATAAAAACAGCACAACGATCTACAAATAATTCACACAACTCCAATCCATCAGTACATGCGCTGTAAAGCCAAAATCTGCATGTTTATTATAATAAAAAAATTAATCATGAAGACATTTTAAACTTCTTTTTAGCTTAACTTTAGCTTCTGGCTAAAATACAAGTCCTCAATTCATAATATTGCTTTCTCCAGTGAAAAAGTTGTCTTGTCTGAATCAGGAGAGAAATATACAAGCACCGTTTGCAGTCAAAAACAGATTTAAACAAACATGTAGGTGGATTTTGATGTGAGAGAACAACAGTGGAAGGACCTTTTCTTTATTGTGGTTTATGAAGTCACTATGGTTATGGTATTATGTTTCTTTAATTTTTCTTTTTTTTTTTTTTTTTTAATTCAGAAATCCATTATAAAAAATATTATTTTTCCACTTTTATTTATTTATTTATTCTCAAAACCCTTAACACCAGTGACTAAAATACAGAAACACTGTTTGGAATTTCAGACTTGAACGACATCTCAGGCCTCTGATAATTGTTGTTAACAGCTGTGTGTTTGCATAAAAATTATTATCACAAACATGTGAAATAAAAACAACAGCCTTCAGGCTGGGGCTAAATCTAAATGCTTGTCCGTTACTGTTGGCTGTGATTAAGCGGACAAGTGTTGCTCAGCGTCTCCCATAGCTGTGGTCCAGCTTGTTAAAACGTAGAGCTTCTGTTTCATTAATAGTGTGTTTTGGCCTTCAAAGCAAGTTCATCGCTGATTTCCTTGAGGAATATGTATTAGAACAGGATTACATGATCGGAGCCTCTCAGTTTCCAGGACTGGGAGTCACTGGGTGACCTGGTTTGCTTATCCTTTAATGATCTGTTTGTTTCTTTTAATTCCATGAGCTGATATAAAAAATGTCAATAAGGCTAAAGGCTATTAATTTATTTATTTATACATACACACACACACACACACACACACACACACACACATATATATATATATACCCATTTGAAATAGTTACTTTATTTGTCATAAAGCCTGAAATCAAACCCCATTCCAAATAATTTTTCCAGTTTTATTTACAGTTACGGTCTTTCAACATCAAACCAGTGAAAGAAAAAACCACAACAGTTCTGCAAATTCATAAAAAAACGAAAAACTAGAATAAAGAGCCACTTTTTGCTTTAATTACAGCCATCCGTCTTTTTGGATATGCCTGCTTTGCACACCTTGATTGAGGAATATTTGCTCATTCATCCTTGCAGAATTGCTCAAGTTCAGTCAAATTCTGTGGTGAGCGTCAATGGACTGCTCACCTGCTCACTGCTCAACTCTTCAAATCCATCCACAGATTTTCGAATGGATTTAAGACAGGGTTCTGACAGGGCCACTCCAGGACATTCACTTATCCTTCTTCTTATCCTTAAGCCATTTTGTTGTTATTTTGGCAGCATGTTTAGGGTCATTGGGGTCACTGTAAAAAATAAAAAACACAATTTGTTGAGTCATCTTAAAATAATTTGTTACCCTGCTGCCTTAAAATTTTAAGTTCAGTCAACTAAAAAAGTTTAGTCAACTTGAAATGTTAAGTTGTACTAAGTAACAACTTAGATATTTGTGTTTGCTAAACTTAACAGATGGGTAAGTAACCCAGCTGCCTTAAAATGTTAAGTTGATTCGACTCAAATATCTAAGTTGTCACTTAGTATAATTTAACATTTCAAGTTGAATAAACTTTTTTTGAGTTGACTGAACTTAAAATTTTAATGCAGCCAGGTTATAAATTATTTTGACAAAGCTGACTCAACAAATTGTTTTTTACAGTGTGTGTTGGAAGGTGAATGACCTGTCCATCTTCAGTTGTCTAGCAGAGGGATGCAGGTTTTCCTCAAGAATTTGGATGTACTTGGCAGTATCCATTTTTCCTTTAATCCTGACCAATCGCCCAGTCCCTTCTGAAGAGAAACACCCCCACAACATAATGCTGCCACCACCATGCTTCACAGTAGGTATGGTGTGTTTTGGGTGGTGCATAGCACCTTTTGCCAGAAGCTGTCAGACTCTTCTGCTGATGACGTTTTATTCTTCATTAACGTACGTCGTAGCCTATGAGTCAATAGGTGTCATCATCATGCAGTCTACATGCATGTCGTACACAGGTTTAATAGATCCATGTCGCACAGTGTGATCAGCAATAATCTTCCAAAAAGGATTGCTAAAATCGTGCAGTGTGCAATAAGCTTAACTGGCTGATCACTTTACCAAACCAGGCATTTCAATTATTATTTTTTAATAATCCTCCACAATTTTTTTAATGATATTTTACTTTAATGGTGAGGTTATAATGTGTACATGCAGTTTAAAAAAGTTAGACTTAATTTATTTTATTTTCCAGGGTGTAATGTGACAAAGGGCAAAGGTTTTCACAGGGTATGATGATTTTCTATAGGCAAATAGGCATATATATATTGAGATTTTCTTTTCTTATATATATATATATATATATATATATACATATATACATATAAATTACAATTAACAGTTTTCGTTATAACATACATTAAAATTTAATGTATTTCTGTAATGCAAAACTAAATTTTCAGCATCATTACTGCAATCTTCAGTGTCACATGATCCTTTAGAAATTATCCTGATGTATTAGCAATTTTCTAAAATATCATCAATGTTGGAAACAGTTGTGCTGCTTAAAACTTTTTTGTAACCTGTGATACTTTTTTCAGGATTCCTTGACTGTCACTCTTTATCAATTTAACACATCTTTGCTGAATAAAAAGTATTACTTTATTTAAAAAAAAAAATTTAGAGTATATTGTTTGAAAAGATTTCTATTTTTTTTTTTTTTTTTTTTTTTAAAAGGTATCACAGGTTCCAAAAAATATTAACCTGCACAGCAGTTTCCAACATTGATAATAAAACAACATTCACTCTAAAAATAAAGGTGCTTCATGATACCATAGAAAAAAATGTTTTTGTCTAAGGACAAAAAGAACCTTTAACATCTGAAAAGCGTTTCTGTTTCACATAAGGTTGTTTGTGACTAAAGAAAGTTCTTCAGATTATAAAAAAGGTAAGAAAGAGATGGTTCTTTAAAGAACCTTTGACTGAATGGTTCTTTGTGGAATCAAAAAATGGTTCTTCTATGGCATCGCTGTGAAGAACCTTTTAAAACAACTTCTATAAGAACGATTTCTGAAGGATCATGTAACACTGATGAAAATTTAGCTTTGATCAGAAGAAGAAATTATATTTTACAATATAGTCACTTAGAAAACAACTATTTTAAATTGCAATAATATTTCACATTTTTATTGTTTTCTTTATTTTGATCAAATAAATGCAGCCTTGATGAGCATAAAAACCTTTTTAAACATTAAAAATCTTACTAAGCACAAACTTTTGAACTGCACTGTAGAAGAAAGAATTTCCATTCTGGAATGACATGAGGATGATATTTTTAGGTGACCTGTCCCTTTAAGTATCAGGTTTAATTTAACTATTAATTGCACACTGAACATGTGTTACAGTCTTGAATTACCTATTGAACTTTTAGCCTGCAAAGCTGTGTAAAGCTGTCAGAGGGAATAACACATACTGCTGGCATGATCATAATTGAACGGACTCTACAGACAACGGCTCTCCTGCTGCTTTATGATCACCCAACACTCTCCTCATTTTTCCTGCTCACTGGCTGATAAATTCAGCTGCATTGTCTTCCTGTTATGTTTTAAGGGACCCATCTCACATGTGTGGCATATATTTTCCCCTTCTCACAGGCTTAAAATCGGTTTGGATTACAGCCTCTGATCACTTAAGGAGATTGTGCATGTGTTCATTTGTAGAGGCGTGGAAGGAACTCTTCTAAGAGTCTCATATGCAGAAAACAAACTTGTCATTTTAGTCTAGTCTTGTCATTTTCTTTCCAAAATATTTCAAAGGTACCTCATCATTTACTCAATTCCATGTTGTTCCAAACACAAATGACTTTCTTTATTCCGCTGGAACGCAAAACAAAATTTCCAAGCTGCTACTTTTTCCATACAGTGAAAATAAGTAGCTGGTAAAGAACAGCTTGCACACAGAGAAAAGAAAGTAATTCAGTTCTGGAATGACCTAGGGTGCAAAAACGATGACATGATTTTCATTTTTGGGTGAACTATGCCTTTAAGCTGACAGCTTGAAACTGTTAGTTTAGATTAGTTATGTTAGCTTTACTGTTAAAAAAGTGTTATGCTGTGAATCCTCTGAGGTTCCTGAAGCACACAGGGACCAAGAGATGGCAGAGAATATTGAGAACACAGTGTCAGAGCTGTCAGTACATGGGGATGATCCATCCTCTGTTTTGCTGACACAGAATTTCAATGGGGTTTGCGCTGCTAGCCAAACTAACACATAATCCCTCAGGCCATAGAGACGCTGCAGTTTAGCCTGCCAATCACACACACCTGTGCTTGTTGTACTGTCACAAACCTGTATGGCTCCATTTGCCATCAAAACATCATGTCATGCCTTAAAGCTCAAGTGTCACTAGATTCACTACGTTTGCAACAGAATTGCAAAAATGATTGTCTCAGATATTTATCCTCTCTGCCATTGTTTAGAGTTGCCTAAGTGTGTATTTTTACATGAAGCATGGTTCTACCATACATGTATTTATGCATAGACAACTTTTTGAATGAAAAAAAAAGCATCTTGGATGGCCTGGGAGTGAGTACATTTTCAGCAAATTTTAATTTTGGGATGAACTATTCCTTTGACTACATTATCCAGTAAATCAATAATGAAATGATTTTTTTTTTTTTTTTCCAAAAATTCTTGTTTACCTTTTGATTGTCTGAAATGATGGACAGATAATCAGCTTTAAAGTACCCAGATGTTGTGTGAAGTTTCCTCCGCTCAGGGATGTGATATGGCGTCTGTAATAAGTGGCAAGGTGGCTGACATATGGCAAGGAGGGATGAAGCGGACTCGAGAGGGTTGTGAGCAGAGGTGAAAGTGACTCATCTCAGGCTTTGAGAATTTTTAAACACGAGCCGAGAGATGGCATCTTATCTTACTGATGAATATTTGCCAGATGGTAAACTGGGAAGAAATGGCAACAGACTGAGACAGTCACCACACCTGAAGGACAGCGGTAAACACACTGGAATCGTTCATAATATCTGAGCTCATTTCTAAAGGTTTGAGGTGCCCCCAAAGACCGGATAAATTAGAACATTAGTATTTTTTTCTTATGACCATAGGATGTCTTCCCGGAGCAGTAATATCTCTGAATCATGCTCAGAAACTCACCTGCAGCTTTAAACTTTCAAACGCATTAAACCATAACTGCAGCAGTGAAATTAATCTCATAGGGGAGATTAGGGTGAAATTAGACAGTTTTTGCACAGGTTGTCCTTTAGGCAACAAGAAATGAAAGGCAGGGTCATTATCATTAACTAAACTAATGAAAACAATTTACTTTACTTAAAATAAGCATTAACTACAATAAAATATAAAAAATGAAACTTATTATATGTCAGCTAGTTGCAACATTTCTCATTTAGATTTAGTTTAAGATAAAGTATTTAAAAAAATAAAAATGACAAAAACTTATGCAACAAAATTACTAAAACTTTAACTAAAATTAAAATGAAAACTATACAATTTCATTCAAAATATTAACAAAAAACGTGGTAAGAATTTAAAAATAAAGTGGACACAATAAAGTAAACACAATTTACCTCATGTTATGGGGAAGCTGAGCCATGACAAATTGAACAGATTACATTTTAAATATACAAGTAAACGTGAGCATACAAGTAAACCTTTTTTTAAAAAAAAAAATAAATATATAAAATAATAATAATAATACTTTATCTCAGGATGAAATGGTACTTCATGAATAAATGCAACACTGTAAACTTTTTTTTTTTGAAATAGTAAATAAAAGCACATTAATGCAGTTTCTTTGTAATCATTTGTGAATTTATAAGCAAAATTTGTCTCTTAGGAAATCCTACACCACGTTTTAATACTGCTTTTCTCCAAAATAACGGTAATTGCAGTAAAATTAGATATTTACTGTTTTACAGCTAATCTCCAGTTATATTTTATATGAAATCAACCCTCTATGGAAACACTGACAAATAAATGAAGAAAATGTATATATTTTATATCAATTTTATATTTTATTTTTATATTTTATATCCTATTTTTATTTTTTATATACTTGTATCTTTTTTATATTATTTTTTAAGAAGGTACATTCATATGTGACATAATTTGAAAGCACAACAACTTTAAAGGGGTCATCAGATGCCCATTTTCCACAAGTTGATATGATTATTTAGGGTCTTCATGAAAAGTCTCTAATATACTTTGGTTAAAAATAAACAACACCCATTTTACCTTGCCAAAATCAGCTCTGTAAAAATCATGCCATTCTGGTTGAGGCTGCTTTCAATGCAAATGAGCTCTGCTCGCCCCGCCCCCTCTTCTCTCTGTGGAGTGACGAGCCTGTTTACTTTAGCCCCATTTAGCCATGTTTAACCGCTAAACTTGCTAACTAGCACATTATTAGGAAAGGTGATCGCAAAGATTCCTAAAAAAACCCTTATACTCACTTCTGCTGAATCAAGTGAAGCTGGATCATGAATGATTTGCACAAACATAGACGGATATATGTGGATCGGGAGATGCATTCCCTTCACAAACAAATGTAATCTACCGCATCTTCAGCAGCTCAGATGTCGGGAGTAAATGACGACCACTATGTTCATTATTACATCCAGCAAAACAACACCTCAATCGCTCAATTCTTGTCTAACTTACATCCCTGTTCTGGCATCAAAACATGGAGGTTTGACTGTTACAGCTGATCTGAGGTAAGACGCTCATGTCAATCAACTATCGTGGGAGCGCCCTATCTCAGGCAAAATGCCATCTGAGAATGGCTCAATTTGAAAAAGGGAATATTATTTTTACAGATTAATTAAAAACCACTGCATGGATTTTTATCATTATAGGGTAGATTTGTACATACACTGCCAAGACACATGCTTGAGACATGATTAGTCATTTAATGTTTTACCTTCCAATCCTGACATTTAATGTAATTTAATGGTCATTTAACAATGTTAATAAAACACTACTACTACCTACTACTACTATTATTACTACTAATTTATCACTGACATGTGAAATATAACAATTTCCTAGCCAACGACTAATGACAGACATTTAGTTGCCTGGTGCAAAATGTGATCGCATATGCAGGTAATTTACTCGCAGTGTAGATGTTTAAAAATGTTAAAGGGGTCATGACATGAGAAATCAAATTTGCCTTGATCTTTTGGCATATAACAGCTCTTTGTACCATTAAAACATCCTGTTAGTTTCATAGCTTAAAGGAGAAGTCCACTTCCAGAAGAAAGAATTACAGATAATGTACTCACCCCCTTGTCATCCAAGATGTTCATGTCTTTCTTTCTTCAGTCGTAAAGAAATTATGTTTTTTGAGGAAAACATTTCAGCATTTTTCTCTGGACCGCCCCGAGTTTGAACTTAAAATTCTGTTTAAATTCTGAATGCGAGTGTCACTTCACGTCAAAAGCTAACAGAAATTACAATCACTGCCACTAACTTGTCTACACTGGATACGGTATGTAAACACACGTTCACTTTCTGAAACAGTCCACATGTTTGAGCCTGTCCTCAGTAGGACAAAAGAAATGAAAGGTCATCAGCTTTGACGCATGTGGTTTAATTTCTTTGTAATCGTTTATGACTTTGTTTGTGAAATTTATGTGTCAGTTTGTCCATAGAGGGTTTTAATGCATTCAAATGGAGTGAAAGAACTGACCAAAATGAGACGATGAAAGAAAAACTCATTTTTTGAATGATAAAAACTATGACAAAAATCTACTGATATTTTCATCATCGATTTGGGAAGAGATTCATTCAGAACGAATCTGCTGTGTGGGAGGTTAGATGTGTACATTTGAACTGTATCATAGCCAATTGATCTATCCGGCAGGAAATAAGATGGCTGCTGGCGTACATTTGCTGCACATCTCATAAAACATTAAAAATGTCAATTTCTGGGAGTAAGAGAAGAGAAGAAGATAGATAAATTTGATGACGCAAAAGAGAAGTCAATTCGGTCCAGTTTTCTGAGCGCACACACCGAAGCAGCGCCTCTCACAATGCACATGAGTGCTCTTTCGCATCGTATGAACGGAGAAATATGCACAAAATTATGTCAAATTGTCTGTTTTGATGAGTATTCACATAAACACGCTCAGTTATGTCTTAGGTAACATAAACAGTTGGAAGAATATCGAACGTGTATCAGTATATTGAATCCGTACATTCGGTTTTAAAGGGACAGCAATTTAGTTGCTATTGCCTGTGGCATTGATGTTAACGAAGCAACAAAAGAAAGACAGCAAATCACTCACTGCTCTTGACTGAATCACTTTAGCAGCCCTAATAAAGATTAAGCGAAATTTGTTTATATAAATAAATATGTCTGCCTGAAAGAATGAAGAATGTGGTAAACAAGATGTTACAAAGGATGCATAATTAGCCTTTATAACAACTGGTATTTCACTGAAAAGAAGACCATGTTCTTGTTTCTTTATGAGAAATGGTTTCATTTCATTTTAATATAAAAGCATGTTGTGTGTCACAGCAGTTAAATCTGTATCAAACCTTTACAATGAGTTTGGTCATTTTAGAGAAATGCTTAATAAAAGCATTACACTGTAAATAATCCCATTAGATTTTAGCCAACTAAATATAGATTTAGTCAAATATTATGATATTTAGTTGACTATAACTAGACTAAATCTAAAACAATTCAGGTGACTAAAATATGACTAAAACTAAATAGCATTTTAGTCAAAAGACTATGACTAAGACTAAATCAAAATTTGCTGTTAAAATTAACACTGATTGTGTTAATGTGATTGTAACACCCAGATTGTGTCAGATGATTGCCAATCATAACAGTGGCCAATTACTAAGAATTTGGGCCCTATGAAATCCATTTGATTTTTTTTCCTAAATCCCATTTTCCTGTTTTCATTTTTCTGGATTCCGTTTTTTTTCTCAACTCCTTTTTAATGATTACATTTAATATTTTTAATCAAAAAGCATGACTAATTAATTAAAAACTTTAAACTTACACAATTTTACATCAATTTATTAGAAGTTTAACAAAAATTGCAAGTTTAACGCCCTATGAAATGTTTAATTTTTTCTCACCATATGTTTTATTGTTATCAAATTCTGTGTTTTAGCATGTAAGGCATACTTAATTTATTCAAATTTATTCTTAAAATAGTCTTACATAATGTTTTTTTCCCCCCTCAGAAATTCTGAGTTGTGTATTTACATTTTTCTGGTTATCAAATGAAGGCATAAAACATGAAATTCATTTATCTTTTAATTATTGAAAATTAAGCAAACTTTATTTTTTGGCAAACAATTTATTATTAAAATTAAAACATGGAAGAAATGTTGCGTGATTATACCCTAAAAAAATAATGTTCGTTTCATTTTAGTAGTAGTAGTAGTAGTAGTAGTAGTAGTAGGCAATGTAAATTCTACTGAACAATAGTAATATATTTCTGGCACAATGTCTTGAAGTTAAACCAGACTGCCTTTAAAGTTGGGTGTGTATATGATATGACGGTAGTTTTATTCAAATGCTCATGAAGTGACTCTCAGAGCAGTTTTGAAGATGTTGTTCATGTATTTATGTCCATATTTAGTGAGACTGCAGACCCTTAAGTCACCACGGTCACACACGCTTCAGTATGTGTGTAGTAAACAAAACCATGTGTATGCGGCGTAATATTTACAGTCACGAGTCCATATCGTGGTTTGATTTAAGTGTAATGACCTACTTTTGATTAATTCATCCTAACTTTGACAAATTCCTTGACATTCCGCGTTATTCAGTAAATCCATTTTTATGACTAGATTCCGCAATTCCGTCCACGCTTTCATCATAGGGCCCTAAAATAGCTTTAAAGGACGCTTCACTCTTTAAAACAGGTCGTCTCAGAAAGACGGTCAGAATAGAGGGTTGAAAATAATAATTTTTCCACTTTTTTTTTGTTCCAAAAACTTTATTAACATTATAAGTAAACCTCAAGGAACAAATTAAAAATGTCATGACCCCTTTAATAATAACGATGCACTGAGGTAAATATTAAATGGGACGACCAAACCAGCACAGGACAACCTATAAAATACTATTTATATTTATATTACATTGGGCTACTATTTGATGGGCTTCTCTGTCCCCGTCTCTGTCCTGGACCCCTCTCCGATCCTCTACAGGCTGAGCTCCAAGAAGGATTGTGTGAAGCTAACAAAGTCCATGTCCAGGTCCTTCCTCTCCGTCCCTCCCAGAGAAAGTCTAATCCCGTTAGCTGTGTTTTCTCATGGATAATCCCTCCACTTCCCACTTGGCCGTCCTTCAGCTTCAGCCTCTGTCTGGGATGAACGTCTTCTGCTGAACAATACAGGTAAATACTGCGTCTACCAACATTTAACAAACAAGACTCTTTTAAATATTCTTTTAAAATTGTGTTTTTTTGTTTGTTTTGAACAAATAGGCCAATTTTTAAAAAAGTTAAAGTATAGTATAGAAGTATAGAAAGTATTTTTTTATCCACAGTATTTATTAATCTTTTTCAATGTTAGTTCATTGTAAGTTCATGTTAGCTCAGACACATTAATTAGTAAATGTAGTAATTTACGTGAACTTAGTCCATGTTAACTAATGTTCACAAATTATTGTAAAGCATTTTCTATTAATTAAAAATAAAATAAAATAATTTTTATGATGATATTTAATATAGGATTATTTACCATAATATAAATATTTAATATTTGCGTATCATATTTAATATTTAGATATCATAATATTTACCAGAATTCAGGTCAACTGAATTTCCATGCCATGGATGTGGAGAAATTAAACTCAGCTTTTAGCTGATACTCGAGTTGAAGTGGGTCACAGCTCATTTCCTCACCCATCCTCAGATGTCAACCCGTATGAACCTCCTGACAGCTGGTTTGACTAGCAGTAAATCACAAGTCCATGAATCTCCTCTATGGCTCAGTGTTTTCACCCATCTGCTCCAAGACTCTTCTGCATCCTGCATTTCACTCATACTCATGCAACTGTTCTTCTTCGTTTGGCTCTGTGTATTTGTTTCTGAAGTTATGTTTCTGTTGGTTGTGCTGCACATGGGCTGCTGCTAAAACAGATTCTGACTAATGGACCAAACAGGGTTGGAGGGGTTTTAAGTGAATCACGATTTAAAGTCTGCAGTTTGGAAGTGTATAGTCTTGGTTTGAATGCATTCAGAGCAGATCACATGTCTGATGATAAAGTGCAGTGTCTGACATTGAATGGAGAGTTTAGAGTGTGCAAATTGAGTTAACAGCCCACCAGTAAGACCACTGCAAAACAAAGTGCTCTCCATGCGTCCATCTCAGGTGTACAGGTACAGCTGGTCTGCTCTGTTTCCGCAGGTGTTCAAGCCAGGAGAGATTAGGGTCAGATGCATTTATCAGTGATTAACAGTGACAGGAGCCCACACAAACAGCCATGATCCCATTGGAGCCAAACCCTTGTGACCAAGAACGAGAAACAGTTAGATTTAATACAAATGTCATTTAGTTTCAAACTATGACAGCTGCTGTGAGCAATTTCAGCCTATTTGTGTTACCTTCTATTCAGAACTTTGCACCTCGAAGACGTATCAGCAAACTCAAATGTGCAAAATGATTGACAGTCTGTTTAATACATTCAAAAGCCTTTTAGAAAATAATCATTTTGCAAGCAGCATGCGATGATAGCAGCTCCCTCGCTTCTTCCTGAAGTATTGAGCTTACTTTTAGTTATATCTAAACTATAGCTTGAAAGTCTGGCAGAAGCATGATTGTGAAATGTAAATTATATTTACTCAGTATTTTTGTGACTCCCCAGTAAGTGTATAATTACACTGCTTTTGCCACATTAGTCACTGCGGCTGTGCATGAATGAATATGCAGAACAACATGTATTTACATTTAATGAAAATAACAGGACATTCAAAATACTTTAGTTTACTTTTTGGTGAGATTGTATTCCATAAGTATTTCATAGAGACTTATTAAAATGGTGAAATTAAGTAGTTTGACATAGGGAACAACAGGGTTCAAGTGCTGTTCACTGCACCTAAAATGTATAATTGCAAAAAATATATATAATATGTTGTTTATTTTGTTTTAAAATCTTATAAATGTATGAGGTGGCAAGGGGCACACGGGGTAAAAGGCTCATATTATTGATACAAATACTGTGGCTAAAATAATGTTTTTTTAATAATGTCTAGGTTAATACTTGTTCAAAACAATCACTTTAGCACAATTTGTACTATTTTCTGCCTATTTTGATAAATAAAAGAATGAATTTTTGTTCAATAAATATACTGTAAAATACGTTAATATAAAAATATATATTTTGAAAAATATAAAATCATTTTAAAAGTAAAGATTCTGAAAGCATTGAAGGAGATCCCTTAATTTAATCTAGATGTACAGTAGTAACAACAAATGATATTTTATTATATGATATGATTAATATCATGTTTTATATGTAATATGATGGTCAATATGATGGTTTCATTCTAAACATGGTGATTATTTCTAAGATGGACACCCAACATAATATATGCTATTTATTTTATCTGAATCTAACCATGTCACCAAATAGAAAAGTCAGCCATTTATGAATTATCATTTTAATTATTGTGCCTTTTAGCTCCAACAGCAGGGGTGCTTTTTACCCCAAATACCATACTTTTACATATTCTTTCGCTATTTAAAAACTGGTGTTTTAATTATCTGAAAATCATTAAGATGCGTGCCTCAAAATTTATGCATTCATTTTAGCGATTCTCATTTGCTACTTAAATCTCCGACATTTAAAAAAAAAAAAAAAATCAAATATTAGATCAAGTAAGCACAGAATCAACTTTGCGTGCTACTAAGTAACTAATTATGTTATGGAAAGTAATGCGTTATGTTACTTTTGCGTTACTTTTTAAATCTGGGCAGGGCTTCTTGCTTCTTTGTTTTTAATATAAAACAATTCTAATGTAAAAGCCTTTTTTCTCTTTTACAAGTGAAATGAATTCATCTCAGGCTGAAAGAAAATGCTATAAATATATAAATGAAGCACAAATGTTAGTTTATCTAAAGTAAGTTTTGCTTATTAGTATGGCTGAATTGCATCTTTGAAGTTCAGCAGAAAAGACACTGGTTAATAAAATGGAATTAAATACATAAAGGATATTTGTTTTATTTAACATATTTAATTATTGCATGCACTGCATAAAATGTTTTTCTTACCTAGACTTTTTTGTCTTGTTTCCAGACAAAAAATCTAAGTAAGAAAGGCATTTTTTGCAGTGCAGGGTTGCGTCATATTCTGAGTTAGCATTTCACTGTTTTTATTCATTTTGAGGAATACTGAATCTGTTTTTTGTGAGTGAGATGAATTAATTTGCATGTGCATCTTAGAAACCTTTTGGAAAGTGCTATATATGCCGCATTTTTGTGCCATCGAGTGGTTTAGAGGAAAATAATATCAAATTTGATATTGCTTTAATATTGCTTTTTACTCCGGGATGCCTTTAGCCCCGTTGTACCCTAATTCTTAATATAATCTTTGATTAATATTTATAGTAATTTACATAGTTATTTTGAACAGGTAAGTCTTTACTAAATGCAGCTTACAGATGTTGAAAACATAGTACAGAGACACCAATCAGTGAATCATATTTTAGTCTGTTTATTTACATGAATCGCCAGAACGCACCAAATTACTAGAATGATTTGGACTTTCCAACGCTAGAGAGCATGAATCATGAATCAAACTTTCTAACACTATATTTTTACTTTTATTCATACTCGTTTTTAACATCTGGTATTTCTATATATCATATTATTTTAATATATTGTTGTAATTATAAACAGTAAGCGATCTGGTCGTGCTGCATCATGACTTTTTTGCAAAGAAGAACTGAAAAAGCAGCTGGAAAAGCAACGCTGTTCTTAAGACTACTCTCACACTGCTTGAAAATCTTATATAATGTAGTGGAGTCGCTGATTTGGTTAGTTTACTCCCCAGCACTTCGCTTTGAACGATGCTTTTTCATTATCCTTAACATGCTTGTTTGACATTGACCTGCTGTGTTGATCTGTGTTTCTGACAGCATGTTTAGCTGGGTGATAAAGGTTGTTCCCCAGCCTCCAGCATCTCCTGGGAAACTGGCAGAGGAGGACCAGACCCATGCTTCCACTGCAGCACCAGCGACTGTAAGTTTGTGTAAAAGTGTCCGTACACTGAGTCACCTTTCACAGTTTAAGCATGTCTTTACTGTCTTTTTAGGATGTGACAAAAAAAGAGGAAGTAAAGCAAGGTAACTATGCACTCTATCAAATTTGACAGCAGTTTTGATCAATGACCCACTCTTAGAAAAAATACAGACCTGAAAGTATGCTCATTCATTTTTCATGATGTTATTTTACAGAACCTTCCAAGCCAACGGAGGAGGTCTCGGAGGAAAACAGGTGATGTTATGTTTGTTTGTGTGTGTGTGTGGGACATATGTGCGTTCAGAGTCTCTAGACGCTGTAATCCTGCCAGACCTAATTACTGCTATCTATCCCTCCTTCTGTCTCTCTCTCCTCTCTCTATCTCTGTCTCTGTCCAGCTCTCAGAGTGGGGTTTTAAGTTGGCTCTCTCATGGGTTCAGCAATGCTCTCCCTCAGCCGGTGAACTCCTCTAAACTGGCCAACAGTGAAGTTAAGGTATTTGCATGACGCCTATCACGTACACTCACATAAAAAAAGCTGAGCGTTATTTCTTAGTATAAACTTTAATTATTATTTACAATTATTTCTATAGTCATTTTATTTCTTTGTTATTTTATACATTCATCTGGGCTATTTTCTTGTTGAAACAAAACAGTGAGGGCTTTAAATTGAATGGGCAACCTAAATTCAGATTACAGTATCCAGCTTGAACAGGTAAATCGATATGCTTCTTAAAAGAGAAGTCCACTTCCAAAACAACGATTCACATATAATGTACTCACCCCCTTGTCATCCAAGATGTTTATGTCTTTCCTTCTTATGTCGTGACTCATGATAAAAAACATAAAAAATTATGTTAAGGAAAAATTTTTTTGCATTTTTCTTCATATAATGGACTGATATGGTGCCCCGATTTTGAACTTCCAAAATGCAGTTTAAATGCAGCTGTAAACGATCCCAGCCAAGGAAGAAGGGTCTTATCTAGTGAAACGATCCGTTATTTTCATTAAAAAATATACAATTTAAATACTTTTTAATCTCAAACACTCATCTTGCCTTTCTCTCCATGAACTCTGTGTATTCTGACTCAAGACAGTTAGGGTATGTTGAAAACATACATACAAAGAAGATCAAACACCATTAACAAAAACGGTAAAACAGCGATATAGGGCGATTTTGAAGTTGAGGGAGAACATGAGATGGGAGTTTTTCAACATACCCTAACTGTCACGAAAGTCGAGGCAGAGTAAGACAAGACGAGCATTTGGCATTAAAAAATATATATATAAATTGTATTATTTTTATAAAAATAACCGATTGTTTCACTAGATAAGACCCTTCTTCCTCGGCTGGGATCGTTTGAAGCCGCATTTAAACTACATTTTGGAAGTTCAAACTCGGGGCACCATATCAGTCCATTATGTGGAGAAAAATCCTGAAATGTTTTCCTCAAAAAACATAATTTCTTTACGACTGAAGAAGGAAACACATGAACATCTTGGATGACAAGGGGGTGAGTACATTATCTGTAAATCTTTGTTCTGGAAGTGGACTTCTCTTTTAAAGGGTTCAGCCAAAAATGAAAATTCTGTCATTACTCACCCTCTTGTCATTCCAAACCCATAAGACTTTCGTTCATCTTCAGAAAAGAAGTTCAAATATTTTTTTTAGGTTTTCTGACCCTGCATAGACAGCAACACAACTGACACATTCAAGGCCCAGAAACGTAGTAAGGACATTGTGTGACATCAGTGGTAATCTTGTGAATGCACCTCAAAAGAAATTGTTAAATAAAGTCATTATTTTTGTTTTCTTAAGTCCATAATATTACCATTGAACCACTGATGTCACATGAACTATTTTAAAAATGTCCTTTCTACCTTTCTTGGCCTTGAATGTATCAGTTGCATTGCTGTCTATGCAGGGTTATATCAAAAATATCTTAATTTGTGTTCTGAAGATGAATGAAGGTCTTACGGGTTTGGAACGACATGAGGGTAATTAATTAATGACAGAATATTCATTTTTGGGTGAACTATGCCTTCAATTACCATTGAAACAGAATACTTGCATTCTTACTCAATTACATTTGCAAGGCAAAAATACTTTTTGGTTCTTACCAGTGTGCAAAGTACATATTTCACAGGTTGTTGTGACTTAAATGTTTGCTGTTTTTAATGAGGATAGAAGTTAAACTTTTTCAGTTCAACTTTTACAGCCAGTAACGTCGATTTCAGTGTCAAACATGAAACAAATATGGTCATTTGTCATTATAAAGAGACACCTTCTTCAGTCACAATAACTTTGAGATAGATTATTTATACATATTATTTCTAGACATTGCTGAAGATGGATGTGTCAAAGTGTCAAACATCTGTGTTTAACATTCATGTAACATTCATTTTCAAGACAGATGTTTCAGTTCAATATCTGGTGTGTTGTGTCCCGAAACAACATACATTACAAAATGAGAGAAACAGGTTCCTTTATAATTAAAATTACTTTGAAAAATTATCTTTCATTTCTTGATTTAATTAGTATATTTTTGAAGCCAAAAAAGAATGTACCTTTTTGAAATACTTTAATTATCTTTTTCTCTCTTGTTACTTTGAATTTTAATTTAGTACAAATTTAAAGCAGAACTTTTTTTTTGTATTTGTGAACTAATTGCTAGCAATTTAATCATGATTTTTATTATTTTAAGAAAGCCTGTTAATGTACATTTATAGAGGATATAAGGATGCTGTTTTTTTCTCAAACTTTTTTTTTCTTTTTGTTTACCATGGATTGAACAGCATGAGGGAAATGCAGTGAGCAACAGGTATAGTTTTAATCATACAGATTTAGGTTTCGTTTGTGCATGTTGTGCATTATTTCTAGCATCTTCATGTAGTTTCCTAAAAATACTTCTGTTTTTCTCATCTGTATCTGTGCGTGTGCCTGTCAAATGAATGCTTTGATGAGTATCACACATTTTTCCATTACTGTATCATGGATGGCAGTAACACATCGGACCAGTGAGTAGCTTATCGAGGATATAGCTCGTGCACAAACATGCAAAGCTTTGCTGCAGACCAGCATGGAGAGTCTTTGCATGCTACACGCGCAAGACACTTTATTGGACTGAGCTGTATTTCCATATTAACAGCTCAAGGCAAAAGACCCTCATGCTGAACAGACATAAACTTAAGCATAGTAATATGCTGACTGGCTTCCCTAGAACATATATATGTGTATATATATATATGTACACATACATGTATGCCTATATATTCATCTGCAAGAACACTACTGGAATGGAACATTTTTTATTAGCATTGGCTACCGCTTCCCTGGCCTTCACCGGGCAAACCTGTTTGTTTTTACTGTCCCCTGCTGCCATCTAGAGTTGATTTAGAGCAAAGCGGCTTATTTGCATGCATTCACATCCTCACTAATACCCAGAGCAGCTGATGGACTTTATTGTATCTCTTCTTCCATCAGGGCTGGAATGATTGGTTGGATTGTGCAGGGACTGGGGAAAGTTGTTCCACAGCCAGATGAGAAATACAAGGGTCACACAGAGCCAGAGGAGGTCACTGAGGTATGGACACACAGCACACATTCACTAATCCCATAAGACACTCAGTCTTTCTGCAGTCTGATTATTTTTTTGGTTATTTACCAAGTCAATTTTTATAATATTTCCCTCTACAAGTTTACCGGATTTGCTGCAGTTTATTACAGAAGCTTATTATTTAGGCATGTTGGAGTTTTTGAAGAATATTAATGACTACATTGTAATGCTGTTCATGGACATTTGTGTTTATGAAAAATGATCATTCAAGTGTTTAATATTCTAGTAATTAAATTTTTTTTTTAATTTTAAGTAACATGGATTATGAAAACAGATGTGTCCTGGAGTCTCACAATGCAGACAAAAAAAATATGAAGGTTTTTGTCAAATAAATTAACTTTAATGAGAAAATGGCATTCATTTTTTTAACCTCTTTCAGAATTTATTTACTTTTTCAAATAATTCAGTAAAATAATAATTATAATAATAATAATTTAATAATCATAATAATAATAATAATAATTTGTTATTGGATAAAAATTGAGGAAGAATGACTCTTTCAAAAATATTTGTAAAGAAAAAAAACATATTAATGCTTAGATTTTTATGCTGTTTATGGACATTTGTGTTTCTGAAAAATGATCATTCAAGTGTTTAATATTCTAGTAATTAAAAAAAAAAAAAAAAAAAAAAAAACATGGGTTATAAAGAAAAACCCTTTCTACGATGTGTTCTGGAGTCTCTTAATGAGAAATATTATTAAAATAATATATTTTTGTTTTAACCTCTTCCAGAAATGATTTACTTTAAATATTTAAGTAATATTAAATTATAACAGGTATATATACACTACCGTTCAAAAGTTTGGGGTCAGTACATTTTTTTTTTTTATTTTTTTTTTTTTTAAGAAATTAATACTTTTATTCACCAAGGATGTATTAAGTTAATAATTAAAAGTTTATTAAAAGTTAATAATAAATAATTTACATTGTTATAAAATATTTATATTTTGAATAAACACTGTACTTTTTAAACTTGTTATTCATGAAAGAATCCTGAAAAAAAAATTACAGGTTCCAAAAAATATTTGGCAGCACAACTGTTGATATTATCCAGCATTGATCATTCTAATAATAAATCCGCATATTAGAATGATTTCTGAAGGATCATGTGACACTTAAGACTGGAGTAACAGCTGATAAAAATTCAGCTTTTCATCACAGGAATAAATTCTATTTTAAAGTATGTTAAAATAAAAAACATTATTTTATATTGTAAAAACATTTTGCAATATTACTGTTTTTTTTTTTTTTTTTTAATCAAATAAATGCAGCCTTGATGAGCATAAGAGACTACTTTAAAGACTATTACAAGTCTTACTGACCCCAAACTTTTGAACAGTAGTGTATATATATATATATATATATATATACACACACACACACACACACACACACACTACATAATTATTTTGTTATTAGATTAAAATTGAGGAAGAATAACTCCACGGAATGTTAAAATCATTTTTAATATTCATTTCATAAGCAAACACGATTTTTTATTATTAATTTAGTATTTTTAAATATAATTTTTATTGAAAAAGTTTTCATTTGTTATTGGATAAAAATTGAGGAAGAATGACTCTTTCAAAAATATTTGTAAAGAAGCATATTAATGCTTAGATTTTTATGCTGTTTATGGACATTTGTGTTTCTGAAAAATGATCATTCAAGTGTTTAATATTCTAGTAATAAAAAAAATCTAAAGTTTAAATAACATGGGTTATGAAAACAAAACCCTTTCTAAGATGTGTCCTGGAGTCTCACAACATACGTAAAATAAATTTACTGTAATGAGAAAATGGCATTAAAAATTAATTTTTCTTTTAACCTCTTTTCATTTGTTATTAGATACTAAGTGAGGAAGAATGGCTCTTTTAAAAATATTTGTACAAATATTTATATATACAAATATTTTAATATATACAAATATTTTATTTATTAATTAATTTACTTACTTCAGATTACATTTTAGAATTAACTTTTAGAGTTTGAGGTTTAAGAGTTAATGGAGCATTTCAGGTTCACAGACACCAATCTCAAAGGTGTCTTTAGGTTTTCTAGGAGCTTCTGTGAGAATTTTATTGCATTTCCATTTAGCCTGCCATTCCAGTGGTTAAAGTGGATCCTCCAGTAAGTGTTTTTGGAGCAAATGTCAGGATCATGCTCGCTGTTCCTTCCTCTGTCCTGCAAGTCAACATTAAAAGGGCCATATTCTACACTTTATTGTGCTTATAATTAAATCTGGGTGGTCTAGTGTTAACAACTGTACATCCGAATTAACCATTTTTGCAGTTCATTTATAGTAAATGCTCTGTGAATGCTAATTAATAATATTGGAAGATGTCTATGTACGCTTTAAGACTGCACAATCATATGTCCCATAGGTCTACAAAGAGAGAATCCCATTAAAATGAGAGCTACTAGGTCACCAGCTAACCTTCTTTTGATCCTTGCCTGCATTTCTGTCTGCTCACAGTAATCAGCCAATTTGAATACATGTACACAAAACCCATTTATAACAACCAGTTCAAAGTGCTAAATATTAATGGCTTCATCTGCTTAATTTCTTCTAGCTTTGTTATCATAACAGACTAGTATGTAGTATTACAACAAATTAAGGTTGCCGATGCAAGCTGATTGCTGCAAACAAGCTTTTCTGGACTGCTTTCGGCAGTAATAGCTTCAGTCTTCAAAACAAATCCTCCTTGTCAAGAAATACTCCTAATTTGAGCTTCACTGCCTTTCAAATATCTTAAAGTTTCCTGCTATATTCTATAACTATCCTGCTATAACTATCGTATGACCTTGCTGCATTAAAAACATCAAATGCTTGCATGGTTAGCGTCTTAAAACGGCATGCTTGCTTACATGTGTGGTGTTTCTTCTTCTTCAAACTGTAACCTTTGTCAAAACTAACACTTTGTTAAATGAAGATTGCATAAAACTTGATTGATTGATTGATTGGTATTTTTTCAAATGCTTTTTAATTGTTATACTCATCACAGGCCCAGACTTTGAATTTTAAAATATGTTATAAATAAAAACATAAAATTAAAAGCCATGTGAAATAATTGTAACTATTTCAGTACTAGTGTGTGAAAATGTTTTCAATAATATTGGTTACAAATTATGCCTAATTATAACATAAAATAGACACATGGTGTGTTAAAATACAAGTAAAAATATGTGAGATAAAATAAGTAAATCAATAAAAATTAATAAATAAGTACGCATGTAGTGAGAGCAAAGTGTGTTTTAAAATTATTTTCTACAGATTCTGACTTTGCAGTCAAATGTGCCTGAAGTTGAAGAAACACCTATAGACACAATCTTCTCGCAAGCATTTTTATAAATTAATTATATAGACAGGGAAAATAACTGAAATGCAAGCCAAGCAAGAGCTACATACAGAGTTCTTTGTGTTTCTCATCTCTTAACAGGTGCAAGAGGTCAAAGATGTTCGTGGTGAGTCCAGACTCTTAGTAGCAGCTTCATATAGAGCAGTATAAATATTGACTTTAAGAAAATGAATTGCGAAGAGCTGATGAGAGAGGACACAACACATGTGACATGATGCTCACTCTCACCAGATGCTGAGCCGCTGCCTCATATTCCTGTGGTGGAGGTTGTGTCTGATGAGGAGCCAGACGCTGCTAATGTGCCCTTCTCTCCCAGGTATATGTTAATCAGCTGTCAGAAGCTAATCTGAACTCTCATTATAGCTAAACTCGTTTAACCTATCTGTCTCTTTCAGGGTAATAGAATGGATTAAGCATGGTTTTGAGAAGGTAGTTCCTCATTCTCCTGCCCATCTTCGTCCTCCTGCTACTACAGAGGCACCTGCTCAGAAGGCTGCTTCTGCTCCTGTGACTCCATGTAAACAAGAGCCAGGTAGCTTTTAAAAAAAACAAGAATGTTAGGCTTCCCTAGTGACCGAGTGGTCTGCATGTAACATTTTTTTCTTTTTAGCACCTGCACCTGCACCAACGCCTGCTCCTGCACCTCCGCCTCCACCTGCGCCAGCGCCAGCACCAGCACCAGCACCTCCACCTGCACCTGCAGCCCCACCTGCACCTGAATCTGCACCTGCAGCTCCTGAGCAACCTCAAGTAGCTGAGGATTCCAAAGGCACCAAGTAAGTCTCCATCTTTTGTTTTGCGTTTTTCATTTTGTTTGTTTTTGTTTCGGGTGTTTTGTTTATTTGCTTAGTGATTGTTTTTTGTTTTTTGTTTTCATTTTTCGCTTTTGTTTATGTTTTGAATTGTTTTTGAGTGTTTTTTTTTTTGCTTTTTGTTTTCTTTTTTGTTTGGTTTTTTGTGGGTTTGTTTTTGTTTTGTGTTTTTCATTTTGGGTGTTTCGTTTGTTTTTGTGGGTTTTTGTGTCTGTTGTTTTTTTGTTTTGTTACTTTGGGTGTTTTGTTTATGTTTTCATTTTTATCTGGGTTTTTTTGTGTGTTTGTTTTTGTTTTGTGTTTTTGTTTTGGGGGATTGTTTTTTTCTTTTTGTTTGGTTTTTGTTTTTGCTTTGTGTTTTTTGTTTGTTTTGTTTGTTTGTATTTGGGCATTTTTGTGGGTTTGTTTTTGTTTTGGGTGTTTTCATTATTTGCTTTGTGTTTGTTTTTGTTTTCATTTTTGTTTGTTTTTGTGTGTGTTGTTTTTGTTTTGTGGGTTGTTTGTTTTTTCTTTTTGTTTGTTTTTTGTTTTTTGTTTTGGGTGTTTTTTGTGGGTTTTTTGTGGGTTTGTTTTGGGTGTTTTGTTTGTTTTTTGTTTTCATTTTTGTTTGTTTTTTGATATTTTTGTGGGTTTGTCTTTGTTTTTTTGTTTTAGGTGTTTTGTTTTTGTGTTTATTTTGGGTGTTTTGTGGGGTTTTTGTGTGTTTTGTTTTGTGTTGGGTATTTTGTTTGGCTTTTGTTTTCATTCTTGTTTTTTGGGTTTTGCGTTTTTTTTTGTGGGTTTGTTTTTGTCTTGTATTTTTCATTTGTGAAAGTGTTTTAGGTTTTTGTTTTTGTTTTGTTTTGTTTTGTTTTGTTTTGTTTTGTTTTTGTTTTGCTTGTTAGTTTTTGTTTGGTTTGGTTTTTAGTATTTTTTTGTGTTCTTTTTTCATTTTGTTTGTTTTTATTATGTGTTTGTTTCATTTTGACAGTTTTTTGTTGTTGTTTGTTTGTCTTTGTTTTGTTTTTTTCTGTGTTCATATGTTAACATGAATCTAAAATTTTTACATGTAAGTCTAATGACATGCATTATATTTCATTTATTTTCCAGAATGGTTGGTTGGATTGTACAGGGGCTCGGACGCATCATACCACAACCAGTACTGAAATCAAAAGGGGTAAGCTGTAAGAACGCCATACCCTTTAAAGTGTAATGTGTGTAAAAAGAAAGAAATACTTCACTACTAGTCTGCCATTTACACATTTCCTCTGTTTTTATTTACAGGACAGCTCTGATATCGTTCAAAACGGTAAGTTTTTTAACACATCTGTACATGCATAGATATAATGACCACAGACAGCTTTGCAAGACAGGGTGTTTTGTCTCCCGAGATTATATATTTGTATATATCAGAGGCTTTGCTATTCTCTCACTGCTTATTTGTAGGTGGAGGTGTTAACTCAGCTCCTCTTCTCCTTCTGTTTCAGGGGAGAAGGCCGTTAAAGCCCCCTAAACATAAGGAGAAGACGACTGGGAGAGTCATTACCTCCATACAGAGACTGCGAGAGACGTTCAGACACACACACATACTAATATCCTCTAGTTTCATACAGCTACATCAGCTATCAACATTTGTAGCAGTTGAAAGTGCTGAATTCTTGTAATCTTTCTTGGTGATTTCTGTTAAATGTATTGCAGAAAAGTATGCTGGCTTGCTAATTGCGATGATTGTTTAGTGCTTTGATGATTAGGCTACCTCGCAGGGACATGCAGCAATCACACAGTTGCCCAGTTTACATTGTCATTTATTGCTTGTTTATTGCGTACATTTTCGACAGCAGCTTTACTAAACATTTCAGCATTTGATTGGTCAGATAGTCCATCCCCAAACTTGTGTTCAGAGCCACAGTGTTGTCTATGAAAATTGTCTATGAATTTTAAACTAGGACAAGGTATTTTAACATAAAATATTTTTCACCTTTAACACTGCTTTTAATGATTTAGTAGTAGATTCAGTATTTCTTCAGTATTTTTGTTTTCCAGTACAACTATCTAAACATTTTTCAATTAAGACACAAGCAAAATGACGTAATATATTAAGTCTTATTTAATAAGACTTATTAATTATATTTAAGTCTTATCTAAAAAAAAATATTTTTTGATGAAATTAAGAAAACAATCTGCTAAAGGGATAAGAAAAATAAATGTAATACAAAAGGAAAATAAGTTTATTTTTACTTTAAGCATAAACTTGCTTCATTTTGGTACATTTTTCAGAAACAAGTCTTGATAACTTTTTTCATTTTGCTTGTTAAGTAAACGTATCTTGCTTTAAGAACATTTAGATGTTTGAAAACTAGGACAAGCAACTAGAAAACTAGAAAACTAGAAAACAAGACAGCAAATGTTGAGTAAGATCATATTTTTTGCAGTGTCAGGGAGCACAATTATACGCAATATTCTTGCCATAAAACAAACAAAAAAAACCCCTATTAATCCCAATGCCACTACTGTAAATGCGTTTGCCAATATCTACATTGCCTGCTATAAAAAGCAACAGTTAGTCTAAATGCTTTGAAAAACAAATCCCATGAGCTGTTTTACCATGCTAAGGATGTTAGCAAAGCCATTTATCAATATAAGGCTTCACTACAGCAAGGTGGTACATTCTTGTGCTGTATATTCATGTTATTTATGTTTATGTTTTATTGTGAAAGGCTATTGCTAACACAACACAGGCAGCTACCTTACTTTGTCAGCTGTATGAAATTGATAATAAATAAATGATTTCAAAAAGCAATGCTTGTAAAAGTGTTTGTTGAAAAAGCACTACTGTATTATTTGCAACTGCAGCTGTTACAGCTTTGCAACTGTTTAAATCATTTTTAAAATACAGTCTGTTTCAGTAATTTTGAACACTTTAGGACATACGCTGGTAAAAGGTGTTTCATCAGCTAGATTTCAAATAATTCTTACAGAAATCTGCAAAGTTTGCCATTGGGGTCTAAATGTTTTGCTTTTCATTGCATAATACAGACATACAATGCATTAGTAGGATTAATTGTTTAAAAAGAAAAAAGATGATACAGTTTGAAGGGCTGCCAAATGCCCAAAACCCCTCTAAAACCATCTAGACCCAAAACAGACCATCCAAATCTGCATTAACATGCTTGGAGACCAGCAAAGCACTTTGGGCTCCAGTAGGATCAGTGCTATAATACAGTCTTTCCCATTTCCCAAGTGAATCAACATTCTTTAGATTCAGAGAATACCATACAAAAAACATTTTTCCTGTTGTCGGTGCAGTCTGCATCATGCAGGACCCGTGTGATATGGTGCTGGAGGAGGTTGACTCAGAATGGGAGGCCCAACAGAGGGAGCAGGCCTTGGAGCAGGACGTCCAAGTGCCGCAGGAGGGCTCTTCCCTGCTCCAGGTGCTGCCCAATATCCTGCCTCACGTGCTGGCAATGCAAGAGCAGGAGGATGCAGAGACCCAGACCGAACGCTGGACTCCTCTTATCGAGAGCATCAAGAAGGAAGCGGAGGAAACTGCCATTGCAAACATAGAGGAGAGGTGAGAGCCAGAGGTTTGGATCCCAGTGACCTTATGATGGATGTGACTATGTGAAACCATGCATATTTTAAAATGGAACAGTCTATTGAATCTTTGGTCGTAATAAAAAAATAATGTTGATGTGAAGGCATTACATCTGCGTGTGTGTGTGTAGACTGCAGCAGGAGCGTGTGGAAGCGGCTCGTATGGCGGAGGATTTGGCTCGGCAGGCTGCAGAATTGGCCGTAAGACAACTGGAAGAAGAGCACACCACACAGATCATCATCGACACGAAAACCGAAGAGCCGGACAATGAGGATCAGTAAGTCACAAACACACCACAAACCCTGAGAGGAACTGAGTTCCTGCCCTGTTCTGTGTTTGTTAAGAATGAGATCTGGGGTGTGATAAACCACACAAAGTGGCTACAAAATGCGCTTTTTTGGCAACCAGTGCGCTGTGTCTCTGTATCTTTCATACTGTCCCTTTCTCTTTCTCACACATACACTCACACACATGCATAAACACACTTACAGTGTTCAGAATTCACCTGTTCACTGTTTGTTTTACAAAGACTGCCAAATATCCAGGAGGAAGAGAATGAAGAAGATCCAGAGTAAGTGTTTCACCTCCCTTCAGCTCTCGTTTATGGTTTTCTGCCAGGGTCCAAAATTAACTCTCATCAAATAACAAAAACAAGTAAAAAATAGTCTTTGGTCTAGAATTAGAGTTGCATAGTGTAGCTTTTAGTCTATTTGTTTTGTGGTCATCTATACGCTTCATTACAATACATTAAAATAGAATACAATCTACTTAAAAATGTGTTGTGTGCCTAAATATTTACCTTAAAACTGTTTTAAGCCAAAAAAAAAAAAAAAAAAAACACTACTGTTGAAATTTTGGTAAGAATTTTAAAAGAAGACTTTTATGTTCACCAAAAATGCAGTAAGAATTGCAATATTGTGATATTTTAGTACAATTTAAAATAACTGTTTGAATATATTTTAAAACGTAATTTATTTCTATGATGAAAGCTGAATTTTCTGCATCATTATTCCAGTATTCAGTGTCACATGATCCTTCAGAAATCATTCTAATATGCTCTAAAAACATTTTTCATTTTTATTTTATTTTATTAATGTAATATTTTTGTGGAATCCAGGATAATTTTTTTTGAAGAATATAAAGTTCAAAATAACAGGATTTATTTTAAATAGATTTTTTTTGCAACATTATAAATGTCTTTACTGTTACTTGTGATCAATTTATTCAGTCCTTGCTGTTTCTTTTTGCAAATAAATAAATAAATAAAAATGTACTGACCGCCAAAAACTGGAACAGTAGTGTATATTTAAAAAATATAAATAATATATTAAAGGGGTCATCGGATGCAAAGTTCACTTTTACATGTTGTTTGAATAATGTGTGTTGGTAGCGTATGTACAAATCTACCCTATAATGATAACAATCCATGCAGTGGTTTTTAATTAATCTGTAAAAATAATATCCTCTTTTTCAAATCGAGCCATTCTCAGATGTCTGTCGGTGTGGCATCACACCCACAGAGGCCGCTCCCACGATAGTTGATTGACATGAGTGTCTTACCTCAGACCCGCCTTAAATCAGCTGTAACAGTCCAACCTCCATTGTTTCGATGCCGGAGCAGGGATGTAAGTTAGACAAGAATATCTCCGATTGAGTGATTGAGGTGTTGTGTTGCTGGATAATAATGAACACAGTGGTTGTCATTTACTCCCGACATTTGAAGATGCAGTGGATTACATTTGTTTGTTTGTGTCTTTGTTCTCGCGAATCACTCGTGATCCAGCTTCACTTACAGCAGAAGTGAGTATAAGGGTTTGTTGTATGAATCTTTGCGATCGCCCTTCCTAATAACGCACTAGTTAGCGAGTTTAGAGGCTAAATGCCGCCAAATGCGGCTAAAGTAAACAGGCTCGTCACTCCACAGAGAGAAGAGAGGGGTGGGGCGAGCAGAGCTCATTAACATTTAAAGCAACCTCGACCAGAACAGGATGATTTTTACAGAGCTCATTTTGAAAAGGTAAAAAGGATGTTGTTTTACACTACCATTGAGAATTTTTAACCAAAGTATATTATAGACTTTTATAGGCCCTAAAGAATTATATCAACTTGTGGAAAATGGGCATCTGATGACCCCTTTAACAAAATCACATGTGGTGTATGTTTTTTCTTTTTTTACAGAAAAAAAAAAAAATATATATATATATATATATATATATATATATATATATATTTTTTTTTTTTTTTTTTTTTTTTTTTCATGGCCAATTTAAAAAAAAAAAGATGCATGGCTAGTCTATTCACAGGTGTGTCAAAAAAAAAAAAAAAAAAACAATAATAATAAAAATACATAAATAAACTTAATTTTGGACTCTGCGTCCAGCCTTTCAGTGCTGCAACTTTCATCACAGCAGAATGAATGATAATATGGGTGGATGCAAGTTCTTGCTTGCTTCTCTTTACTGCTGTACCGTTACTTTATTCTCCTGCATGTCAGCTGAAGTGCTGTTTGTCCTTTCCGGCTCACCATACAGGTTACAGCCACTCCATGAAGAGAGTGAGGAGGAGAATGAGGATAGTAAGATCACAGAGTAAGGCCTTCATCCTCAGAGCTAAGCTGCAAAGAGCTAGCAGCCTGGGCATTACACTACCTGGGTAGTTGACATGACAAGTCAAGCAGTGACAGTAGGGTCCTTCAGCGCAACATTATACTTCATTAAAGCTGCAGCACATGCTTTAGCTGCTGTTTGTATCTATGCAGTCTACATGCAGACTTGTCAGTTCCTGTAAAACTAGTTGTACTTCTGAGATAAGTATAAAGTTTTCATACAATCATGTAGTGTCTTTAGAGATGGGGAATATTATGGCTCGTTTCCATCGAGCGGTACAGGTCAGTACGGGTCAGTACAGTACAGTACGGTTCGGGAACGAACATCCTGATCCAGCTTGCATTTCCATCGCCAGCAGTACCCTTACTTGATGGGTGTGGCGTTTGAAAGTAGCAATCGATGCCTCTTTTTGTTAAATGTCAGTTTTAATGAACAATAATAGCCATTTTAAAAGTATAAGTACAAAGTATAAGAGGCTTATATATGAGGAAATAAAGACAAAAGCAAACGTTTCAGTCAAACGTATGCCACAAAGCCAGCGTTGTACTACGGTAACTTTCAAAACATATATATAAAGTTGAACATAACTTTGTGCTCAGCCAAAACATTATGACCAGGAACAAATAATAGATTCATGAGACCAGCGACTGCCTGTTAATATACTCGAAACAAATTGTATCTCATGTTTAATCACTACAGAGACATCAGAGACAGCTGAGCACCCGGTGATCACCTGGAGCTCCAAAAACGGCATAGCAAATTTTCAAATAGACGCTATCTTTACAAATAAACTGCAGATTTGAGTTTTAAACAACTACATTCTTGCATACTCTTAAAACTACATTTCATGACACAGTAAGAGTAATATTTTGAAAATTAGGTGGGTTTTGGGCAATGGCGTTTCACAAGTCCACAAGAACTGACAAGAGCGCATATTGAGAAACGGCTAATGTCTGTGTGAAAATATAAAATTATAAAATACACTGTTATAATTTTTTGTGTTTGCGCACCCAATGTAAATAAGCCCAACACGCATGAACAGCACAACAAAATGAGTGAAAGACGCTTTATCCCCTTGTAGCACGCACAAGTGACGATTCGAGAAGGGTCTGGCTGCAGACATGACCTGCACTTTCAGACGCCTGCACTCTCAGACAACTGCACTTCCGGAAGTGACGTCACTTGCAGTCAATTTTATTTTTACCTTATTTTATTTTTTATTTGTATTTTTAATTGAATCTCTCAACATTTTACAACAGTAGCCAGGTGGTAAAGACAAGAAAAAATAAACTAAATTACAATGCCACTCGAAATCGCCACCTGCACTCTCAGCTACCTGCACTGTCACTTGCAATCCACACAAATGGTGCGTGTTGCCAATGGAGACAAGACGCTGTGGTCGTTAAATGATTAAAACTAATTTAATAGCATAATGTACAGAGTCCTGCTGTCATGAATCTGGTCAATGTTCCGCGGTCCGCTCACCACCAGATGTCACTCTCACCCTATCACACACTGACTGTTGCTTTACACCCCAGACTACATTATCCATCAGCCACTGCTCCCATCACCTGCGCCCAATCAGAGACAGTATAAAAGCCCCGGTCTTCCTGTTACACTTTGCTGAGTATTGAACTGTGTTTAGCATTCATACAAAGCGTTTCCTGGTTATCCTGTTTCTTGTTTTCCTGTCTTGTGACCTAGCCTCGTTATTTTCGTTTAGTCTGTCTCGCCGCCTGCCTTTGTTACTCTCGCCTGTCTGACCATTCTCCTGCCTCGCCCATTGGATAACGTACGCCGCTGATCGACCCTCGCCTGTTTATGGACTTTTCTTCGTCTCGCTGTCTAAACACCTGTTTGCCATTGTTTGACCCTGCCTGCCTTTCGACCATGTCTTTGCCTCGTTGTATCAATAAAAGTCTGCAAATAGATCCGCCCGCCTCCCGTCTCCCCGTTACACCTGCAAGTCATCTGTAGAAAATAAAAACAAGACCCTCAAATCAGGGGCCAAAAAAAAAGAAATATATAAAATAAAGTAAAAAATAAAATAGACTGTAAATTACATCACTGGTGGAAGTGCAGGTGTCTGAGAGTGCAGGTGCAGTCTGCAACCAGACCCTATTGGATGATTCCAGTCAACCAGTCAACCTTCAGTGAGTTTAGCTCCACCCTTTTGGTACCCTTTGCTGTGCTAGGTACCCCAATGGAAGGGTACCAAAAAAATGGTACGGTATGGTTCTCTATTTTGGTACCGTTCACAACTTTGGGCAATGGAAATGGACATAATTGCATATTGAACTGTATCGTACTGAACCGTACCGCTCGGTGGAAACGAGCCATTATATATCAGATATAAAATGGCCACATTCACACAGCAACAGAATACAGTTGTCAGTACTGTATTTGAGTCCTTAATATGGTTACGTTCACACATAGTACGGTTATTTACGGGTGTGAGAACTGAATTCTGTAACCGAACTTACACTCGTGCGTCACAACCGCATTGTCGGAACACACGCTCTGTGTGAACTGAACATGACTAAACAACTAGTTGTCCTTCACGTCATTCAGTGTGAGAGAGCTGCTCTGCCGCACACGGCATCTACCGTGTGCTGCGTGGTTTAATTTGTGGTTTCGATAACTTACAGTGATGGAGAAATGAGCTGTGTGTCATCTTATAGTTTATATCCAGTCTCCACCGGAGACTGTTCTTTGCGTGGCTCAAGTGCTCCGCTCTCCACTCAAATTTAAAAACTGCTGTTGGTTAATGATGATCTGATGGATGAACTCATGGCTCGATTGGATTCTTGTCATCAGAAAGCTGTAATACTTTCTGTTTTACGGACGTCGCCATCTTTGATATTGCTTTGGTCTCTGTTGTTATAGTTACTGGTAAGGAATAGCGGCTTGACTCCCGTTGCATGTTCATACAGACAGTATTCCAAAAGAGACTGTTTGCTGCTGTGTGAACGGGACATTTCGAGACACCTGTAACTAAATGCGGTTGTCAATCCCAAAAACTGACAGTGTGAACGTAACCACAGATATATAAAATATCTTAAATAACTTTGATTCATTTGACGTTCAGTAAACATCTCCATACCTTTGTTTTACGATGGTAATTATGTATATTGTAATATTGTGAAATAATGTGAAATGTAATTTATTCCTCAGATGCAAAGCTGCATTTTTCTTCAGTGTTACATGATCCTTCAGAAATCAATAATGTGCTGATTTGCTCATCAAGAGACAATTATTATTATGAACAGAAAAGACTTTCAACAACATTGAAAAAAATCTTAATTATTAAAAACTTTTGTCTGGCAGTATAAAAATGAAATTAGGGAGAATGTTTCTTTAAATCAGAGCAAGCGTCTTCTGAATGTGGTCTCAGTCTGTAAAAAGACAAACTATTACAAATACAGAAGTGTCCCACTTTTGAATACTTTGTTATTTAGGGTATGATGTCAGATGCTTAATTTAGGCTTCATCCTGCTTTACCACGTCACTATCAACCATTCTGTCTGAAAACCAGAACAGCTGATGCCAAAAAAGCTTCTAGGCCAAAGCACTTAAGTAGAAGTAGAACAGTTTCAAACCTGCTGCTGCTGCTGCATATTGCAGTGCTGAATTCAGAAAGTCATGGAATTAAACTGTGCACTTTTTATCAACATTTCGCAACCAACTTGACATCCCCTGTAAACAGTGCCGACATGAAAAGGTATGTTAAACTGGCCTACATTAGTTTGTGAATACTGAACATAGATTTTACCTACATTACAACTTATGCTATTCATATTCTACTACAACACCATATAAGATGTGCCACAGAAAAGATCTACTGGTAGAGTTTTGTCATGCTAAAAATGTTACAGAAAATTTAGTACCACTGCTGCTTTCAGTTAAAAGATGACTGTATGTCAGGCATCTAATCTTGCCAGAGAATGTGTTACTACTCTTTCCTGCTTCACAAGCAAAAGTAGGTGAGAGGATTCAAGCGTTGTCACAATCATGCATCATACATATTGCATTTGTTGGTTACAGTACTCCTTACTGCATTAGCTCGGTAAAGCTACACCAGAAAAAAAAAAAAGAAAATTTGGTTAACATTTACCCAACCTCAGGTCATCCAATATGTAGATGAGTTTGTTTCTTCATCGAAGAAATTTATCATTAAATCACTTGTTCAGCAATGGATCCTATGCAGTGAATGGGTGCCGTCAGAATGAGAGTCCAAACAGCTGATACAAACATCACAATAATCCACAAGTCATCCACACCACCCCAGTCCCTCAGTTAACATCTTCTGAAGCAAATAACTGTGTGTGTGAGAAACAAATTCATCACTGAGGCATTTTTAACTTTAAACCGTTTCTTCTGGCCAAAATACAAATATATAATTCATAATAATGCTTCAACCAGTGAAAACGTCCATCCCCTGTTGTCCTCATAAGTGTTTTGGACTGTTTTTGCTTCTAAACAGGGCTTGATCTGTGAATATTTTTCTTCTAATTCAAATGAAAAAGTTTTCACTAGAGTAAAAAATAGTATGGATAGAGGACTTTAGTTGGGACCAGTGCTTCAAAAAGTTTTTCACTTTTTCCAGTCTCTGATCTAGCGAATTTCTCCTTCACTTGAGTTGTGTGGATTATTGTATGATGTTTTAATCAGCTGTTTGGACTCTCGTTCTGACGGCACCCATTCACTGCAGAGGAATGCTACATTTCTACAAATCTGTTCCTATCTACATCTTGGATGGCCTGAGAGTGAGTACATTTTCAGTGCATTTTCAGTTTTAAATGAGCTATACCTTTAACTGTAATCTAAATAACAGTTCAGCTGAGTACAAATGTGTTTGTCTTTCAGAATGGTTGATTTTCATAATCCGATAACTATTCTTGTCAGCTCCTTCGAGTTTTATCTGGTCAGCCCCTGCAGATCTGATTGGTGGCAGTCTGTAAATGCCTGTCATTGACTAGTTGTGTTGCCATGACTAGACTTCTGCTCAAACCCCCTTTTCAGGAGCCTGGTGGACGTCTGCCCGGCGGAGCCCTCGCCGCACCAGTCTGAGGTTTCAGATCAGGCAGTACACGCAGATCCGGTCTCACCACCTGTGACCACTCAGCCTGAGCGCGCCACATTTTTACCTCCTGATGCTGACCAGGTAACTTGCTTGAAACACACACATTTGGATTTGTGCTGAATAAGAGAATGCTTAACATGAGAATGCTTTTGTGTTTATGAAGTTTGTAAACATTTTGTTTTATTTACCTGAATTTTACATTAGTTCTGAATACAATAATGAAATGTGACATACATCATTTTTCTCTTAACCATGCAATTTTGTCCCCGTGCAATGATTTGTTTTCTGGGAATGTACTGTCTACTGCTAATAATTATGTATTGTTTACTTGTGAAAGCAAAGCTGTTACATTTACTACATTTTATCCAATTATGCTTTTATTGAAAGAGACTTGCGTAGTGTTAGTAATTTCAAGGTACAGTTTACATTTTTATCAATTCATTTATTCCCTGGAAATCACACCTTTGGCCCTTGAATCCAATTAAGAAAATTATGCAGTTATGCTGCTACATAATGGAGATTGTAATTGTAATGTGCTCATTTGGTACATTAGAAACCACTGAATGAATTATGAGATGAAATATAATGAAATATGAGTTGAAATATTAAATGACAAAATGCACAAAGCCTTTTTAATTGTCATAGAGCAAGCAGAGGATTATTTTAGTACAGATTTTGTTTGTTCTGAATTTAATTGAAATAGAAAAATTCATTTGAACAATTATAAATCTTTTCTGCATTTTTTTAAATTAAATGCAACATTGAATAAAATAATATTTCTTTCAAAGTAGATTTTTAACGCTGTAAAAAATTGTAAATTAAGTAAGGTTATGTTTTACAAGAAAATACTATTTCAGTCTTTACAATTTCACATTTAATTAAATGTGTTACAAGCTGTTCTTTATAATTATTTGTGAAATTTCCAAGCAATTTCTGATTGATTGGAAATTCATTTCAGAGCCTTTTTTAGTGCAGAAAAAAAAAAAAATATATTGGGATTGTTCTGAATTACAGCTATACACATTTAGAAATGTTTTAAAAGTTGGGGAATTGGTCATATTTGACCTTTCTGTCTTATGAATGTTTGCTTTTATTCATCTTCTGTTGTTACAGGAAGAGGAACCTCCTGAAGAAGGATGTGGAGGTCAGTGCGAACACACACACACACACACACACACACACATACATACATATATCCATGCATACGATGACTATATACATGTATGAAACGTGCAGTACAAACCAAAACTTAAACCATATGAACAAATGTAATGAGAACGTCCAGTAACTGAAGTGGTCTGCCTGTCTGCAGTGCCTGCTAACTGTACTGGCGTAAAGAGCTGGATTCTTCGCATTCCCCATGCTTCCACATGCCTGAACAGCTTACATCTGCTGAAAAACAATAATGTTCCCGTGCCCAAGATGCCCTCCGATCTCCTTCTGCTATACCAGGAGATATCCCAGCTCCCAAAACAAGCCAACCAGAGCTTCCAGAATGTCCTCCATCGCCTCAACATCCTCAAGCCCATGTAGAACGCCTAGCAGCAGCATGTAGTCTAGAGTTAGAATCTGTAGCTAGTGGATTTTATTCTTAAAACACCCACAGTCATCCCAAATCAAAGTGCCCTAAAATCCAAATCAGCACATGCTTGATGCCTATAGACATGAAGTGCTCTACAGTTACAGAAAGACACCAAAGCTCCAGCAATCTCTCAGGTGAACTGACTGTGCTAGATAGCGCTGTGCTGTGCTGCGCTGTGCTGCTTGTTGTGTGCTAGTTATTTGTTTAATAAGTCAAGTATGTTACTATTGTTCACATTTAAGGTTACTCTACCACATAGTGTGCATTATTGATGTGAATACTGCCTCAAATCTTGTGTCCTGTTGAGGAGAGATGTGCTGGACTATAAAAAAGTCTAAATATCACAAAAAGACCTGGAGATCTTTTTACAAAATATTACAGAAGAGGGATTGACAGTGCAGGCACTCCACTCTCATTTGCGGCTAAAAAAAGATTGTAAAATGTATTTAGGAACATGTATGTGAGTATGTATGTGAATCCTTAAAAAGTTATTATTATTTTTTTTTTTTTAAATTAAAAAAAAAAAAACAGTTTTATGAAATTTAATTTCCATCCTCTTTTTAAATTTGTAGCCAGAATTTGTAGTAAATGACATACATTTCAAAATAAGAGCCCTTGTGTATTTTGTTTATAGTTAAAAGTCCCATATTATGCGTCAAGTTTCTTTTTTTCCCTGATTATTATTGGCACTTTAGTTACACAGTAAACTGTATCTGAAATTTAATTCAGCATAAACTTTTGTACCTTCTGTCTGGGCTCCCCCATCACCTATACAGATTAAAATCGGCCTATGAACAGGCTAACACAGTATGAAAAGTGATCATAGTCATTTCTAGGTCTGGATAAGTATGAAAAAAAAAAAAAACAACAACATTTGTTTTTCCAGACTATTGTCCCTATTCTGTTTTCTAAAATATGAAATTTAGAATTTTTTAAAAATAAATTTGATTTTTTTCAAAATAGTTACTTTTAGTTCTAAAATAGTTAAAGTTCTAATATTTATTGCTGTGATACCTTAAACTGTGAAACTTAACTTGTGTTGGTATTGACGCCTGAAATTTTGGTCTGTGACAACAGTAGTTTGTAGTATTGTAACAGTATCAAACTGTGAATTCAGCATTGTGAACTGAACCTTCAACTGTTACACCCTTAATTATTTGTTATTCACAATGAAATATGGTCTGAAAAATCTACAGTGAGTTTTGAAATGAAAAATGTGTAGGAAGCTTGTAGGAATATTTACATAATTCTAAAATACAGTTCGAAGCTTTAATATTATAGAAATTTTCATTGTGCCTTTAAAGTTTTTTAATGCCCTTCTAAATTTTTTAACTTGTGTACATATGCCTCTTGGGAAAAAAGTAAGCGCCAAGCCCTGTAGAGATCTGGGAAATCATGGAAAACTCTTCAACGTTGTGATTTCAAATTCAGATGCGAAAATGTTTGTTCTGTATTTGGGTTACTATTTTAAAGAATGTCAATGTAGCTTTTAATGTTTTAAGATTTATTATCCACAGCATGATTTAATGGCCATGTGTTTCTTTCTTGAGTATCTGGTTATGACTTGTTTATCATAAATATCACATAATGTGTTATTTCACATGCACAAATATATGTCTTCGAAGATTTCAGTGCTAAAATGTCATTGTGTGTGCTCTCAGAAAGCACCCATGTGAAGCCAGCACTGAAGGTAGAAGAAGTGGAAGATGACGAGATGACCGTTCCCAAAATCATTGTCCCCTCAGGGATAGATTCAATGACCCTCACTGTTCCCGTACCAAATCTGATGTCCCGCAGGTTAGTGTTTAACTAGTATTTGATCTATTAAAATGATCTATTGGCTAAATAGTTTGGTGAGCTCCTGTTTTTTTTTCTTTCTGCCTTTAGCAAAGCTGTGGATTTAGAGTAAGTTGTTCTTAATCAAGTTTTGTAAAAGTATGGCTGCTACAGTAAAGACTGTAAGTTTTATACTGTATGTTGTTGTTGTTGTTGAAGAATGCAGGAGGATATGGCTCCTGGTGAGGAAAATGAAGACAGCCTAATGAACCCGAACAAGTCTGATCTACTTACTGTGGATGAGTAAGTCTTTAAAAATCCAATGTCTCAAAACCCTTGTTTAGACTCAACTGAGATGTGATCAATCTGATATGACTTCCTCTGCTATGTTGTCACTTCCTGTAGAGGCCTTGAGCGTCCGGCCTCTGCGGCCAGTCAGACAAGCATTGTTGTGAATGAGCGTCTCCAGGAGCTGGTCAAGCTGTTTAAAGAGCGAACAGACCGTGCAAGAGACAGACTGGTCGATCCAGACGAGTCTGATGATGAAAGCCCTTCGGCCTGTGAGTAGACCTTTATTTGCGGTTTATTTTACTGTATTACTTCAGTGATGTCAGGTCAAGATAGATTCTTCACCTTTGATTTTTAAACCCTAGCTCCAGCCAAAAAGCCTGGTGAAGCTCCACCTCCACCGCCTCCTCCAGAGGAAAAGAAAGACGATGAGGAGAAGGCTGAGGAGGAGGTGAAAATCTATGAGTTTATGGGATACAAATTCCCAGTTCCGCAGTTCAAAATGCCCCAGATTCCTGACTGGCTGAGAGTCATACTGGAGTACCGTTTCCCGTCCAGCATTGATCCCTATACAGGTGAGATCTGCAACCAGGTAGAGTAGGTAAACTCTATGGATCACAATGGGCCATTGTTAGAAAAATATACAAACTGCCTTATTAAAGAGGACATCGGAAGCCCATTTTCGACAAGTTGGCATGATTTTTTAGGGTCTTCATGAAATGTCTGCACCATACTTTGGTTAAAATTCCTCAAAGGTCATGTAAACCACACCCTTTTACCTTGTCAAAAGCAGCTCTGTTCACAGTGACCCATTTCAGTGCATGCTCTTGAAATGATAATAAGCTACTGCTCACTCCACCCCTCTTCTCCGTTTATTGTGTATTTGGTGGCGCGTTACCATCAAAAACAAAACTAACCCACTGCTTCCTCAGTGGCTCTGATGTCGGGAGAAAATGAAGACTCTTATGTTCACTTTTACAGTGCCTTCCACTAATATTGGCACCTTTGGTAAATATGAGCAAAGGTGGCTGTGAAAATAAATCTGCATTGTTTATCCTTTTAATATTTTAGTCAAAAAATTCACAAAATTCTAACCTATTATTGACATCAACAATGGAAAGCACGGGGAAAATCTCATTATGAAATAAATGTTTTTCTTTAGTTCATGCTGACCACAATTATTGGCACCCAATTACTGCAACGTCCTTTATTCAAAATAACAGCTCTGAGTTTTCTCCTTTAATGCCTGAAGAGTTTGGACCTGACAACTTTGAACAGCTAACAAGAGATCGGAGACCATTCCTTCATACAGTGTTTACCAGCTCCATGCTGGTGCTTCTTCTCTTCAGTTCACCTCACGCATTTTCCATAGGGTTCAGGTCAGGGAACTGGGAGGGCCATGGCAGAAGCTTCATTTTATGCTCAGTGACACATTTTTGTGTTGATTTTGATGTTTGGTTTATATCATTGTCCTGATGGAAGATCCAGCCACAGCTAATTATAGAACTTCTAACAGATGCAGTCAGATTTAGATGTTTTATCCGTCGGTATTTGCTAGAATTAATGATGCCATGCATCTGAACAAGATGTCCGGGACCTCTGGCAAGAAAATAAGCCCACAAGATTAAAGATCCAGCAGTATATTTAACCGTGGGCATGGGGTACTTTTATACCAAACCCATCTGGTAGATTTGCTCTTTTAGTTCTTTTTTTAGTTTCATCTGACCACAGAAGCCAGTCCCATTTGAAATTCAAGCCGTGTCTGACAACTGAACATGCTGGAGTTTGATTTTGGATGAGCAAGGAGGATGTTTGAATTTTTTAGTCTTTTGACCCCAAGACTCAACTAATCTCTACAATTTTCCTGCTGTGATCCTTGGAGAGTCTTTGGACACTTAAACTCTCCTCCTCACCATGCATTAGGACAATATGACTGGAATTCTTAATTATTGTCCTAATGATGGAAATGGGGATTTTCAATGCTTTAGCTCTTTTCTTACAGCCACTTTCTATTTTGTGAAGCTCAACAATCTTGTTCTGCACATCAAAACTATATTATTTGGTTTTATTCCTTGTGATGGATGACTATAGGAATTTGGCCTTTGTGCTCCTCTTATTTATAATCCTGTGAAACAGGAAGTCATGGCTGGACAATATCATACCCTAGTCATTCTAGTGTGCTAAATAAATGCAAATATGAATGGGAATATACTTCAGAGATTTTTACTCATTATAATTTCTAAGGGTGCCCAGCATGCATTAGAGAAAAACATTTATTTCATTCATCAATTGTTTTACTTCAATGAAAGGTTAGTATTTTGTGAATTTTTTGAATGTAAGATCATAAAGATAAACAAAGCAGATTTATTTTCATAGCCGTCTTTGCTCATATTTACCAAGGGAGCCAATATTAATGGAGGGTACTGTACATCCTACTGCTAAGGCTAAGACATTTCATTAACACCATGTAAAAGTGAACTTTACGTCAGATGTCTCCTTTAAAAGTGTCATATAATGAGAATTGTTTTAAATAAAAGATTTTTCGTTTTATTTTGAAACATCTTTCCTAGTCCAAAAACAGTCTATTGAAACCAAGAAACCAAAAAACAGCCCATTTTTCATGTGTTCATTTTTCTGTGTTGTCTTTAGTTAATTTTTTTCTGAATTAATGGTTTAATACGAATTAATTAAAAAAAAAATGGTGGTAATCAAATGCTAAACAGTCAATGTAATATTTTAAAATTAGTGCTGTCAAATTGATTAAGTGTGATTAATCGCATTCATAATAAAAAAATTTGTTTACATAATTTGTGTATACATAATATACATGTATGTTTAAAAAATATTTACGTATGTGCGGTGTGTATATATACATATATATATATATATATATTATTTAAATATTTATACATTTATGTGTGTATTTATATATACATATACATATATACAGTACACACACATACAGTGGGTACGGAAAGTATTCAGACCCCCTTAAATTTTTCGCTCTTTGTTATATTGCAGCCATTTGCTAAAATCATTTAAGTTCATTTTTTTTCCTCATTAATGTACACACAGCACCCCATATTGACAGAAAAAACACAGAATTGTTGACATTTTTGCAGATTTATTAAAAAAGAAAAACTGAAATATCACATGGTCCTAAGTATTCAGACCCTTTGCTGTGACACTCATATACTGAACTCAGATGCTGTCCATTTCTTCTGATCATCCTTGAGATGGTTCTACACCTTCATTTGAGTCCAGCTGTGTTTGATTATACTGACTGGACTTGATTAGGAAAGCCACACACCTGTCTATATAAGACTTTACAGCTCACAGTGCATGTCAGAGCAAATGAGAATCATGAGGTCAAAGGAACTGCCTGAAGAGCTCAGAGACAGAATTGTGACAAGGCACAGATCTGGCCAAGGTTACAAAAACATTTCTGCTGCACTTAAGGTTCCTAAGAGCACAGTGGCCTCCATAATCCTTAAATGGAAGACGTTTGGGATGACCAGAACCCTTCCTAGAGCTGGCCGTCCGGCCAAACTGAGCTATCGGGGGAGAAGAGCCTTGGTGAGAGAGGTAAAGAAGAACCCAAAGATCACTGTGGCTGAGCTCCAGAGATGCAGTCGGGAGATGGGAGAAAGTTGTAGAAAGTCAACCATCACTGCAGCCCTCCACCAGTCGGGGCTTTATGGCAGAGTGGCCCGACGGAAGCCTCTCCTCAGTGCAAGACACATGAAAGCCCACCTGAAGGACTCCAAGATGGTGAGAAATAAGATTCTCTGGTCTGATGAGACCAAGATAGAACTTTTTGGCCTTAATTCTAAGCGGTATGTGTGGAGAAAACCAGGCACTGCTCATCACCTGTCCAATACAGTCCCAACAGTGAAGCATGGTGGTGGCAGCATCATGCTGTGGGGGTGTTTTTCAGCTGCAGGGACAGGACGACTGGTTGCAATCGAGGGAAAGATGAACACGGCCAAGTACAGGGATATCCTGGACGAAAACCTTCTCCAGACTGCTCAGGACCTCAGACTGGGCCAAAGGTTTACCTTCCAACAAGACAATGACCCTAAGCACACAGCTAAAATAACGAAGGAGTGGCTTCACAACAACTCCGTGACTGTTCTTGAATGGTCCAGCCAGAGCCCTGACTTAAACCCAATTGAGCATCTCTGGAGAGACCTAAAAATGGCTGTCCACCAACGTTTACCAACCAACCTGACAGAACTGGAGAGGATCTGCAAGGAGGAATGGCAGAGGATCCCCAAATCCAGGTGTGAAAAACTTGTTGCATCTTTCCCAAAAAGACTCATGGCTGTATTAGATCAAAAGGGTGCTTCTACTAAATACTGAGCAAAGCGTCTGAATACTTAGGACCATGTGATATTTCAGTTTTTCTTTTTTAATAAATCTGCAAAAATGTCAACAATTCTGTGTTTTTCTGTCAATATGGGGTGCTGTGTGTACATTAATGAGGAAAAAAAATGAACATAATTGATTTTAGCAAATGGCTGCAATATAACAAAGAGTGAAAAATTTAAGGGGGTCTGAATACTTTCCGTACCCACTGTATATTATGTAAACACAAAGTTTTATTTTGGATGCAGTAAATCATGATTAATCGATTTGACAGCATTATTTAAAATGTAATCAAATTAAAATGTAACAATTCATTTTATTTTTGGCAAGCAAAGTGCTGCACAACAGAGGTTTATTGTTAAAATAGAAGTGTATTTCAGTCATAATTTCTTCAAGTTAACCCAGAATTTTATTTTGACGAGATGTCATGAAGTCCTTAGAGTTTATGTGTGTATCTGACAACAGCTTTTATCAAATTTAATGTTGAAATGCCGATGAAGTGACTCTTTTTTTAGTAAAGTGAGCTTAAAATTACAGAAAAAAAGATGAAAATATGTACTGTATAATATGAGCACTTCAGTATGTGATTCTGAAGACGTGTGCTAAATAATGTAGGCTTGCTGACTCTTTCTTTCACAGACTTGATCTACGTGGTGTGGCTGTTCTTTGTGTCAGTCGCATGGAACTGGAATGTTTGGCTGATCCCTGTGCGCTGCACTTTTCCGTACCAGACGACTGAGAACATTCACTGGTGGCTGCTGATGGACTACTTCTGTGACGGCATTTATCTTCTCGACATCTTCGTTATGCAGCCCAGACTGCAGTTTGTGAGAGGAGGGGACATTGTGGTGAGCAGAAGCACCCTGCTGCAATAAACACAACATTAATCTTTCAAGCATTTCAAAATTCTCTTTTTTAAAGTTTTGCTTGAAATTGTGCTTGGGCTCTTATGGAAGCCCGTTTCCACCACAGAATAAAAAAAATAAAAAAGGTAATTGCGACTTTTTATCTTACAGTTCACTTTTTTTCTCGTAATTCTGAGTTTATATTTCATCAGTCTTAGAAAAAACTCAGAAATGTGAGATATGAAATTGCAATTCTGAAAAGAAAAGATACTCGCAATTTGTGACAGAATTGTGAGATGTATACTCAAAATTTAGAGAAAAATGACAGAATTACAAGATTCTCTGAGGAAGAATTCTGAGGGAAAAATCGGAATTCCGATATATAAACTTGGAATTGTGAAAAAAGTCAGAATCCTAAATTTGTATCTCGCAATTCTGACTTTTTTTCTCAAAATTGTGAGAAACAAAGTCCAAATCATGAGATATAAACCCAAAAATTTGTTTGAATTACATTTTTATTTTTATAATTACCATATTATTGTTCAATGGTGAAAATAGGCTTGTTTTAAGGCCAGTGTTTGTTTTACGTTGTTAATGTCTACTGATGTATTTTATGTTTTGTCTGGCTCAGTGTGACAAAAAAGAAATGAGAGACAACTACAGGCGAACAGAGCGATTCAAGGTAAAACTTATTTTCTACTAAATCTATCTATTGACATTGATCAAATAACTTCAGTCAGTTAGTGAAACTTCCGCTGGCTCTGAATGTCTCAGATGGATGTGATCAGTCTCTTTCCATTGGATGTCCTGTACGTCTTCACAGGCGTTAAATCGCTCTTGAGGTTTCCTCGCCTTCTAAAGGTAAAAAAACAACAACACACGACCCTAATCTCGTCCCATTTTTACACATACATCCTTAATACTCACACTTACTCTGTGCCCCTTTTGCAGTACAATGCATTCTTTGAGTTTAATGATCGTCTGGAAGCTGTGATGAGCAAAGCCTACATTTACAGGTAAGACCAGATGCCACCACTAGAGGTCACTATAACACAAAGCGGGTGCCTCTTAAAGGGACAGTTAATCTAAGAATGAACCACATTGGCATGTGATTGCAGGGTGATCCGGACAAGTGCATACCTGCTGTACTCTCTGCATTGCAATGCCTGTATTTTCTATTGGGGTTCTGACTATGAAGGACTGGGTTCGACCAAATGGGTCTATAATGGCAAAGGAAACAGGTGAGATTATCAGTCTCAGTCTGTTACCCAGTGGTGTATTGTACTCAGTGTAGTTACTGTAATATGAGTTTGTGTTTGTGCCGCACAGTTATATTCGCTGCTACTACTTTGCTGTGAAGACTCTGATCACCATCGGAGGTTTGCCTGATCCTACCACTGTCTTTGAAATCGTCTTCCAATTGGTCAACTACTTTGTGGGAGTCTTTGCTTTCTCTATCATGATTGGTCAGGTGGGAGTAATACCAGATAGAAATTCTGGGTGAATCTCATTTATTGTCAAAACATGTCATGGTTGTATTTTACCCCGAAATCAAAAGAAAGAACTAAGAAATTGTATTTTGCGTGAAGATAATAAGACTTTTTTTAGGACCACAAAGTATTATTGTTTTCATCCTAATTCCCCCACTTTTCAAAATAACATCTCATTACTGTAATATGAAAGAATTATACATTTTTGAATTAGAGATAATTAAAAAATGTATCTTTTTTGTAGTACATGAATGAGATTTGGTGGAATTGTGTAAAAATAATGAACCTGTATTTTTTATTGTACTTGCTTAACTAGTGCAGTTTTTTTTTTTTTTTTTTTACAATTATATTTTCTAATTGTTACATGTAACTAAAACTAAAAACTTAAAAACTTTTGCTCCTTGAAATAAAATTAACCTTAAATTAATTTATTTAAAAAACATTTAACATTCAGTTTAACTTGATGTACTAAAATAACCAAAACTAACAATGAAGTACAACTACCTAGACGTATTTAAAATATGTATATATATATATATATATCTATATATATAGGGTACAACGGGGCTAAAGGCATCCTGGGGTAAAAGGTGCCTTTGGTTTTTATTTTCCTCTGAACCACTAGATGGCAGAAAAACATGCCGTAGCACTTTCCAAAACATCTGCTTTTCAAGATGCACATACAAATTTGGCTGATCCTTGATGCGATCACGGGCAGCAGCGCAAAGTCGATTATGTGCTTGCTTGATCAATATTTCATGTTTTTAAAAATGTTGTAGATTAAAGTAGCAAACGAGAATCGCTAAAATTATTGAATATATTTTGAGAAAAAGGTCTTCTTAATGATTTTCAGTATTATTTAAGATAATTAAAGCAACAGTTTTTAAATAGTTAAAGAATATGTAAAAGTATGGTATTTGGGGTAAAAAAGCGCCCCTGCTGTTGGGGCTAAAAAGTGCAATAATTAACATGATAATTAATAGATGACTGACTTTTTCATTTGTTTACATGAAATGGTTAGATTCAGATGGTAAATATCAGATATTATGTTGGGTGTCCATCTTAGAGATAATCACCATGTTTAGAATGAAACCATGGTTTTTAAAAACATGATATTAATCATATCATCTAATAAAATATAATTTGTTATTACTACTGTACATCTATATTAAATTATTGTGGGATCACAATAACATCAATGCTTTCAGAATCTTTACTTTTGAAAATGATTTTGTTTCTGTATTTTAAAATATATTTTTTATATTTACATAATTTAATGACAGTAGAATTATTAAACAAAAAAAGTAATTATTTTATTTATTAAAATAAGCAGAAAATAGTACAAACTTTGCTGAAGTAATTGATTTGAACAAATATTAACTTGGACATTATTAAAAAAAAAAAAAAACATACTTTATTTTAAGTATTTGTATTTTGCCCCATGTTGTTACCCCCCACCCACCTTATGCATTTATAAGATTTTTAACCAAACTAAATGACTTGTATGATTTATTTTCACACAAAATCTGTTGCTCCATAAATGTTCAATCGTATATGTTTTTTCTGCAATCATACATTCTGGATGCAGCGAAAAGCACATTTTTTCTTAAGGTCCCATTAGCCCTGTTGTACCCTATAATAAGATTTCTATTTCTAGTTAAAAAATAAAAAATCCAGATTTTGGTTAATTAGACTTACATTGTAGAAATACAATGTAATTAAATATAAAAATATAATATAATAAAATAGAAATATAATAAAATATTTAAAAAATATATGTTGTGCAAATTATAATTTCTTATTTTTGTGTCAGAAAAACACAAAAAATTACAAAACCTGCTACTAAAATAATAATAATAACAGAAAATATAAAAGTAAAATAATTTAAAATGTTAACAAAAAGAGTAAAATTACATCTCATAAGAAGCACTAATCACTAATGAGATAAAAATCTCCAGAATTTTGGTTAATTAGACTTGTAAAAATACAATGTAATAAAATATAAAAATATAATAAAATATTTTAAAAATAGGTTTATAATTTCTTATTTTTATGTTGTTTTAAGCAGAAATACACTTTGGCCACTCACTTATTTATATTATGCCACTTTAAAGATGATAAAATCATAAAAATCCATGCGTTGTAAAGTTTTGTTTACCTTTGTGCTGTGTGTGTGCATACGCATAGATGAGAGACGTAGTTGGAGCCGCCACTGCAGGTGAGGCCTATTACAGACACTGTGTGGACAGCACAGTCAAATACATGAGCTCCTACAGGATCCCCCGTGAGGTCCAGAACCGCGTCAAGATCTGGTACGACTACACCTGGAAGTCACAAGGCATGCTGGGTAAGAAGAATTCCATTGCACTAGATGTTTTCATATGATAAGTGTGTTTTGACTGTTTCATGATCCGCTTGTCTTCAGATGAACAAGAGTTACTTATCCAGCTGCCAGATAAGATGCGTTTAGACATCGCTGCAGATGTCAACTACAGCATTGTCAGTAAGGTGGCACTCTTTCAGGTAAGTGAATATATTACTTTCACTCTTTTCTGTCTTTCACGAACATATACACAGACAACGACAAGGTCATATAGAGAGAGATCACTTTTCACCATCCAATTAGTTCCCAATGGATTAACTCATTTAGTTTCTTTTTTAATAACCTGTTTCCTCTGTTGTCTTTGTCTCCTGTTTGCTCCAGGGATGTGACAGACAGATGATATTTGACATGCTCAAGATGCTGAAATCTGTAGTGTATCTTCCAGGAGACTTTGTTTGTAAAAAAGTGAGCAATGTCATTTACTATTTTTGTGATTTACTGTAGATGTTTTTCTACTGCCTTGCAAAAATATTTTAAACCTACAGTATCTAATCTCAGTCCAGTATGTTTGAAGGCTGTCTCAGTAAAGGTCACATCAAACAGCCACCATGAAAGAGCCTTTTATCTGTTAGCGTTTTGAACTGACTCTTGTCCCGCTCGCCTCTGACGGTCAGGGTGAGATCGGCCGAGAGATGTACATCATCAAAGCTGGAGAGGTGCAGGTGGTTGGAGGGCCTGATGGGACGACGGTGTTTGTGACTTTGAGAGCTGGCTCTGTGTTTGGGGAAATTAGGTGAGTGATAATTACTGAAGATGCAACTTTCAAACCCTACTGATGAGGTCAGCTTATGTTATATTATGACTGCTAAATAAAATCGTATGTGACCTAATAGAAAGAGTACTACTTTAACATATTTATGTAGTATGCAACGTGAGTAACGTTGAGTGCAATGCACTCATTCATGTTAAAGGGATGATGTGCCTAAAAATGTATTTTTGTAAACATTTACTCACCGTTATGTTGTTCCTGTATAACTTTATAAACCTGTATAACTTCCTTTCCTCTGTACTATTAAGATATTTGTTCAGATGAAGAAAGAAAGTCATATAGGTACATGTATACAGTGTTGGGCATGTTACTTTAAGAAAGTAATTAGTTATAGTTACTAGTTACTTCTCACAAATAGTAACTGAGTTACATCATTATAAAAGTAACTAATTACCAGGGAAAGTAACTATTGTGTTACTTTTTTAAAAAAATGTTCAGATATGTCAAATAACTTGGATGCCCCCAATATTAAATATGTTCAATGAATGAAATTTAAATGAAATTAATGAAACTTTTAGTTTATTCACCAGATGTATAAAGCTTAATGGCACAGTTTTTTAAATATCTGAATGTACACTTATTGTTAGTCAATCAAGCATTATAATATGACATTATGATAATGTAGCATTACATTATGGGGGGGACTAAAAATAATACTGATAAGATAACAAACCTACTACGAATTCTGCTACTAATAAAAATCTAAAATGCACTAAGGATTAATCAGCTGCTGGGTTCATGAATATTAATCACGTTGTCTGTGTTCGAGCAAACTGATTTGCTGAAAATGAAAACGGGCCAATAATAGGTGAGCATCAGCCAATGAGATTGCCGCTTGCGCATTAGTTCCACCTACTACCGGAGAAACCGGCAGTTCTTAAAAGCTGAAGAATTCCAAAGGAACTCACACAAAAATACAGCAAAGAATATTGTTTACATGTAGCGTGTCAATTCTGCATGGTAGACTCTCTCGCTCTGTATCTTTCTTTGCATGCGTGTGAGACATAGCAACGGTTAGTCTTGTGCCTTCACACTAGAGTTTACGGTTCATCAATGCTGTGCATCCATTCAGATGAACTGAAAAATAAAATGATAATAAATTATAGTAACACTGCATTTTATTGTCAGTAACCGTAACGGCATTGTAATGGGGGAAACAGTCATTTGTTTGATTACTCGTTACTGAAAAAAATAACGCCGTTAGTAAAAATAACACCATTTATTTATAACGCCGTTATTCCCAACACTGTATGTACATGACGACATCATTTAAATTTTTAGGTGAACTATACCTTTAACGGTAATGAATGAATCATAATCAAATGAAGTTTTCTTGTTGAAAAATTTAGTTTTTGACTTTTGAACAGAATTCCCAAGGTTAAGACATTTTTGTTTCCATCCTTGTATTTTTATGTGAATTTTGGAAATCCCAAGATGCACATAAAATCTTAAAATATGCATAAAACGTACATGCTCAGCTGAGGTGGATACATTTTTTTATCCAATAAAAATGATTATATAACATTTATCAAATAAATTCCTCAATGTATATCAATAAACTCATGTGACTTCATGTCTCCCCTAGTAAAAAATAAATATACTAAAATGTATTTAAAAGACACTTATTTCATGCTAAGTATGCTACAAATACATTTACATATTACGCACTTAATAAAAATACCCTGCAATTGTACTTTCAGTATACTAAACTGGTATATTTAAAGTCTGCTACATTGGAACAACTAATTTTGTACTTAATGCACTTCAGTTGTGCTGAAGTTCAACTAAAGATATAATTTAGTATATTTGATTGTGCTAAAGTGGAACTATTGCAAGTGTACTTTAGGTACACTTTAAATATTTTGCATTTATAGGCCGATATTATTCAAAGATCATTCAGTCTTCATCAATAGCGACATTAAAACATATTGTAGGCCTAAAATTAAGAAATGTGCATTGCACAAGTACTCCAAATGTAATAAAATATAAAAAATATAATAAAATATTTAAAATATATATGTTCTTTGTGCAAATTAAAATTTCTTATTTTTGTCTTGTTTTTGAGCATAAATACATTTTGTCCAGTCACTTATATGTATTATGCCACTTTAAAGAAGTCTTGTTTTCCGTTGTGCTCTACTCTGTGTGGATATTTTTTTATCCAGTAAAAATGATGGAATAACATTTATCAAGTAAATTCCTCAGTGTATATCAAACAATTCATGTGGCATTTATAGACTGATATTATTCAAAGATCATACGATCTTCATTAATAGTAACATTAAAACATATTTTAGGCTTAAAATTAAGAAAAGTGCATTGCACAATTAGTACTCCAAATAAAGTTTAATTACAATTTTTATGTCAGTAAAGTCTCAAGCGATATGTCAGCAAATATGTTAATAGACTTGAACTTAGTATACTTAGTATAATATAAATGCATTTTATATCTATTAGTTTTGGGTCAACAGATCATGTGACTGGTTAACCAAACTAACCAGCACACTGATCTCATCGCACACCATCTCAAATGTTATTTCAATCATTTTAAAATGCCTGAGCCAAAGTCTGTCACCAAAATGATTTGGTATAATCACCTCCCATAACTGTCTCACACAATTGTGTTCCCAAACATCAGGCATCCGAATGCATAATAATGATGACAACAGATAACTTGACAGTGTTTGTTATTGCATTTCATTTGGCAGATTCATTTATTATGTAGGAAATTAGAGCCACAGGCTTCCCCAGTTGCATCAGGTATTGTTTTTATTATTGATGCATTGCACCAGTTTCCCAGAAAGTGCTGATTTTGTTCTTTTGAACACAATGGATGGAAATGGTGCTTTATTTGCAATTGTTTTATGAGAAATTCGCAACTTTGATAAATCATGCTTTATGTGTTAAAAGCTAAACTCTGGCTGGTTTTTGTGTGTGTTCACTCCATCAGTTTGCTTGCGGGTGGTGGCGGGAACCGACGAACAGCTAACGTAAAGGCCCATGGTTTTGCTAACCTCTTCATCCTGGATAAGAAGGATCTGGCAGAGATCTTAGTGCACTACCCCGAGTCTCAGAAGCTACTGCGCAAGAAGGCCAAGTGAGAGGGATCGGAGCTTGAATCACAACCAAGAGCCCCAGAAATCTTTACATACACACACACACATTCACTTCATCCAGCGCAGTGGTCTGAGCCATTTACAGCTCTGTATCACACTCACAGATCTCTATAGATTAGTCATGTTGGCTAAATATTGCTTTCTCTGTCTTTTCTCTCTACATCCTTCTTTTCCCTTTCTTTCTCTTTAATGGAAGGATGGACTTGGGAGATTAGTATTTGATTTTGTTAGTAATTGAGATGCTGAAGAAGGTAATTGCAGTCAGACATGAGTCGTATGATCCATTCACCCGTGAGACCAGTTAACTGTGTGTTTGTGTGTGTGGTGAATGTTATGTAAGTGCCTGAGATCGAGCTTTTGATGTCATCTCAAACCTTACGGAGGTCCGCTTCCTGTTACAGTCTTAGCAAAGCTTACAACTCAACTTCCTGTCATCCTAATGAGTTTGTCTTTTTCCATAGGAAAATGTTGACCAAAGATAAGAAGCCTGCAGATGAGAAGGGCCAGGCTAAAGAGACGGGTGAGGTCATCCCTCAGCGTCCGGAGACACCCAAACTATACAAGGCTGCGCTGGAGGTTGCCACAGGACAAACATTTGCCAAACTGAAGGAGGCATATAAGGGAGCAACTCTAGAGGTATTCACATCCCATTATGATGCTATAGGCCAAAAACACATTCTGAAGCCAGACAGTAACACTGGGTGAAGAACATATAGTTAAATATAGCTGCAAGCAGCAGTGTTTAAGAGCTTTAAGGCATTTAAGCACATATGAAAAAAGAGAAATTTATCAAGGCTGTAACCACCTAAATCAATGATTTAAAAACATTTAGGCAAATTCAGGTAATTTACCATAAAAAATATTATATTTTTTAATGCTTATGGCTGTTATAGCGCCACCTGTGGTCCGATCTCCTTAAAACTTTGCATGCTTGTTCAGAATCACCTGTCACATGTGCTCACCAAATTTTTTGAAGTTTTGAGTTTTCCTTTAGGCTTTATAGGATTTTGGATACATTTGGACAGGCCTATTTTCTAAACAACCCCGTTATAGCTTCCCAAATTGTAAATTTGAATGTTTTTTTGATAATTATTTTCCTAGAGAGTCCAGAGAATTGTACCAGTTTTTTTTTTCCAGATTGAGCAAAAAACCTAGGACTAGTTCGCAAAAGTAGGGTTTTTTACATCTTTTCAATCATTTAACAAATTATTTGATTGACAGCGGTGGTTCTAGAGGCAGAGTCCAAAATGAAGAGTTCTATCATATGATATGAATGTCATGTGTATATGTGAAAAAAACGCACAATGTACAATCATTTACGCTCTTGAAAAATGCAATATCGTCCCCCAGTGGCTGATTTCTTTCAAATTTCTTACAGACCTTTGCTGGCTGTGAGTCAAACAGGCCCACAGAGTTTTGTTCCGATCGGCCTTCGTTAACCTTGTCTAATAGGTGCTCAAATTTTATCCCATGTTTTTTTTAAGATATGCAGATGTCCTTATAGACACGTGTGGCACTTTGGACCAAGACTGCGCCCAGCGATTTTCATGTTGATAGGACAAATTATTGCGTAGCTATAGTCATTTTTATGTTTTTTCCCTTTTATTGCGCCACCAAGAGGCCAAGCTCCACAATTTTTGTCCTGTGACCTCAGATTGAGCTCTTGAATAAGTGTTCTGGGTTTGGCAGAAATATCTCATTCCGTTCAGGTGTTAGGCATTTTAGTAAAGTGGCACCGCCCCTTTCGAACGTTTTGGCACCCCTCTGCAACGCTGAGTCAAAAGTTCAACTTTATTTGATAATTATTGATATTCACTCTCCAGAGAATCTTTCTGCACTAGTTTGGTTCCGATCTGGCAAAAAAATCAGATCCATGTGTTTTGTCCACTGTGAGCCAAGGATTCCAATGACATAAGACACTTGAGTCTGTGACTGACGGATTAGGAGTTATGAATGATTTCATACTTTTGATTGCTGTAGCGCCCCTGTCAAGCTGATTGGGGTGAACCTTGGTGACATTATCAGCGGTGTGAGTACTACAATCCCTCCAAGTTTCAAGTCTCCACGACTTAAGGTTTGGTTTGCATGATCAGTTTTACGTGGAGATTGCTGATCCTTGGCCATTTTAACAATTACAATAGGGTTTCAGCGCTATGTGCTTGAACCACTAATAACTGAAAATCTTGCCCTCCATTGTAAGATAGGGTGCCTTTAGATGTATTGCTCTTGTGCTGGTAAAGTTCTTCATGGCTAAAACAGTGCAGTTTATTGACATTTGACCAGTCGCCACCCTTACTACTTTTGTCTATCCTGTCTCTTTTTCTCTCAGCCGTCCACCTCCGGCAGGACCTCCACAGCTCCAGTGCCCCCTCCCTCACCCGTGCACCGCCGTTCACCCATTCCCAGGCCTCGCGTCCCAGATGAAGATGACATGGTATCAGAGACCACCGACAGCACCATGATCATCCGCATGACTCCCCGCATTGAGGGAGAGGAGATCCTTTCCGTGGAAGTCAGTCCCGGAGAGGGAGAAGAGATGGAGACAGAAGAGCCCAGCAAAACTGAAGATGAGTGAAAGAAAGGAAGAGGGCAAGGACGAAGTCCAGAGTAGAGGCAGGGTAGAAAGCTTGAAGAAATGCTCAGTGCATACAACCCTCATCGTGCTTTCTGTACTAGCGTCTGGGTGAAAGTCCTACACATGCTTTTCAACCAGGTCAAGCCAAACAGCTTTTCAAGCCCTTGGAGTATCTTTAGGCACCTTTTTAACTGTTAGTATATAAACTTTCAATTGTTTTTCTAGTAAACATTTCATAAAACGAACGTTTTGAGGTATTTAAACATAAACTGAAAAGTATACACAATATCTGAAGCACTTCCATTTGCCTAGAGGCTCTCTAGAGGTGAAAAGTATTTACTTTTTACAATGGCACTGCTGTCTAAGGGTGTGTTTACACTTATAGTTCGGTTCTCCTGGATCTTTTGGTCTGGTTAAAATAAGTAAATGATACATTTAGCTCTGGATCACTTCTGGAACACTGTTCAGATGTTGTTTAGATGTCTTTGGTCCACGTTTGTTCACATTTCAGTTAAACCGCAACAGAGCTTGCTTGGAGGTGAATCAATACCCATCTTTCCATGGGGTCATCAAGGTTCAAATATCAGCGTTCACACTTGTTAAAATAAACAGCACTAACAACAATTGCACCAGAGTTTGTTTTAACAAAGTAAATAGTTTAATCATGCTAAAAAATTATTATTTGAAGGTGAAGTGAGGATCGGGGGTGTTCCAGAAGGAAGAGTTAACTCAACCCTCAACTCAACTTGGTGATTAACTTAAATCTTTCTTACTCAAAGTGCAACAAACTTATTTAGTGCATATCACCACCTATTGGGAGGTTGTGCAATATTTTTTAATACTTTTTTTATTATTACTGTGAAAGAAAATTGTATTGTTTGTTTAAAGCTAGTTTTATGAGTTAAGAAATACTAATTGAACTAAAAACTAATAATTATAAAAAATCAAAAATGGCTGTATAAGTTTATTTATTTTGCTTCCACATCTGTTGTGAGGTGAGATCACATGTTTTTGGTCACACTTTAGTTTGAGGATCAAATTTTACTATTAACTTTTGTGTCAATAAACTCCTAATAAAGTTTAGATATTGGGCAGGGTTAAATGATCTAAAATATGGTCATACAAAATAAGGCATTAATATGTGCTGAATGTTCAAAGAAAAAGTTACCTCAGTTATATGGAACCGAAAGTAGAAGATATCTCTTTGCTTATCAATAAACTTACCCTGGTATGTGGCATAACCTGCTTTCTGGAATACCCCCCTGATCCTCAACATTTACTGAACACTCCCTCAACTGCCATTGGCCAGATAATCGCCTAGCCCCGCCTCAAACTCACACCATTGGTTGAGCCAGTGTGGCTGAGAGAGTAATGTTCCAATAGCTCCACAGTGTTTACATATTTCACTGGAATCAACCTGTTGGCTCACCCATAGTTTTAACATATTTTAACATTGAAAAATGACACACATCACCTTTAACTTCCCTTTAAGGCCATCGATAGATGTTCAGGACTGAAGGGTCAGAACTCCCTGTGTAATGGAAAGTAATCTTGAGTATTTTCCACAGCACATGCTGCTCTAATTCCAAGACTGCCTGCTGCTCTGCATCTTATTCCAACATCCTGTCTCTTATTGCCTTAGTGGATCCCTCTGTACAGATTTACACACACAAGCATGTTGCTATGACCATGTACAGTTATTTTTAGTCAAACTAAACATGTTAATAGAGTAGTTCACCCAAAAATGAAAACTCTGTTGTTCCGAACTCTTCTGTGGAACACTAATGTAGTTTAAAATATTGTAATTATTTAATACATTGAAATATTAAAATATTTTGAGAAGTGGCTCAGTGTTTTTATTGTATTTTATTCATTTATTTTTTGTCTTCTGAAAGTCATTGATCACCAAATCAGCTTGGGTGGGTAATTAATGGCAGAATATTTATTTTTTGTGTGAACTATGTATGTTTAGTCGCATTAAAAACACTTGAACTTGAGCTGTGATGTCACAAAATAATGTTGTGCTGCATTACCATGTGAAGGTGATTGCATATAACTTATTTCTTTTTATAAGATAAGTCTACAAAGTTACACTTTGTCTAATTTGTTATGGTCTCTTTTAAAAGACTTGTGAAAGTCACGTGGTGAAAATACCCTGCTGATATATTTCCATGTGCTTTGATATGTAGGTACTATGAGTACTAATCAATTCTGAATGATTTTTTAGTGTTTCCAGGTCAGTTCGTGCTGAACTACTTGTGTGAACAGGCACCAAAGAATCTATAAATGGAAAGTTACTGCATACTTTTAATTTGCATTTGTTAAGAATCATTCATTCATGTCTCAGTGCTTATTTCTTCACAAGAGGTTAGAAGAAGAATGGGCAGGAATTAGGTTGATTGCATGTAATAGCTGGTCTATTTTTGTACACAAAAATGCAAGCAAGATTGCCTGAACCCTGTGACCGGGCCCACTAACTACTCTTACTTTTCGGTCCCAGGGGAGGAAGCTAACACATAAAGATTTCATCCCAGGTACTGTGAATTTAAACTGCAACTCTGGAAGTATCTGGGAAAAAAAAATCATAAAAAAGTGAAATCTTGTAAAACAGGTCTAAAAGATCCTGGAAATCACTTGTCCAAATAAGACAGAGACTCAGACATACACACTGACAGGAAGAGCACAGGAAGAATGAGCAGTTTTTCATTGTTCCTTTCTTGCTCCACAAGACCAGAGGCAGGAAATATGTAAAGGCGGGAATCTGAGGGACAATACTGGGTTTGCTAACTGACTGCTGAACAAGTCTACACTTTACATGTAGGGCCGTTAAAGGGTTAGTTCACCCAAAAATGTACTCGCCCTCTTTTTTTATGTTTTAGTACATTTTCTGTTGTTTCAGACTGTTTGAGTTTAATTGTATGGACAAAAATACTGAAACGTTTTAGATATTGTCTTTTGTATTCTGCAAATAAGTTAGAAACAACATGAGGGTAATTAAATGATGACAGAATTTTCTTTCTCAGACAAAATATTTCTTTAACGGGGTCATCGGATGCAAACTTCACTTTTACATGTTGTTTGAACATTAATGTGTGTTGGCAGTGTATGTACAAATCTACCTTTAATGATAAAAATCCATGCAGTTTTTTAATTAATCTGTAAAAATAATATACTCTTTTTCAAGTCACACTGACAGAGGCCACTCCCGCGATAGTTGATTGACATGAGCGTCTTACCTCAGATCAGCTGTAACAGTCAGACCTCCATTGTTTTGATGCCGGAGCAGGGATGTATGTTAGACAAGAATATCACCGATTGAGCGATTGAGGTGTTGTGTTGCTGGATGTAATAATAAACGTAGTGGCCATCATTTACTCCTGACATCTGAGCCGCTGAAGATGCAGTGGATTACATTTGTTTGTGAAGGGAATGTGCCTCCCGATCTACAGAAATTCGTCTATGTTCATGCAAATCATTCATGATCCAGCTTCACCTACAGCAGAAGTGAGTTTTTTTTTTTTTTTAATTTTCTGCAAACACTTTAGCTAATGCAGCTAAAGTAAACAATCACTCTGAGCACAGAGAAGAAGGGGCGGGGCGAATAGAGCTCATTTGCATTTAAAGAAACAATCCCTCATAATGGTGTGATTTTGGGAGAGCTCATTTTGACAACGTAAAAAGGATTGTTGTTTTACTCTACCACTGACAACTTTTAACCAAAGTACATTATAGACTTTTCATTAAGACCCTAAAGAATCATATCAACTTGGAAAATGGGCATCCGATGACCCCTTTAAGGTGTTTCCGTTTGTGTGTCAATTAATGAATTCAGTGAGCTGCAAAGTGTATGTTGTATAAGAAGTCTACCTTTAAGTTTAAACTAGTTTCTGCCATAAATCAGGTATGACAATTATGATTACTCATGGTTTCCCTAATGGATTAGTCATAGTTAATCTTATGTCAGATTGCTGTCTGAAAACATGTCTAAACCACAGCAGAAAGATATTGCTTTTATAACAGGCTACACTCCCTTACTAAAATTAACCAAGGTTTTAGTTATAGTTATTACAGTATAGTTTTATTATATTTGTCATAGTTATAGTTATAGAGTATATGTCAAAAAGCTGAAAATACCATGGTTTTTGGTTTTATTTGTAATTTTCATAAGGGCTGAATAAATAGTATTTTTTTTGTTGTTTTGTTTTTTTTGTTTTTTTTTTGATGTGCTGTACAGTGAGGTCCACAAGTCAGAGACCACTAGTGAAAAATTATTCTTTTTTGCTTTCGTTTCTTGTTTAATACCAGTTTTTCCATTGCAAAGTATGACTAAGTTTGAAAGTATTTCCCTGTTTAATATGGGATTATTTTCCATTAATCAGCCAATCATTTGTTATTGGATTAGTGACTTGCTGAGTTTGATCTATTTGATAGAGAAAACAAAGGGTGTCCAACAACATGCCTCTTTAAATATATTTTCGCAAACACGTTTAAAATGCTTTTGATAACATCAAATTGACTGTATTTTTACTTGTAACTCCTAAATGAAAGACATGTACCCTATCTATAATTAAAGTTCTTTTAGTATTATTACACGTCTTCTGAACTTCAGGAGGGCTAACTGAGAGTTTGAGTTAATGAGGGCTGAAAAGTGGCCTGTAGTGTCTAATAGGATGGGAAACGCGTTTATTTTTTCCTTGGCTCGAACAGGAGGAGCGTTTGCGTCACTGCAGTCAGCTGTGCGCGCGCGTCTCGTGCTGCATGTTTCACTCAGGCGTGTTTATCTTCACTTCACGAGAGACTAAAAAACTTTAAACTCTCCAAACTGCGAGATAAAACACTGCTTTTTAACAGACGTATAGAAGAGTGGAATAAAACTAGAAGGAAACGGGATAAGGAGGAAGAAACAGGGCGGAGGAAGGAGTTTGGCGTGCTGGCCTGAGACGTAAGCACATTCTTTCACTTATGTATCGCACATGTTTCATACTTTACACTTATGAGCTATTTTAATCTGCTATATTAGCGAAACCATGACGACTTTATAAAGTACAAGTGCAGGACACGTGCAACTGTCGCGGTTATAGCCAATATTTTTTTCGTCAGTGCTGTCAGTTCTGCATAATCGTTTAATAAAGTAAATATAAGTTGTAGAACATCCTGAAACGTGAACTAAACATCCTGTTTCTCCGGTTAAAATTAAAATATCAGCGTTTGCATGAATTGATAGAAGTCAGATGTATTTTCTCTAGTTTGAACAGTTATTAGTGTTCCCCTATACGTGTTTTAAACTCTTTATTATAAGCTAAACTATGTTTTCATCAAATGAATGATTGACCGGTAAATCACGGTTTATATAGTAGTATTTCTGGTGTATCAAAGTCCGGGTGTGCCCGGTACAAATCCAGCGGATGTGTGAACTAGTCATCATGTCATTGCGGACAAGTTGTATCGGTTAAGTTAGTTTACACTGGCTTATAAAAGAGGCCGTGGGACACTACTAGTGCTTAACTTTTTTGGTTAGGCGCTAGGTTGCTGATTGAATATCATCGTGTGAATGCTGATCTGATAAATCTTTGACTAGAGGACACTGAGTACTTGTAAAAGCTGTCCAGTTGTTTGTGTCTGTGGGACAGCTCCCCCACAAAATGTAAGTAAATTCATACTACTCACGTTCTTGTTATAAAACTATTCATTTCTTTATCTAACATCTCTTCTGAGATGTAAGATGGCTGTGGATACAGGTCTAAATTGAGTTATTCACTCATTGTGTTGACCCTGCTATGGAATGAAAGTCTATGGAATGAAAGTCTATGGAACGGTCATGAGAGAAGTCGCCCTGTTTCAATCACGAACAAAGATTCACTTAATCACTCAATGAATTGACTGATTTAATTAAAGGAAACAGTCAAAATAATTCTAGAATCTGATTCTTCATTCTCTAATCAGTTTATAGTTCAAAAGAGTTTAATTGAATAATTAAATGTATTTTTTCTATTCAATTTTTTTTCTTGTTCTTATGTGACTTCAGAAGATTATAGAAAATAGATGTTTTATTTTGAACATTTTATGGTGCTATTTGTGTTAAAGGAACAAACTGAACACATTCTCTCTGAATGCTCCTCTAAACTGCATGTGACAAATGTTTTTTCGCCGTCTTGCGCCGTGAGCGTTCATATTCAGTCACCCTCTACATCGGTGCCAAAAATTTAAAAAGATTTTAAGGGCTAAAAAAAAGGGCAAACCTGTTTGAGGGCCCTGGTCCAAAAGCAAATGTTGCTTTATATTAAACTATTATATTAAAGTTTCTAAAATTTGTAACACATTTTTCTATATTTAAAAATTAAAATTGATTAAATTATTTAAATGTTATTTTTTTAAATTAAATTCACTTTCACTTTTTTTAACATCTCAAAACAACAAAAAAATGTTAAAACTAAATAAAAGAAATGAAAATGTGCTTCAATAGCATGTTTTTCACCAAATCAAAGGTCATTGTGGGCCAGCTTTGGTCTGCGGGCTCAGTTCATAGACACTTTTAATTATAACCTGTGAAACCATATATGCTAGAAATGCACAACTTCCATTACAGTGCATTGCAGACAGCACTTTATCATTTATAATGTGTGTGTTTTTTTGTGTTAGACGGGGTGTGATACTGACGTATATAGACATGTTGGGCTGCCTTGTCCAGTTTGTATGCTATGATTCCCGAATATGCCCTTAAGTACATTCCTCAGTGAGGAGTCAATGAGAAGAGACTGTCACTGACACTTTTCACCCTGGATGTGATTGTGTGTGTGTGTGTGTTGAGGTGGAAAATGCACTAACTGTCACTTGCTTGCTGTCAGAATAGATGTTTGTCATGTCATGTCTTGTCTTCCCCAGGCAAAAAAAAAGCTTAACAAGGTAATTCCTATGCTGCTGTTGTGTAGAGTGAAACATGCAAAGAAGCTATCTTATTATTAGCCATCGTGTGTGTCATATTTGAGAGTAACTCTTTGAGTTAAATTGGTTCTTCTCAGTCTGAATGATTCATTAGCAAATGTGACCCTGGACCACAAAACCAGACTTAAGTAGCAGAGGTGTAGCCAACATTGTAGCAATAGCCAATACATTGTATAGTTCAAAGTTGTTGATTTTTCTTTTGTGCCAAAAATCACTAGGATATTAAGTGAAGATGATGTTCCATGAAGATATTTTGTAAATTTTCTACCATAAATATATCAAAACTTAACTTAACTTTTGATTAGTAAATATGCATTGCTAAGAACTTAATTTGTACAACTTTAAAGGCGATGTTCTCAATATTTAGATTTTTTTGTTGTTGTTGCATCCTCAGATTCCAGGTTTTCAAATAGTTGTATTGACCCTTATGATTAGTTTTGTGGTCCAGGGTCACAAATCAGTCTGAAACAAAATGATTTTTATAAATGTGTCCACTAGGGGTATAATGGTACACAAATATCCTACTGGTTCAGTATGCTTTTTTTTTAACCTTCTTGTTGTACTGAAATTATACTGAACTGTGACCTTAAAACTGAGATACTTGCTGAACACTATTTTTTGTGTACTGTCACGCCCTTAGCTTCAATAAATAACAAACTACTGAAAAGGTGATGAGAATTTTATAAATTAATTTATCGAAAAGTTCGAGATTAGGTTTTTTCCAGTTGACGTGGAGTGACAGCTTAGTTTTTTAATATACAAATATTCCATGCAGTCTCTCCAATAATATGAACTCATGCAGTAAATGTTGTTTGTAATAACATGACAACAATGTTAAATAGGTCAAGAATAAGATATTTTAAGGCACTACTGTCATTGCTCGACATCAGCTTCTAATTATTATTGCATGGCTTTAAAATAACAATTTTTATGAAGATAATGAGTGACATCACTCACAGCATCACAGTCATTTTGTTTTGTTATGTGATTAAGGAATATCCTGTGTTGCGTATTACTGTCATTTTCTTTTCTGTAAGTATACATTAGATGAACTGCATAAACGACTGAATTCTTTGAGACACCCTGTCACACCCCTCTGTATACTGGCAACACAAGGAAGACTTCATGTTATATAATTGCAATGAATCAGACTCTGTCCTTTGTCCAAGAAACAGCTCAGACCAACAGATGGTGCTGTGCTCCATGAGCTTCTGGGCCTGTATCTTCAGTATGCCCAATGAAATATTCTGTGAGTTTGTTTAATTAATTAGTTAATCAAATAAAACTAGGGTGTTCTAAGTTTTAACAGCCTAGCCTGACCTTCTGGTTAACAGACTTTGATTTATTTTTCTTTCTTTTTGTATCGCTGGGCTGAATGAACTTTGCTGGTTGTAAAGCACAATGTGTGCAACAGATGTCAGACGCCCAGAATATGGCCGTCTTACCACATGTGTGTACATATATACACCCGTACACCTCAAGGGAGACTCTGACTCACTCGTGAGGTCATTGCTCATTGGCAGTAGGTTGGGTAAAACCTGTGTTTCCATTGTTTACCCTTTCAAGTTTACACTGATCCTCACTTTTCTGACCTGTGCTGCCAAGACCGGTATTCTCAGAAGAAACCAGTTCCTTGAAAATTAATGCACACATGCTGTTTCTCCAACAAAAAGATGAAAGCTGAGGTATTGCATCATACATTAGTGGACATTAACCCTGTAATTTTGAGGTTTCCCGCCCTTTTCTGTTACTCTGTAATTTGCTCCTGAAATAGCAGACACTGAGGGCATTTTGTGTGACAGCAAAACTAAATTCAACGCTGCCTGGAGACACAGAAAGGTTGTACACGTCTTTGCTGACTTTCCCTTTTTGAACTCACTGTCTCATTGCATTAATTGTGAAGGGCTTGAATGAGAGTGGTGGCAGCTGTCAGCTTTTCCTAATCCCACTGCTCACTTTGCTGAAATATTTCTGCTCTAAGCTGCTTAACCGAGGTGGTCGTGTTCGCTTTAGCCTCTTAACTACAAGTCGTATACCTGGATGTTTGTGTGGCACCTGCACACATACACTATTATTCACTGATAGATTGAGATGACTGAGATTCCACAAAGTTTTGTGCAAATATTTGTCTTGTGCGAAGAACCACAGTTGCAACGAAACACATTAGGTCACTTAAAAGAAATTATGGTTTTTGAGAAAAGCATTTCAGGATTTTTCTTGATATAATGGACTTCATTGGTGCCCAATTTTGAACTTCAAAAATGTAGTTTAAAAGCAGCTTCAAAGGGCTCTAAATGATCCCAGAAGAGGAATAAGGGTCTTATCTAGCGAAACGATCAGCTATTTTTTCGAAAAAAATTTTTTTTTTTACTTTAAGCACAAAAGCTCACGTAGCACAGGCTCTCAGATGCGCATCCATGGGTTGTTCTTGAACAATTTGTTCATTTTGAACAAATCTTTAATGTGACTCACGAAGAACGAGGCGTCTCGGGGAGTGATTCGTTCAGTTGCACATGCGCAACATCCTGTTAGGTTCTGTACAGGAATTGGTTCACCTGTTTCGAGTCTTCGGGTTTTTTGAGTTGTTCGTTCATCTTATGGGGCTGTCACGTAATGCTGATTTTGCTTGTTCATTGCTGAACGAGACTCAAAGGTCCGAGTCGGTAAAATGATCCGAACTTCCCATCACTACTACGAATCACGTCTAAGTTCATCGTCTCCGGCTAAAAAAGGTAGAGTATTGCGCAAAACTCCGTCTTATTACAACTTCAGAATCGTCCGACACATTGTACCTTTTTGTTTGTAAACAGCGTTTGACTTACTTGCACTTTCGTAGTCTTTGCGCGTTCACTTTGTAAACACTGGGTCTGTGGTTCCGCCTACGTTCGGCGTGACCTTTCGACATGATTCAATAGTACATGAACACGCGTCCCAGAACCTGTGCTACACAAGCTTTTGTGCTTAAAGTATACACATTTTTATTTTCCGAATAAAAATGACCAATCATTTCGCTAGATAAGACCCTTCTTCCTTGGCTGGGATTGTTTAGAGCCCTTTGAAGCTGCATTTAAACTACATTTTGGAAGTTCAAAATCAGGGGCACAATTGAAGTCCATAATATGAAGAAAAATCCTGAAATGCTTTCCTCAAAAACCATAATTTCTTTACGACTGAAGACAGAAAGACATGAACATCTTGGATGACAAGGGGGTGAGTAAATTATTTGTGAATTGTTGTTCTGGAAGTGGACTTCTCTTTTAACTACAAGTCGCATACCTGGATGTTTGTGTGGTATCTGTACACATACACTTTATTATTCACTGATAGGTTGAGATAACCGTAAGATTCCACTGAAAGCTTTGTGCAAATATTTGTCTTGTGCAAAGAACTACAGTTCCGCCAAAAATCATGTTGATACTTAAATGCATAGCACGTAGGGTTTTATTAACTGAGGCGGTCGTTTTTGTTTTTAACCTCTTAACTAGAAGTCGCATACCTGGATGTTTGTGTGGTACCTGTACACATACACTTTATTATTCACTGATAGATTGAGATAACAGTAAGATTCCACTGAAAGCTTTGTGCAAATATTTGCCTTGTGCAAAAACTACAGTTGCACCAAAAATCAATTCGATACTTCAAATGCATTGCATGTAGGTTTTTATTAACTGAGGCGGTCGTTGTTGGTTTAGCCTTCTAACTATAAGTCACATACCTGAGTGTTTGCAGACTTCATAATTCATTAATAGATTGAGATAACAGTAAGGTTATATATGAGAAAATGTTTCTTAACCCTGAAATGCATGAATGTTTCTCCAATCACTATTACATATTCGGGTCTTTAACGACACATATATCCAGCACGGATGGATCTCTACCTTCTACAAGAGCAAAAAACTCTCTTGATATTTTAAGAACAGTTACAGAATAAAATAAAATAAGCATATTTCATTACCTTTTGTAACTTAGAAGGGTTCAATTTGTACAGCCCTATGAAATCTGTTTTATTTTTTTCCAAATTCCGTTTTTTCCATTTTAATTTTTCTCAACTCCTTTTTAATGGTAAATTAAATTTTATTAATCAAAGAGCATGTGTAATTAATTAAAATCGTGAAATTTCACATCAATTTAATAAATGGCTTAACAAAAATGACATGTTTAGGGCCCTATGAATTTTTTTTTTTTTTTTTTTTCCCTGTTTTATTGTTAGCAAATTCTGTGTTTTAGTATGTGTAATTATTTGAATGCAAACTTAATTTATTCAAATGTATTCTTAAAATAGCCTTATGAAAGGTGTTTTTTTTACCCTCAGAAATTCTGTGTTGTGTATTTAAAATGTTCTGGTTATCAAATGAGGGCGTAAAACATTAATTTCATTTGTCTTTATTAAATTATTTATCATTTATCTTTATTGCATTTTCATGACTGGATTCTGCAATTCCGTCTGCGTTTTCCGCATCACGGAAATCATAGGGCTCTTAATTTGAGCAGATGATTTTAATTCAGTTTTTGCTGATGATATTCTTTTGTTTTATGGCTATGATAAGTGTGAGTAAAACATCATGTCATTATTGTCCATCAAATAGTGACACCTCGAGGAATAAACGTGAATTGCACGTATTGACTCACCAGTTATTTACATATTTTTGCGAATGAAAAATCTACTTACACTATTACACACCTCGGGTCTCTAGCGAGCCTATACAAAAAAAATAATCAGAAAACAGATATTCTTTTACATTTTGTTATTTTTTTTCTGGGTACATTGTTTATAATGAATAGATTGAGGAATACTAAGAAAGTTGATGTCAAACTTAAAAACTGTCCAAATATTCACTGTTGTATATATTTATATGCTTTTTTTAAGATCATTTCCTTGTCTGTATGTGTTGAATTTTTAAAAAGTAACTTACCCAAATTTAAAAAAAATTGTCATTTACTCTCATTCATGTTGTTACAAATCCATGTAAGATACTTAAGTGGAACACAACACAAAAGGAGAAATTCTGAAGCATGCACTGGCCTTTCTTTTCTGTGCAATTACAATAAATGAAGAGACTGAGGCCTTCAAGCCTCAAAAAGGATACAGAACACCACAGAATTATTAGAAGTGGCCTGTTCATTGTACTTTCATGGAAAATTCTTCTAGATTTTTACTTTTCACTCATGGAGGAAAGGAATTCATACATTGGAACATCATTGTAAATACTTGTCAAGACATTGAGGCCATTTGTTTATATGGCCACACTCCGATATCCACCTTATTGCAGTTGTATTGTTTTATTTATGCCAACTCTGGGCATAAGGTCTTTGGTATTTATTAACTCCTCATATAATTTTATGTTTATTGCCCTTTTATCAGCGCTCATATCACATAACATGCATAACACTAGTGACTGCAGTAGTTTGCTTTTGTAACCCCAGAAAATTAAATCATGTCACGCCAGCTATTTCAGACTATTTACATGTTGTATAGAATAACATAAATTCTCATTTTTTGGAGCAAAAACAAATCTTATTCTGATATAGATTGTGAACTAATTCCTGTATATTTTAAATGGAATGCTGATCTAATTTACAGTATAGTCTTACAGAGGACATCCCATATATATAGGTCTGTTTTTACAGACAGGTCTTAGACTAAGCCTTTAAGATTTAAGTAATTTTTATAAACGTGCCTTATAAAGAAAAACAGTACTGGTGTGCATCTCGAGACAAAAAATTGCACAGACATGTTTTAAGATCAATCAGTGCAAGTTTTTTTTCAGTTGAAACATCTTAGACTTACATTTTAGTCTGGGATCAGTCTTAAACCTTGTCTGTGAAACGGGGGGGTAATGTTTAATTTTTTCCAAATTCATTTTTTTTGTTTTATTCATTATTTATTTATTTTTATTTTTTTTCTTTTCTGTGTACATTTTTCTGAACTCTGGTTTCATGGTTAAATTAAATTGCATTAATCAGAAAGCATGTGTATTTAATTGAAATCATGACATATATACAATGATAACACTTATGCAATAAAAGTTTAATGATCTAATTTTTAGGGAGCTATGATATTTTATTTTTGTCAGATTCTTCAAAATTTTATTTATTCATTTATTTATTTATTTTTACCAAATTCTGGATTCCACTTTAATGGTTTAATTAAATTTGAATCATCAAATGCATATGTAATTAATCAAATTCATAAAAACTACTAATTTTTATAACAATAATAGGGCCCTATGAAACTTTTTTTTTTCTTGAAATTGTTTTTTTTTTTTTCTGATAAGGCAAATAACAATAGCTAAATAAATCTCTTAATCAAATGAAAAATAAACAAACTTTTTTGTAAACAAAGTATGCTTAGTGTTAAAATTAAAACATGAAAGGAAATTTGTGATTTAATCCTTAAAAATAAAGTTTTCATGATAATTTTAATAGTAAGATGTAAATTCTAACGTACAATAGCAATATATTTATTACATCATATTCAGTTTATAGCGTTGCCATGAAGTGCTTTGTTTGTGTGTGTGTATATTATGATTTGATGGTAGTTTTTCTCAAATTATAGTCAAGTGCTCATGAAGTGACTATCAGCAGTTCGGGTTGTTGTGTTTATGTCATCATTTACTGAGGCTGCAGTGGCTGAAAACACTATGAGTGTCATGTGTGCTTCAGTATGTGTGTAGTAAACGATTCATTTAGAGAGACATGCAGAACGTGCAGGATTCATATTTACACAGTCGTTTCGCGGTTTAATATTCACTAGTCCATATTGGCATTTGGTTTAAGAGTACTGGCCTACTTTTGTTTTATTTACTCAACAAATTCTTTATAAAGTAAAAAAAAAAAAAAACACATTATACAGTAAATTACATATAAGTTATAATTGATTTTACGATTCCATTCACATTCATAGTGCCCTACGTATGGTTTCCGTTTGAATTGTATTGTGGTTGTTTGGTGTCTTGCATTTCTTGTAAGATGAACTTTGTGTTTTATGATCTAGACAGGTCATTTATCCTTGTAAGATTCCAATGGTGCCATATTCTTGCTTTTTATGATTTTGTTGGAAGTCCTGTTTTCTTATAAGAAAACAGGACTTTTAATTACTTTTAAACTTTTTCCTTTAATTGGTTTAATCACAGACAGCTTTCACTTATTGCTTTATAACACGGGTGTCCAAACCTGTTTCTGGCGGATCAATGTCCTGTGAGTTCATTGCCAACCCTAATTTAAACACGCCTGAACCAAAGTAATCAAGGTCTTCAGTTTTACAAGAAACTTTCAGGTAAATGTATTAAAGCTGGTTGGAGCTAAACTTTAGGAGCTTGGGCCTTCAACACCAAAATTGGACACCCCTGCTCTATGCAAAAAAATAAAATAAATAAATAACACTGCAGTGAAATGCAGTGTTAGCAAATGTTTGCGGGCCATTCCACCGAAAGGGTGGGACATAACGTACAAATATGCATACAAATTAACTATAAAACACATTTTATTAGTAAGCAAAGTGTCCTGCACATTAATCTAACTGCAAATTTAAAATATTTAATTTAGAAATTATTAAAAACTACCTAAAACACTGTAAATATAGCATATTTCCCCAGTGTCTAATGCTACATTTTAACATGAAATATAATGTTTAAAATCCTTCAAAAATCATTTTTGTGTTGCATTTTTGCGTATAAAAACATTTATAGCAAAATAAATTTATAATAAGTTAGATAAAGTACGCATTTTATTCGTGTCCCTAGGTTTTCACTCCTGTTACGTAACACATTCCCCTTCTAAAAAACTGGGAGAACACATTTTCAGCATAATATTGCAACATCTAGATCTTCTGAAGGCAATAAAATGACTGAAAGCATGTGGTTTTCTTTTCTGCATTTAAGTTTATTATTTTTAATATTATTATTTTATATTTATTATTTTAATTATCTTATCTCATAACCTCTACCCCTAAACATAACCCTAATAAAAACCTCTGCAGACCACTGGATTTAAATAGAATCGTGATTTGGCCTTTTTTTAGTAGTGAGGTCAGCTCACTAGTCAGTGAGCTATAGTTTACTATATCAGTGCAAGCCTTAATACCTCACATGTGCAGTCAAACTTATACTAATATAATGGATATTCATTCCTGTTACCCAGTTTCATTCCTGTCACTAAATAGTTTTTTCTTAAAAAATAAATAAAGTTAAACCACTTTTTTTTTTTTTAAATTAAGTTTGGTCCATCATTTGTCCCATTGTTTAATAAATTGCGTCACAAAAAATTGATAAGCTTGAAGATTGTGTCACCTTTAAACAGGGTTCCCATGGGTCCTTGAAATCTGGAAAAAAAAAAAAAAATTTCAAGGCCCTGGAAAGTTTTTGAAAATGAACATGCATAGATACAGGTCCTTGAAAGTGCTTGAATTTATTTTGTGTAAGAAGTTTTCTGGAAAACGTCCGGTCCGCTAATGTTATTTCGCCAACACTTTGTGGCCTATGTACGCTAGCTTTCTTGATTTACGTTAGTTGCGCATTTACATTTTACACTCTCACAAAACTACTACGATAGTACCTCAACGTTTCACAGACACACCGTGAAACACTGCAAAAATGGGCTGTGAAGTTTGAATAAAATGCTTTTTTGCATAGTTGTGAAACTGTAACAATGTATCTTATAAGGTAACACGATGTAACCTTGCTCTCACTGAAAATGTATCCCCACATTAAGTCCTTGAATTTGAGGGTATTGGACCTGAAAAGTCCTTGAAAGGTCCTTGAATTTGAAGTTAACCAAGGTGTGGGAACCCTGTTTAAAATGGAAAAAAAAAATGGGTTTGTGTACTTTAGAAAAATTCACCTTTTTTTTTTTCTTTTTTTTTTTGGTCACCATGAAACAATCTTTTTCTTTAAAATAAACAGGGGGAAATAAAGGAATTTGTTGCCGAAACGACCTTTTAAACATGCTTTTGAAAAGACATAAGCATTTCGGGAACAGGACTGAGAAAAATTCATCCATCTTCTAAAAAAAAAATTCAATAATGTTATCTGAGATGGACCAATACAGATTTTGAATAGTGAAATGTGTATTACTAAATTCCATCTAAAAAAAAAAAAAAAGATATTATTTTATTATTATTATTATTATTGTTTTTGGAAGTAAATGGCACCCATTCAGTAGAATTGCCTTTGTAAAGTTTTTTTTTTTTGTTTGTTTTTAATGTGTAATGTCTGTTGAGAACTTCTTTATAGGTTAATTTGGTAAGAACAGGCACTATTGTTGTTTGTTCTTGGTTTAAAGTATGTGACAGACAGGCCCATAAAAAGGGTAATGAACCAGAAGATGGTCTTTTGTTTGTCTGTGCACTTGCTGTGAACGTGACACACTTTTTTTTTTTTTTTTTTTTTTTTTACCCTGAAGTTCCAGAACATCTCAACAAATCATAATACAGCCTTCAAGATTGACACTGTCAGCTCTCACTGTGAGCCATTCCCTGTGAGCCATTTTCTATGTCATTTTCTGTTTATTGTCAAACAATAGAAACATGATGGATAGGTTTGGAAGACGCAGTTCGACTAGGTCATCTCACCATGGTGACAGCCAATCACGGACAGGCTTCTTTATCCTCAGCGGTGCATTTAAAACTTGTTTTTAAGTTGATTTTCTTCTTTTTTGCATAGATGCAAACAGTTGTTACATCATCGCTAAGAGACGCTAAGCTCTCTGTATTGCAGTGACAGATGGACACCATGAGAGAAGGGAGGGAGAAAGAGTGAAATGCGTTTTCTCTTTCAGTAGAGGTGCGGGACTTCATCCACAACGCAGGAGCGGCTGGACTGCGACCGTTTGGAGTTTGCCCAGTCGTATGGACCACAAACTGGGATAAAGACTATCAAAACCAGGCATTATGGAAACGGGAGTGGCTTTCGTGCCTGTAAAAAAATACAATAAAACCATTAGTGACGCAAGAGCAGGCGAAGATTTGTTGGATATCAGCTTGTGCCAGTGGAGGTTATGACCCTGTTTTAATCAAGAGTTGCATGATTACTCATGCGATCAGATTTGTGTGGAATACACCTGTTGTGTTATCCAGGTTACAACTGGAATTTCTCCAAAGAAGAGGTCGATAAGGACTTGAACAATTACAAGCCATTCTTGATTAGCAAACCATCTAGTCATCTATTATTCCACAGGTTTGCGTATGTTTGCATTGGCTTACATGAGCTCAGGGTGTGTCTTTATAGATGTGTCCAGGTAGGTTAAAATGGCTTTGTGGGCTTTAAAAGCAGGTGTGCATTAGTCAGCCCTCCCTCATCCTCTCTCGAATGAGAATGGGAGATGAGAGCAGCCATCTCATTTGCTGATCAGCTCACGGACAGATTATCAGCCTAAATGAGCATTAGAAGAAGTCGAGCTCTGTGGTGTCTGAATAACATCCTGAACAGTCTTACTATGTAGCACGTGTTTTTCATGTAAATACAGTGAAGAACTGGTGGGAGAAGCAGCAGGAAGGCAGCTATTGTTGATGGACTTTATTCCAAACTTGACTGGTTGGCTTTTTGGACTTCAGTTTGACACAAGAGCTTGCCATTACACAAGCGCAACAGAGCTGATATCACGACTGTAACTTCAACCAGAAGATAGTGTTCTCCTGCTCTGACTCTGAAACGGGATCAGCCAGAATGACTTTTAAAGGATACTCAATTTCTGTCTCTGACTGATTGTGTTGCTAGACTCAGTTGTGACTCTTTTAGGCAGCACCATCATGTATGTGCTGTGCACACTGGTCTTGCTGTCTCTCAACAACCTATTTAAGAGACCAAGGGTCCTGGAACCCTCTGAACCCGACGCTATCGAGGGTCCTGAGCAGAACAAACCAAATGTAGCCAAACTGGGACGCAAGAAGAGGAACAAACACGCTTTGCATGGAAGTTCTGGACCACTTGAGACCTCAAGAGTCTCTAGAGAGCATGACTTTGAAAAAAGCCTGGATGAACCCAGCAGAACAAGTAAAAGAAAATCTGTGCGCCTGGATAATGCGGACGAGAGGAGGAGAGGAGCACAGGTGAGATTGAAAGTGGAGGGATGAGGGGAGAAACATGGATATTAGGTGCTGGAAATACAGTAAACACACAGTTTAAGATTGATCTTCAACTGTTTACTGTGCTGATAAATACATGCTGATCAAATGAAGTTTAAGGTTGTTGTTTTTGATCGATCGATCCATTTAGGTGCTGAAAGAGGTTCTCCACATTGATGTAACAGTTGTCTGTCTGCTGTTTGGAAAACCTCCGTTAATCCAAAACGCAATTATTTATTAATTGATTTCTTCTCATTATTTATGATTGTTGTATTATTGATTTAGCGAGACATCAGACGCTTCGCTAGTTCAAGGTTTAGGCTCAGTTATCTGTTCTTTGGGCTAATGGAGTGTGTGAATTTTCTCCAGTGCTGTCACTGCTGTCTGGTAGAGTTATTTTAGTCAATTGGATACGTTTCAAGACGTTCAGTTGTTTTGTGCGATCCCCTGCTTTTAGATGAGTAATTCAAAAAGATCAAATATCGACATGTTCTTTTTACAGAGTGGGGATTTTCATGTACCTGGAACGGTGTTTATCATCCTGTCCCTTTTCTGTCCCATTTCTAATGTTCTCTGCTGTCTGATGGACTGTTTTAGCGGATAAAATCCTGAGTGGTTACGTAAGCAGTGGGTTAATCGGAGAGCTCCCTGTCCTCTTGAATTGTAATTTAATTCATGCGAAATGCACTCAATCTGCCATTGTTTCTTTTTCTCAATCTTGTTTGCTTTCACTTGTTGGATCAGCAGAAATCTCCCCTTGATGGAATTAGTTTGATAGAGTGCTTATTCTAGTAGCATCAATTATTTAAGTTCTTCATTGGTTGCAGCTTTTTTTTTTCTGCTGATGTTAAACTCTTCAAAATAAAAATTTCAAAAGGGGGTTCTCATTGCAATGCAATGAGACTTTTTGGGTTCCTTTCTCTGAACAGTTCTTAGAACAATTCTTCTTGTTGCAGAGAACTTTTAAAAAACCTTTTTCCATTGTTAAGAGCCTTTTGTAAGTTTTTATGGATGTTGAAGGAACTTCATGGGATCATATATGCTAAAAAAAAAAACTTTATTTTTATGAGTGCATGTACGAATGTTCACTGGTGTTTGTGATGCATAACATTGCCTATGTGCGACTGAGTGGTGTGAAAAAACTAAAATAATCATAAAAGGCACTCTATGTAAGTTTACACATGCAAACTCTTCTACGCTAAGTCACTTCTACATTTTATAACGTGTTGCGATATAAACATTGCCACAAGGGGCGCTCCAATTACCATGAACTTCCACCTTTGTAGAAAGTTGTTTTGCAACAGTACTGAAGAGAATTTTGCTTAGCACCCACATTTTTTATGGTATGTTTCTGCCCATTATTAATGTACATTGTGCTTGCAGTGTAGTTATTAAAAGTAAAAAACTGTTCTAGTTGCTAAACCACATGTAACTCTTAGTACTTTCGGTTGTTGCAGTGAGTTTCAGGGTGTTTAGGTTTACTTGCCCACGGCCGGCGATTTACAATGGCAGTATTGGATTATCATTAACAGGCTTGTCGTGTCAGTGCATGGAAAAATCCTGAGCTGACACAGGTTTGTCATCAAACCTGACACTGAACTTTTAAGACCTTAATTAGTAAACTTTTAACGCACATCATATTCCTACAGATAGCTAACAGCAGTTTTAGTATGCTTGGTTTTACAATTGGAAGTGGTTTTGTAATGTGATTCAACCATAAAATTATTTGTGCAGCAGCTTTTTATCTATACGGTGTTTATTAGCCAGTTATTCATATTCCTAAAGCTTGCAATGTTCTCTATGTACTAGCTCATGTTTGCATTTGTAACCCAGTTACCTATCAGTCCCTTAGAGAGTTTGCTCTCATGGGAACAGAAGAATGGTGCCAGTGTAGTTGCTGAGAGGCCCATCAATTAATACGCCACACAAATGAGTGAGCAATTTCACTCACTGAGACTGGCTTAAAGTCTGTCTTTTTCTCAGATTTTACCAAAAATATCCATAGACGGATTTTGTTTTTGTTCGCCTTTTATTCATTTATTAGTTTAAAGTGGCTTTTCTTACAGTTTCTCTGTATATGATTAAATAATTGATGAAATATGCATTTTATTGTAACTATATATAATTTATAACACAGGTTTCATGCACAAATTTGTACATGCGCATGGTTGGTAAATGAGAACAAAAATAAGATGTCATAAAAAATAATCAGCAATACTGTTACCCTGGACCACAAAAACAGTTTTAAGCAGCATGGGTATATTTGTAGCAGTAGCCAACAATACACTGTATGGGTCAAAATTATGCCTATTATTATTATTATTATTATTATTATTATTATTATTATTATTATTATTATTATTATTATTATTATTATTATTATTATTAAAAACCATGTTCCATGAAGATGTTTTGTAAATTTTGTACCATATATACATCAAATCTTAATTTTTGATTAGTAAAATGCATTGCTAAGAACTTAATTTGGACAACTTCAAAGGTGATTTTTCTCAATATTCTTCTTCTTCTTTTTTTTTTTTTTCTTTCCACCCTCAGATTCCAGATTTTCAAACAGTTGTATCTAGGCCAAATATTGTCCAAATAACAAACCATACATCAATTTCAGATGTTGTATAAATCTCAATTTCATTATTCTTATGACTGGTTTTGTGGTCCAGGGTCACATATTTGAAAAACACATTCAAATCAAAGTCATGTGGTGCGACCAACATTCAGAAAACATAAAATAGAAAATTATGGGAACCCCACTACTAATCCTCATAATTGTTTGTGAGGGTCAATAAATGTTTCTTAAAATCTTGATAATATGAGTTCTTACTATGGCGAGAGTAGTTTAAATTGTACAATGTCATGTGGTGCAACTACCCCAAAACTGTAAAAATACTTTAAATTAAAATATATTTCGAAGTATTTTTGAAAATGATTACAATGTGTATGCTCGCATGTTCACTTTTGTTTGTTTTTTTGTTTTTTTTACTTACAGGGGTCATGTGATGCAATTTTCATGTTTTCCTTTGTCTTTGGAGTGTTACAAGCTGTGCATATATAAGATCTGTAAAGTTGTGAAGGTTAAAGTCTCAAACCTAAAGAGATATTCTTTATAAAAGTTAAGACTTAGCCATGCCTTGTTAAAACGGCTCATTCAAACACGCCCCTACAAATCTACGTCATGGTGTGGGAAGGTTTGCATAACACCGCCCAAATGTATACCCAAAGAAAGGAGTAACTTTTGTTATCACTGTAGTATTGTTGCGGCCGCTGCCATGTTGTTGAGATGCTGAGTGTTTTGTAGCAAACGCAAAAGTACTTTGTTTGGCCTTCCAAATAAGTACATAGCTAGAAATCAGTTATTAAGTTATATTTATGACCTGGGAGAGTACCCTACAATGCCGGCTATGCACACTATAAAGTGGGGCAGTTCCAACTTTGCAAGAACATTCTGGCGCTTCTGACTCACAGCCTGTAAGTACGTTTTCATATTTAAAGAATTTGCTACTGGCTATTCAAACGCGAATTTTGAGCAGTGTTTGAGTAGTGCTTGTTTGTCGTTTCAACAATCACAAATACAGACATCATGTTATGTTTACACGATGCAACGCGTAAAAAGACAGTACGAGTCATGATAATCAGTAATTATGTCCTCACTGCAACAGATGTTTTATTGTTTTTGTCTTGTCGCACAGGGACACGGCAACTCGGCATGTTAAGGGGCGTAACATTTCCGTCAGAAACTTGAGGTATTTAGCCAATCACAACGCACCGAATAGCTGACTAATCAGAGCACACACATATTAACACGCTTTTCAGAACGCAGAGAGGAGCAACAATAATGAACAGTATGTGGAAAAGAATGTGTTTTTTGAACCTCAAACCACATAAACACATTGCGTTACACCAAATACACAAAATAATGTTCTTTTTAGCAACATCATATGACCCCTTTAATGGTTATTATAACTATAAAGACTACATTACTGATGAACTGATGTTCCAAACTATATACATTTTTTGTTTGTCATTGTTATATTATTGGTGATTTGTTTTATTCTTGTCCAAGTTATTACCAGTTTATCACTAAAGAAGCATATATTCCTGTAGCTCAGATGGTACAGACACCAGTAGTGCCAAAACTGTGGGTTTACTTCTTTATACACATTTACCAAATTAATAAATGTGAACTTTTCAGTGTGCCAAACAGTAGGCGGAGAACACACAAACATGCACACAAATGTTGGTGTAGTGAAAAGCAGCACCACGCTACATTTGCATGCTGAAATATTTATTCCTTTGGCCAGGCGAGCGACGGAGAGGGAGGGAAAGAGGGAGGAGGGAATTGTGGGATAGGTGGGGAAGGAGGGCAGAAGCGCGGGGGGCGTGATGCGGCTCGGATTCCACCGTTACCAAGGAACAGCGACAGGAAAAACGGCGTTTGTGTCAGAACGAGAGTGTGTGTGAGGAGAGAGGAGCTGCATGCACACACAAGTGTGTGTGACACAAAGAGCGAAATAGGGACAGCTTACAGTAGCTGGTGGCGGTACAACAGAGATCGGTGGTGGTGTGTGTACATGAGTGTGTGTGTGCGCTCGCGCTCCAAATAAATGCTCTGAAATAATGAAGGCATGAGCAACGGCAGGAGACCGCAGGGAAAGAGGTGAGTTCAGAGATGGAGAGGATGCTGCAACCATTTACTTAATCCACGTGTGCCATTTTTGTGCCATTCTGTTTAAGATTTAGATTTTATCTAATATTTAACCCTACTTATTCTCTTTTATTAGTCCTAAAAAATGCATGCACGGGGTCTGGTGATGCCAGACGCTGCATGCAGCGTTTAATGCCACTGCGTTCAGCGCAGACAGATGTTTGTGCTGGAGCATTATGGAGGGATTTACAGGAGCAGAGGGAGGAAAGGAGAGGGTGATTTTTACTCTTTGATGATGGGGGGATGGGGAAGCTGTAATAACAGGATTCAGATGAACGTTTCATAGGCTTGTTTATAGCAGAGAAGTTGCATGTGCTTGCGTCCCTGTTTTCCTTGTGTTTGTACAGTGATGTAGACAAAGCAGTGCAGAAACGAGAGGCAGACAGACAGATGGAGAGACACACTCAGGGGGTGACTGTAGATGAATGAACGATACAGGGAATTCAGACGGACAGCGACAGACTGTTGGACCACAGGATTCATGAAACTGCTCACTGGTGGCAGACTGTGTCTGTGTGTGTGTCTGTGTGTGTGTCTGTGTGTGTGTGTCTGTGTGTCTGTGTGTGTGTGTCTGTGTGTGTGTGTCTGTGTGTGTGTGTCTGTGTGTGTGTGTCTGTGTGTGTGTGTGTGTATCCATCCATGCATTGACTGATACAGTATGAATGATTGATGCTGCAGGCTAAGGTAAAGAAATGGTCAGCATTAACTAACAGGGTACTTTAGTAAAAGCTTTTGTCTGCTATTTTAATGATGAATTTTATTCTATATATGTACACTCTTAAAATAAAGGTGCTTTTTTGGCATTGATGGTTCCATGAAGAACCTTGAACATCCAAGGAACCTTTCAAATGCATAAATAGTTCTTTATAGTGGAAAAAGATTCTTTAGATTTTTTTTTTAAATGTTCTTAAAAATGGTTATTTTAAGAACGGTTAACTGAAAGTTTTTTTGGAGGGAAACCAAAAATGGTTTTTCTATGGCATCACTGTAAAAAAAAAAAAAAACCCTTTGGAGGCTTTTTTTAAGAGTGTATATGTACGGAGTAAAACAAAACAAAACAAAAAAACAAATCTGGACTGGTAAGATGTACTGGTAATTTTCTGCCAGGACATTGTTGATTATTTTAAATTTTACAAACGTTTGTTTTAACCCTAAAACACCTGTAAATCAGTAAGAATATAGGCATATTAATACAGTACATTGGTCCCCATTTTTACTGTTTATTTGTTGTATTTATTCTTTTTTTTTTTAATTGTGTTTTTATTGTTTTTATTATTTTTATTATTTTATTTTTTATTTTTATTTTTTATTTTATTATATATATATATATATATATATGTATGTGTGTGTGTGTGTGTGTGTGTATATGTGTATATGTATATATATTATTTTATTTTATTTTTTTTTTTTTTAATCCAAGTCTGTTTGAATTTATCAAATCCATTTTGTGATTTGGGAACATTCCAAGTGTTAGTTTTTAATTTAATGTAATTTTATTTAATGTAATTTAATTTAATTTTTACAGATTTGGCCAGCTTCAAGTGCATCTTTAGTATATACACGCACTTCTCAGATTTTTATTGTAATTTAGTAATTTTTTTTTTTTTTTTTATAGCGCTTTTCACGATACATATCATTGCAAAGCAACTTTACACCAAATTAACGTTTTTACAATAAATGTGATTAAAGCTTTTTGTTAACTCAAACTGATTATGAATCATTTTAGAAGTTCTGCAGTGCATATATAAATATAACTCAGCATAATATTTATGATTTTCAATTGCAGTTGACTTTGCCATTTTTATGTTGGAGTCTTAAAGACCTCAATGCTGTATTTTTCAAAAATGTTGCATTAACCCTAGATTAAAAATTAACCTGTTATTTCTGCTTATTTTTGTTCATCAGAACTAATTAAAAAAAAAAAATTGTTTGTGTATAGTATATTTCTACACTGTGTACACTAGTAGAAGTTAATTGTACATGTCAATTCTCTCCACTTATGTTTGTTCCAATATGTACCTTCTGAAAGATGTTTGAAGACTTTATCAAGTCAATTTAGTTGGAAATCACTTTTCTATATGAGGTATATATGAATATACCTTATTTTAGCATATTGTTTTGAGGTGTTTAAAGTGCTTTGACGTGTCACACAGGTGCATTGAGATATATGTAGTGTTTTGAATCCTTTTTTAAGTGCAGTCTCTCTAGACCAGCGGTTGGTTTGTACATGAATTTGCTGTCTTTTTGTCTGTTGGTGAATGTGGGTAGCAGAACCAAAATAGAAGATGAGACACAGGGGAGGTAGAGAGAGGCAGAAGTAGGCTAATGAGATTCACACACTCCTCTGTGTGTAAGTATGCTGCTCAAGATGAAAACCATGTCGGAGTGATGGAAAAAGCTGGCTCTTTCTCAACTAAAAAGCTGTTTTTAACAGCGTTTCATTAAATATCCGTCTCTAAAGCTGGATGAAATGAGTATCAGTGGTGTGCGGTTTCCTCAGGGGACGGAAGCTGATCAGATGTTTCATTAGAGCAGTCTGTTGTGTGAGATCCTCCCAAGAGACCACCGTGAGCTCTGCTGAAACATCAGAAGGGCCCGAGTGTTGTTTTACGGACGACAGAGTGTAAATTGACCTTAGGGGAAGAGAGCGAGAGAGAGCAAATGGCTCTGGGGTAATTCAAATAATAATGTTTTGTTGTTTACTGTGATTTATGTCAGATAATTAGTGGTTATGTTTGTTTGTACACGTGTCTATACTCCCTCATAAAAAATGAATCCTATAATTGAAAAAGAGTGACTGGCATCAGAATCATGAGTTCTGGTGTTGGTGTTCACTGCTCCCTCTGGTGGTCAGTTCATGAAAACACAATGATTGAAAAAGGAAATGTTTCTTTATTGCAGAATAATCCAAAGTACAAGAGCTTTCTATCCCTGATTGCATATTTCAGCTCTTAGGTGAAATAAGGACTAGCTTTGTGTTGAAAGGGAGCTAAAAGCTCACTTTTACTTATGTTTGAATGAACAAACAAGTTCACACAGGTTTGCTATTAGACTAACCACTGCTGTAGTTCATCACATTAACTTTGAACATTTTAATTGTTGAAAACCACAGTGTTACTTCCACAGTGTTGTCTTCTTCATTTTAAACAGTGTTTATAGTTTTAGCCTTTAAATTATATAAATATATTGTGAAATATTGTGCTGATACTGCCTTGCTTTTAAAAAAAAAAAATTAAACTTGGATTGATATTTTAACAAATATTCTTACATTCGGAAATTTGTAAGTGTTCCTCATGGCTAATAAATACTAGGGCCCCATGATTTCCGCAATGCGGAATTGCGGAATCCAGTCATAAAAACGGAATTTACTGAATAACACAGAATGTCACGGAATTTGTCAAAGTTTTAATGAATTAATCAATCATTACACTTAAATCAAACCGCGATATGGACTAATATCTATAAATATTACGCCACAAAAATACCATTTAAATGTGAATCCTGCATGTTCAGCTCGTCTCTGTTTTAATGAATAGAGCAGATGAGCGGTTTTGTTTACTACACACAATGAAGCGCACTTGACGGTCGCATTGATTTCAGCGAGTGTCGTCTCACTAAATGAGGACATAAATACATGAACAATATCTGCTGAGAGTCACTTTATGAGCATTTGACCGTTCCATTTTAGGAAAACTAGCGTCATATCATATACACACAGAAATGTAAAGGTAGACACGGCAACCCGTCAAAATAAAAGTTTAACTTAAAGACATTGTGCCAGATATATATTACTACTATTGCTACTACTACTAAAATGAAACAGACATTATTTTTTAGGGTATAATCACACAACATTTCTTCTATGTTTTTATTTTAATAGTAAATTCCCCTTTGTTTGCCAAAAAAAAAAAAAGTTAGCTTAATTTTCAATAATTAAAAAATACATGAAATTAATGTTTTATGCCTTCGTTTGATAACCAGAACATTTTAAATACACAACACAGAATTTCAGGGGGTAAAAAAAAAAACTTTCATAAGGCTATTTTAAGAATACATTTGAATAAATTAAGTATGCATTCAAATTATTAGACATGCTAAAACACAGAATTTGATAGCAATAAAACGTATGGTGAGAAAAAAATAAAACATTTTATAGGGCCCTAAACATGTCATTTTTGTTAAACCTTTATTTAATTGATGTGAAATTGTATAAGTTTCATGATTTTAATTAATTAGACATGCTCTTTGATTAATAAAATTTAATTTAACCATTAAAAAGGAGTTGAGAAAAATTAAAATGGGGAAAAAACGGAATTTGGAAAAAAATAAAACGGAATTTGGGAAAAAATAAAACGAATTTCATAGCACCCTACTAATAAATACTGAGGATCAGTACGTTATTATATAAGTAATAACTATATTCAGCTAGGGCATTTTATATTGATCAAAAGTGACTGTGAAGACACTTTAACATATATTTCAAGTGCATGCTGTTCTTTTTTTTTATTCTTTAAGTATTAGGAAAAGCTGTTTTCCACATTAATAATGCAGCAAATCAGCATATTAGAATGATTTCTGAAGGATCATGTGACACTGAAGACTGGAGTAATGATACTGAAAACTTTGAAATGATATTTTGCATCACAGGAATAAATTTCATATTTAAATCGAAAAGGGTTATTATGCAGTTATAAATGCAGCCTTGGCAACTATGAAAACTTCTTTTTAAAACATGATCAAATCTCGACTTTGAACAAGATTGTAAGTATCCAAATACTTTTTTGGCCGTGCAAAACAGCTTGAATTGCACATGTTTTCCAAAATATCAGGGTAAAGTGAAGATGTTGTGTGGGTGAATTGGATCAGTCCAAAAATGTCTGTCCTGCCATCATGGTGAAAAGAGGTCATCCGCTGACAGCTTAAAGGATTATGGGTAAAATGAACTTGATGCAAGCTGCCTTGTCTCTATAGAGAGAGGTGGAGGCACAGGACGTCTTCACTAACCTGTTAGTAAACACACACATTTTTATATCTAACAATATTATCGACGTGAACATCATTTTGATGATGTATAGCAGTTAAGAGCAGTTTGTTTGTTTTGAGCGGAGAAGATAAAGATGTTGGGTTGGATGGGATCACTCATTAACAAGAGCTGGCTAGACCGGGATCGCCCTGCACTTCACCAGCAGGACTGCAGGAAAGCCGGACCGATGGTACAGCGGGACTGTGTGCATGTGTGCATATCAGAGAAAGACCAGCATGAATAGAGGCTATGTAGTCTTAGAGGATTAGATATGCAGCGTGACTAGCGTTTGTTGTTGGGTCAAGACTGATTGCTTGTGCTGCTATTCAGTGTTCTCTAAATTCAGCCTCCCACTTTCTTTTGGGGTCCAGACTTGCGTTAAATTAGCCAGTGACCGCTTTGTACTGTGACAGAGTGCACTACATACTAGCTCAGACTGAATATTCAGTGAGCTTCATAGTTACGTTAAAAGCATTTGTTGTTTATATTCATGACAATTAAGCACTTACTTTTCAATGTTATATGTGCAATTTGTTTTATTGCTGCTGCATTTATTTTATCAAAAATAGTTATTTTGTGTAAGCAGTGTAAAAAGGAATAGAAAAATGGTAATTTTGTAAAATATTATTATAATTTAAAATAATTGTTTTCTATGTAAATATATTGTAAAATGTAATTTATTCCTGTGATCAAAGCTGAATTTTCAGCATCATTACTCCAGTCTTCAGTGTCTGCAAGCAATAGCCTAAAATACATTGTATGGGTCAAAATTAAAATTATAAATCATTTGGATATTAAGTAAAGATCATGATCCATGAAGATATTTTGTAAATTTCCTACCGTAAATATAGCAAAACTTAATTTTTGATGAGTAATATGCATTGCTAACTTCATTTGGACAAATTAAAAAAAAATATTCCTAATTTTTAGTTGTGCAGACACAAACTGCATTTATTGTCTTTAAAAACATAAATATTCAAAAAAAAAAAAAAAGTAAAATGTTTTACATTTGTAGGCTTCTATTTTTGGGGTGAAATATGACCCCTGCATGTTTTTGTTCTTTTCATGCAAATACATTTGCGTGTACATGTTTATGCAAATGCTAACATATTTAACACTGACAGTGGCTCTCTAAATTTGTTTTTGGTTGCTGGATTAAATCCTGTAGATTATCTAGCGCTAGCAAATACTGCCGTCCTTTTTGTTTTATGCTGTTTTTGTGAGCAGATGGGGTCTGTTTGTAGAAGACGCTCTTAATAGTCAGTTATTCGACGTCCAGGTTCTTGTGTTGTCTGTCGTTAATGAGCATAATCCTCTTCTGTCAGTGTGACCTGTGGTCAGTCACTTTAATCTTATTTGTTGTTACACCGATTGTTTATGGCCCTGAACTTTGGTTAGTCGAAAGCGTCTGGTCACGTGACTGCTTGAGAGACGTGTGGAGATTTCCGCAGCATTTCACCTCTATAGGCTGTTTTAGTCACAGGTGCACAGTCTCGTGTCAATTTTTGTTTGTTGCACGAGCTGATATGGCAGACGTCTTGGACTTTATACAACGCTTTACTACATGCCTTTTGTCATCTGATTGATTAAAAAAAAGACCTTGGTGGTTCACATGTCTTTTTGCTGTGCAGTCTTTAATTTGAAGTAAACATATTAATAAAATTGATATGTTGGATTGAAGCAGCATAGGTTGTTCTTGATACCTTATTTTGGAAAAAAGCATGTTAAAATGTGAGCATCAAATCAATCAAGCATTATAGGAACACTGTAAAAAAAAAAAATCTGTAATCTTTACGGCAAAAAAGGCAGCTATGTTTGCCAGAAATTTATTATAAAAATACGGTAGCAGCTTTTGGTCACACTTCATTTTAAGGTCCAATACTCACTATTAAAAAACCATTAACTGCAATTTTTGCCTCAATTAACTCCTAATTTGCTACTAATTAATAGTAATAGTAAGGTAGTTATTAAGATTAGGTATTGGAAAGGATTAGGGATGCAGAATAAATGCTTTATATGTACTCATAAACAGCCAATATGTTATTAATAGGCATGCTAATAAACAACTAGTTAATAAGAATATGTCCCTATACTAAAGTGTTACCAAACTTTTTAGGTTTTATGGATTTAAATTTAATTTACATCTTAAAACCGTAATTTCATTAACTGATTTAATGTTAATAGAACAACGTACTAAAATCTGTTTGTTTTTTTTTCTTTTGTAATAGACCGATAACCACCAGATTATGCAGAGCTGTAATAGCTGCTAATGGTGGATATTTTGATGAATCGAAAATTGGATGTTTTTTCTATGTATAAACTGTTTATGTAATTAAATATGTTTTTCGTAGTTTGTGTTTTCTCTTATCAGTGCAAAATTTTCACAAATTAAAAAGAATTTGTGCCGATATTGTCCAAAACCCCACTTTTCTAGGGCGTTTCCAAACTTTTGAAGGTTTTTAAAATAATGCAGTAAACAATAATTTAACATTAGATGCAATATACAACCCTAATGTACACAACTGATAAGAAAAAAAACTAGAGACATTGACACATAGACCAGACACACAAAAAAAGAAACATTGTTATTTCAACAAAAAAACATCAAATGTGAAATGTAATGCAGGGAATTCTGGAAATGTCAATTTACGGTCATTCACTGTAATTTTTTTTTTTCTTCTTCTCACTATACTATAAAAAACTATATTACTGTAAAATTACATGTAATGTCCAATACAGTTTTTGCTGTATGTAGTAGGGGAGCTTACTGTTAACCAATTAATAGATTTTTACTGTTAAAATCATGTTTTTTTGCAGTGAATGTTTATTTGTTCATCTTTCAATCATTATTGTATTGCATAGCATTGTATCTTTTTCCTACAATAAAAACTACAGAGCTTGATCATAGCATATCAAGCATTTTCAAACATATCATCTTAGTAAGTCATATTTATTGCAAGATAAAGAGTGACAATTGATATTTATATGCATTTTATATGCATACTTACATTTTATGTAAGTACTCTGTTATTTGTTAGGTTTGAGTCTGTGATTTTATTTATTTTTTTTTTTTTAAATAAGCTCCATGTTCTCATATCAATGTTATATGTGACCCTGGACCACAAAACCAGTCATAAGGGTCAATTGAGATGTATACATAATCTGAATTTATAAGCCTTGCATTGATGTATGGTTTGTTAGGCTAGGACAATATTTGGCCAACAACTATTTCAAAATCTGGGGGTGCAAAAAACAAATCTAAATATTGAGAAAATCACCTTTAAAGTTGTCCAAATAAAGTTAGCAATGAATATTATTAATCAAAAATTAAGTTTTGATATATGTACGGTAGGAAATGTATAAAATATCTTCATGGATCATGATCTTTACTTAATATCCAATTGATTTTTGGCATAAAAGAAGTCATTTTGACCCATACAGTGTATTTTTGGCTATTGCTGTTGCTTGTTTTGTTTTTTTAAGGTTCAAAAGGGTTCAGTTCTCAATAGGTTCAAAAGGTTGAAAACCCTTAAAAACTATTTTAAACAATAAATAGATTTTTGGACAGTAATTATGAAATGTCGTTCTTTACAGGGTTAGTGATTAGTTTTATTCTGTAAAATTGCCATATAAAATATTCCGCTTTTTTGAAGTCACACATGGAAATTAGTTGGGTGTTTATTGAATTTGGTCTTTGTTTACAGCCGGTCCAGCGGTGTGGTCTGCTCGGCCCTGCGGTCATGTACGGCACACGAAAGACCTGGGACGTCGGCCACACCCCCTGCCTGCAGGAGCTCTGGAACAAAGACCTCTCATTGGATGGTAAGCACTGTCACATGAGTGGACTACAAAACCGGTGTGGCAACATTCTTCTGAGGATAGTTTAAATGTTTGAGTGTATGTGGGAGGTGTGTGTGTGTTTGTGTGTGCAAGAGCTCAGTCATCGAGGAAAGACCGAGGGATGTGCTCTTGCACACTGACAAAGAGCAACACAGACAGACAGTTTCAGACCTAACGGAGTACACTATGCGCTCTAACCAGGTGCAGAAGGGTAAATCTCCTTAGAGACGAGAGCAGGGCTTGAACGCGAGCACTGTTGTGTGTGCCAGAGAAAATATGTACTCTGTGCGGCACGGGACAATATAACAACGGGCACAGCGATTGTGTGAGAAACAAAGAGCAAAAAAGACTAAACAAAGAGGAAAATCAGGGAAATGTCGAGGCTGAGTGCTGGCGGCTGCGTTTTGCAGTGATGCAGTGACAGGTTTGCATTCAGTCTGATGCTCTTCTACGAAAGCGGCTCTACTGCTGTGTCATCGTAAACCGCACCGGAGAAAAACTGCACGTCTCATCTGTGAGAGTGTGACGGAAAGCTGTTTGAACAACAAAACGGTAATTGTTTTTTTCTGATAAGGTTCAGGGCTGCATTGGAATCCAGGTTAATGCATCACTCGCAGCAGGTTGTTATCTTATCATGTGTTAGTGGTTTCTGTGACGCCTGTGGGACATTTACTAGATTGATCATTGATGTGTTCTCTGCATATTCAGCTAGTCAGGATTACTCTACCCAAGACTTAATATTCTGTTATAATTTATTCACCTTTATGTTGTTTCAAACCTGAAGGACTTTATTTCTTTATTATTAACTGTTTGTGCATTAACGTTAAATGAGGACACAAAACCACCAGAAAAATATAAAAATTGCCTGAAACCTTACCTTCAGAATTGGATTTTTTTTATTCACTAAGTTAAATTCATTATATGCTAAAGATTTTCTTGAATATGCCTACACTGCAAAAAATGCTTTTTTACTTAGATATTTTGGCTGGAAACAAGACAAAAAATCTAAAAATTCTTAAATCAAAAATTGTCTTGTTTTCAGAAAAAAAGAAGACAAAATTAAGTAAGTTTTTGCTTGGAACAAGTAAAATAATCTGCCAATGGGGTAAGCAAAATAATTTTATTTCAAGATGAAAACAAGATTATTTTTCTTACCTCATTGGCAGATTATTTTGCTTGTTTCAAGCAAAAACTCACGTAATTTTGACTTCTTTATGAAAACAGGACAATTTTTGCTTGTCTAAAAAAAATCCTTCTTGATTTTAAGAATTTTTAGATATTTTGGCTGGAAACAAGACAAAAAACATTTTATGTAGCTATTATGCAAGGCATCAAATCAAACAATCGTTGAGAACGGTGCACCTGAGCTGAACAAAGGTGTGTCCAGACACCTTTTAAATGCTTTAAAATACTAAAATGGCAAAAACTAATAAAATGGTTGAATATGTTCATCTAACGGATGTTTACATAGGAAAAAACCTCTTTAAAACGAAGCCTTTTGTGAATATCCACTTCGTCCGGCGATGTTTGTTCTGTGCTCCTAAGAACTTCTATACTGCGTGTTTTAATGATTGAGAAGCTATTTTAGATAATTCAGTGAGAGAATGAGCGCAAATCAGTTACAGTCTTTTTGCAGAAGAAAGATATTCCAAATCTTCTGAAACTACAATGGTTATGTGTGAGGAACAGACTGAAATGATGCCATTATTAACTGAAGATCTTGACAATGGCTATAGAGCACGTTGGTTTGTTCATGAGAAGTAGCCATACCAGTGAGCAAATCATTATTTGAGTCTACTTCTCACACAAAGCCATTGTGTGCCTTAAAAGTCACCTGGACCAGCGTTATTTTAGTATCAGTTATATAGACCAATTTGAAATAGACGTCACAGTTGCGTCACTTGCAGCTGTGCGCGCATTGTGGTGGCAGAAAAACACTTGTAACAAGTGGAGGGGAACAGGAAACATCCACGGAATAAGAAAAAATGTATTGTTGTGCCTTTAGATGTCAAAATAAGAATGCAGATCATTTTTATTGAATACTGTCGTCAAAAACACCATTTGAAGCTAAACGGAATGTTTAAATGGACAATGGGTGAAAACTGTTGTGTTACTCTACTTTTAAAGCATAATTTTGATTTAAGCAATAGGTCTACATGTTATTCACAAATCCAGTTTAACATATATTAGTTCATATTATATTAGCCCTAGAGTTACAGCATGAAATACTATTTAAACCTATAACATTTTACATTTACCTATTTTATCTCACAATTCTGACTTTATTTTCTCCAAATGGAAGTTTATATGTTGTGTTTCAGACTTTATAACTCTGTTTAACTCTTCCAGAACAACAGTTTACAAATAATTTACTCACCCCCTTGTCATCCAAGATGTTTGTCTTTCTGTCTTCAGTCGTAAAGAAATTGTTTTTTGAGGAAAGTGCTTCATTTTTCTTCATATAATGGACTTCATTGGTGCCCCGATTTTGAACTTCCAAAATGTAGTTTAAACAGAGCTTCAAAAGGCTCTAAATGATCCCAGCCAAGGAGAAGGGTCTTATCTAGCGAAACGATCTTTTTTTTTTTTTTTTTTTTTTTTTTTTTTTTCAAATAAAAAAATACTTTTTAAGCTTTTTAAGCACAAAAGCTTATGTAGCACAGGTTCTGGGATGCGCGACCACGACACTACGAATCACGTGTACTCCGGCTCAAAAAGGTAGAATATGGCGAAAAACTCCATATAATTTTCTCCTACAACTTCCGACATCGTTGTTCCTTTTTGTTTTTTTTTTGTTATCTTTGCGCGTTTGCTTTGTGAACACTGGGTCTGTAGCTCCGCGTGACCTTTTGATGTGATTCAGTAGTACATAGCGTCGTGAACGCGCATCCCAGAGCCTGTGCTACACAAGCTTTTGTGCTAAAGTAAACTAATTTTTATTTTTAGATAAGACCCTTTTTCCTCGGCTGGGATTGTTTAGAGCCCTTTGAAGCTGCATTTAAACTACATTTTGGAAGTTTAAAATCAGGGCACCAATGAAGTCCATTATATGGAGAAAAATCCTGAAATGTTTTGGAATAATCTTGGAATTGCAGGAATAAAATTATGAACTATAAACTCAAATTTAACCTCTTTATTCTTTTATTCCATGGTTTCCATAGACTGGCATTTTCTGCTACTAGATAGGCTCCGCCCAAAAAAAGTCATCACTGTTTTTGAATACCAAATTGGTTTATACTATTATAGTATGGCTTTTGTTTTTAGTTTAGTAACATGTTAAGTAATTATGTTCTGTGTGTAATGTTATGTGCTTTTGTAATTTTTATATTGAATTTGTATTGTAGTTTTAGTTCAGATTTTTTTTTAAATTTGATTTTAGTGCTTCAAGTCCATTATTTATTTAATAATTTAACAAAATTGATAATTAATAATATTCTCTTTTTTGTAGTTTCAGCAAGTTCCCTGGATATCCTGATGAGTGATGGTGAGGAGGAGAGCTCCTTCCTCTCGTTGCCCAATTCTGTCCTTCAGCGCCACTGTTTGACCTCTGACCTCTCTGAATCAGCCACCTCAGAACAACAACAGCTGCTCATACAGGTGAGCACAGCTATTGTCATTGTTTATACTAAGCATTCTGAGATACTTATCATTACTAATGGATCAGTGTCTTTTACATCAAATCCAGTATTTATCTGGGCAATTAAGATTATAAGATGTGCTCATGAAGGCAAATATCACTGTTATGATTGCTTATAGTTGTTTAAGGATTTACTGCAGCACATCATTTTCAGATTCAACAAATCAGTATATTAGAATGATTTCTGAAGGATCATGTGACACTGAAGACTGGAGTAATGATGCTGAAAATTCGGATTTACATCACCAGAATAAATAATTATTTTAAATATAGTGAAATAGAAATCAGTTATTTGGATTATAAAAATATTTCACAATATTACTCTTTTACTGTATTTATAATCAAATACACTGCAAAAAAAAGGCTTATCTTTCTTATTATTTTTGTCTTGTTTCCAGTCAGAATATCTAAAAATTCTTAAATCAAGATTTACTAAATAAGCAAACAGATGTAAGATAATTAGTCTTGTTTCCTGGGGAAAAAAATCTAAATGAAGTGCATTTTGCTTAAAACAAGTAAAATTATCTGCCAGTGGGGTAAGAAAAATAATCTTGCTTTAACGGTAGTTTAATTTACCCACCGGCAGATAATTTTACTTGTTTTATGGGAAAAACAAATACCTAAATGAACTAAATATCTTGCGTCTTTTTTGCGTATCTAGTAAATGCATCTTGATTGAAGAGTTATCAGATATTTTGACTGGGAACAAGACAAAAATGCAAAGTAAGATAAGCTTTTTTTCCAGTGTAAATGAAGCCTTGGTGAGCTAAAGAGACCAGCCCAAACTTTTAAATGGTACTATATATAATATATATGCATTAATTCTCAGCCATCTGTGTTTCTGTGATCCAGTGTTGTGATTGAATCCATAACTGCATTCGGGAGCTGGTTTCTGTGTAAGTGGTCTGTTCTCTAGCTGTGTGATCTTTGCGTAATTGGTTTCACAGGGTTAATAAGTCACAGCTAACAGGCAGCGCTGCCTTTGTGTTCTGTGTTTAAACAATGTTATCAGCTTTAGGGCTTCTCAGAGGAGCTGGTTGCTCAGGCTCTCTATAAACGACCACAGGGTCTGTGTGTTTCAGTCTAAGCTTCCCAACATCTGCAGGCAAATCACATTTCAGTTTTATTTCATGGGCTGCTGTTTGCTCATCCACTGATCTTGTTTCTTAGTCTGTATCACATCTAAAAACATGTTACTTTTTATGCTTTAAATGGGAAGTTTTGTAAGATAACGATGGATTGTTTCTTCAATGAAAATTGACAGTTAGAGCTAAATGTTTACTTGTTCTCTAGATATTGTGAGTGGTGTTTGACCATGATTCTGTGTTTGGGAGTTGGTGCCGGTGTGTTGCTGTTTGGTTGTTAGGTTGCTGTTTATTGGTTACTTAGTTACAAGTGAAATAAGTTTCCAGGCCTCTGTTATTTTGGGTTGAGTTCCACCATCCATTGACAAGTTCTTACTTAAACTGGAGCGTGAAGTCCACATTAGAGTCTAGTTTGTAACTCTACTTGGTTTTAAAGGGATAGATCACCCAAAAAACGCATTAACTTAATTAATTAGTTGTGAAAAATAACATGATTAAAATGTTTTAACGCAATTAATGTGCTGGCCCCGCCCACAGACCTGTACATCATCTTATTTTAAACAGTTGATTGTTGACAAATAACTCCATAAATGCAGTTATGCCCTAAAAGTCAAGATATTAGTGCAAAAAATGCTTCTGTATGTATTTTGTCTCATATTTATATCACATATCAGATGATATCACACGGGCATCAAGAGCAAAATGACACCAGAGCTAATCTTGTCCTGATCTATCACGAGCTTAAATGTGATTTTATACAACAGTTCAGTAAATAAGAAGTTGATATTGTTATATTTTAAACACAGTACTGTGTTTTTGATCAATTTTGCAGAGAACATATTACCTAACATATTATTGAAGCCATAGCAGAATTGTTGCATGTCTCCTAGCAACACAGCGGTGTTTAGTTTCTGGATAAATCTGTGTTTTGAATGAATTGTTTGAATAAATGATTCAAAAGCCCAATTCATAAGGAAGAGCCATTTACTTCATTCCTGAATGAATCAGCCGTTTGAACGAATCGAATGAGTGAATGACTCAAGACATTTGACATCAAGACACCTGCTGGCAGATTTAGTTTCTTATTTAAAGGGATCATCGGATGCCAAGTTCACTTTTACATGCTGTTTGTACATTAATGTGTGTTGGCAGTGTATGTACACATCTACCCTATTATGATAAAAATCCATGCAGTGGTTTTTAATTAATCTGTAAAAATAATATCCCCTTTTTCAAATCGAGCCATTCTCGGATGACTGTCGTGTTGCGTCACACCCACAGAGGGCGCTCCCACGATAGTTGATTGACATGAGCGTCTTACCTCAGATCAGTTGTAACAGTCCGACCTCTGTTTTGATGCCGGAGCACGGATGTAAGTTAGACAAGAATTGAGCAATTGAGGTGTTGTGTTGCTGGATGTAATAATGAACATAGTGGTCGTCATTTAGTCCCGACATCTGAGGCGCTGAAGATGCAGTGGATTACGTTTGTTTGTGAAGGGAATGCGCCTCCCGATCTACATATATCTGTCTATGTTCGCGCAAATCATTCGTGATCCAGCTTCACTTACAGCAGAAGTGAGTATAAGGGTTTTTTTATGAATCTTTGCGATCGCCTTTCCTAATAATGTGCTAGTTAGCAAGTTTAGCAGCTAAATGCGGCTAAAGTAAACAGGCTCGTCACTCCACAGAGAGAAGAGAGGGGCGGGGCGAGCAGAGCTCATTAACATTTAAAGCAACCTTGACCAGAATGGGATGATTTTTGCAGAGCTGATTTTGGCAAGGTAAAAAGGGTGTTGTTTTACACTACCATTGAGAATTTTTAACCAAAGTATATTATAGACTTTTCATTAAGACCCTGAAGAATCATATCAACTTGTGGAAAATGGGCATCCAATGACCCCATTAAAGTATCATTTAAAATAAATAAATAAATAAATCTAAAGTATAAGTATAGTTCACCCAAAAATTTAAATTCTGTCATCATGTACTCACCCTTATGTTGTTTCAAAGTTCTTTTGTAGAACATAAAATAAAGAATTTTAAAGACTGTTGGTAACAAAGCTGTTTTGGTTACCACGACTTTCATTATATGAACAAAAAATACTGAGATGTTTCTCAGATGATCTTTTTTATGTCCCATAGTTTATATTAGACCGTTGCAGCCTAAATGCTTGTGTAATAAATTTTATGTTGAGTCAAATAAAATCTATGTATTTCTGAAACTACAATTTGTAATGTTTATTGATACTTTCTCATTTAACAGAAAAATCTTTTGTGGGTATTTTCACAGTCAAATTTATTTAGCGATTAATTAGATTTATTAATCAACACACGTAATTAATTAGATTAAAAAATTTTAATCGAATGACCGCCGTAATTATAATACAGTGCCCTCCAAAAGTTTGGAAGCATCCCTGGCAAAGTGTGGTTTTGGAAATTTTTTTTTTTGGTGCAAATACATTAAAGTAGCTTGACATTATCATTGAAGACCAGCAATAATAATTTTCATTTTGATTACATAATAATGGCAATATATACATGTCAAAGTCAGACATGCCCCTTTGCCAGCTGTGATACCTGGTTAGTGGTTTAAACTTGGTCCAGGTTTTTAAAAGATTTTTGGGTCAGCACACCTTAATAGCTTCAACAATTGATTGTCAATTAAGTTTAGAATACAATGAATTTAGGCCCAGATTATGCAGAGCTGTAATAGCTGCTAATGGTGGATATTTTGATGAATCGAAAATTTAAGTTTTTTCTATGTATAAACTGTTTATGTAATAAAATATGTTTTCATAGTTTGTGTTGTCCCTTATCAGTGCAAAATTATCACAAATTAAAAAGGATTCATGCCAGTATTGTCCAAAACCCCACTTTTCTAGGGCGTTTCCAAACTTTTGGAGGGCATTGTATATGTGTGTAAAAGACTGAAGTGTGCAATTCAGTCAATCAGCTATTTTGCATAAGGTGCTCTTTAACATCAAAACTAGGCTAAGTTGCATGCACTGTAACTAGTGAAACCAGCCCTGGTCTCTAGATAAGACCAGAGTTACATAACATGATCCACTGTTAGTTAGTTACGCATTAGGAGTGCAATCCTCCTCTCTTTGATCTCCAAGGGTGGATCAACATCTCTGAAAAGGACAATCCCGAGTGAGATTTGAGCGTGCTGGGGTTTCCAGTCTTTTCACCATACCATGAGCACAGGAGAGATCTGATTGGCTAGAGATCACACGTGTGGTGTGTCCCAGCCGCTGCTTTTCAATGCATTGATGACTCTTCTCAATACAAACAATAGTTTAGACATGGGATAGCTTTGTATGTGATTCTCTAGATCTATCTGTGTTGACCAGGCAGTGTTACCTGTAAAGGTGCGATGCTTTTCAGTAGTAAGAGTTCCAGCTTAATAGGTGTCTGAAATATGGGATTTTAAGACATTAGATTTTTAAATCTTCAAACATCGCTTCATCTCAGTGAGTTGGTATGTGCTCATTTTGTCCTGATATTTAAAAGTTTGAGTTATTTTGTGTGATTTAAAGTTTTGAGTTGTCCATAAGTGTCACACCATTGATCTTTTCAATTTCATGCTTTTCTACTCACCATTTTCCCTCTTGTTGTTCATTTCTGTCTCTCTGCACTGCCTTCTCACCATTTCACCTGTACAGAAGGTTACTTTGTCCTGTTCCTGGACGTCTGCCTACGTAATTCCCTCTGATTCTTTCTTTGTGCTTAGCTGTGAGCTACTTTGCCTCGTTCTGACGTCAACTTGACAAAGCACACTGTTAATAGTTCCACCCTGTTTGCATAAATGTCTGTACTAGAGGTTTTGTAGTCGTCTGGGATCCTGAAAACTGTATCCTAGGTAGTTTGTGCTAGTAGGATTAGCCACTTGCTCATAAGCTTTCTTGTGTAGTCAAAGGAGTAGTTGAATTTTTGTCCTATTCCAAACTTATACGATTTTCTGTCCTTGTGTGTTTGCGCAGACGCTACAAGAGAGAGTTTGTGAGTTCCAGGCACGTTTGCGCAGCGAAGACGCTGCAAAAAGACTCCTCCTACAGCGACTGCAGACACACGACCACCAGATCAACCAAGACAACCACCACAACCAGGAACATTCATCCATTAACCAAGAACCTCAAGTGCAGGACGGCCAGCTCAACCAAGCTGTGTCACCTACAGGTGAGAGTGATATGAGATTGTTCATATTGAAGAAACTGTAGCTGTAAATATAAATTGTACTTTTTAATATTTTTATTATTATTATTATTATTATTATTATTATTATTATTATTATTATAAAAACTATTACATTTTTAATATTTCAATTAATTATATTTCTGTAGATTTTATTATAAATGTTTTTTTTGTTTTTCATTTTATAATTAAAAAATGTATAATAAATCTATTTATTTCTTGACCAAAAAAAAAAAGATTGCTTGTACAGCAGAATATGGAAAGTGATATGGGTTTGAGATTATATAAACGATTTTTAATATTATTAATTATTAATACATTTAATTATTCACTTAAATAAATTGAGTAAATTATTTATTTATTTGTTTATTTTGAGAAGAGTTCTTTTAAAAGCTATTTGCTTTTCAGATTTTAGAAACTGTTTCAAAATTATTATTATTATTATTATTATTGTTGTTGTTGTTGTTGTTGTTGTTATAATAATTATTATTATTATTATTATTATTATTATTATTATTATTAATTATAATAGTTTATATTTCTATGTATTTTATTAATTATTTTTATTTTTTATTTTTGGTATATTTCATTAAAAATTCTTACATTTTATAATAAATCAAGTTAATACTTTTTCATCTATTTACATTAGTCTTGTGACCTAAAAGCTTTCTTGTCATAAAGTGTGTGTGTGTATGTATATGTGTTTATAGGTGTGAGGAGCTCTGGTATTTTAACACAGAGGCCTGTGGATTTTCCCAGCGCTGTAAAAGTGAGTAAAGTTCACTCACAGGAGAAACTGCAAAAAGACGAGGGAGAACAACTTGCTCTCATTACGGGGCTGCGCACACAGGTACTTTATACATGCACACACACACAGAGAATAGAGCTCAGTTTTCCAGCCAGACTCAGAAGAGCACCACCAGATCATTTACATTCTTCAGTCGCCGTGTATTGTGACCTTTTATGCACTGATATTCATTGTTTCTGTCTGGTTAGATTAAAATGGATCAATACATCATGAGGGTGGATGCATGAACTTACTGACTCATTTTTGTGAAGGGATTTGGCTGAATAATACTGGTGGTTTGTGGTTTTGTAGGTCAAGGAGCTGGAGGAGAAACTAGTGGATCAGACGCAGGAGGTGGAGAGACTGCGCTCTGAGCTGGTGAGAGACTGGGAGAGTTGTGTCACACTCAGGGCCATTGTGTGAATAACCTGATCGTGGTGGGCTAAAGTCACCACACTTGTGTGAACCACATTTCTTTTGTTCAATAAAGAGCTCATGCTCCTGCAGGTTTACCCTGACCTGATTTAGTTTTATGATGGGAGGGGAGGGAGTATTAACCTGGTGATCTAGATTTGTTGATAGCAGAGGAATGTATCCCTGCAGCCCTGGAAGATTTAAAGCTGGCACTGATCTCAAATTTGAGATGGGTGTGGGTGTACTTAACTGTACTTTACAACTAATTATAATAAAACCTCACCCTCTACGGAAAAATAATTAACATTTATTTAATTTCAAGTTTTAACAGGTCTTTTTTTTTATATCAGGACATTTGAGGCATTAAAACAAAAATCCTTTTCACCAAGGAGACATTAAACTGCTTAAAAGTGACAGTAAAGACATTTAATGTTAAGATGTTTAAGACACATAATGTTACAAAAGACTTCTATTTCAAATAAATGCTTTTTTTTTCTTTTTATTCATTATAGAAACAAAAATGTTTAGCAGCAACTTTTTCAACAATGAAAAAAAAAAAGTTTCTTGAGCAACAAATCAGCATATTAGAATGATTTCTGAAAGATCACGTGACACTGAAGACTGGAGTAATGCTTAAAATAAATGACATTTTAAGATATAGTCAAATAAAAAAGTTACTTTAAAATATTGTTTTAAAATGTAGCTGTTTTTACTGTAGTTTTGATCAAATAAATACAGCCTTAGTGAGCATAAGAGACTTTTTTAAAAACATTACTGACTAGAGATATATATGCAATGCACATATTTTTGAGTACCATTACTGTAATGAACATTTGCTCATATTAACTGATCCAAATGTATTCACACATAAATAAAAAAAGAAAATTCTATAGATTTATGGTAGAGGCTTTGGGTTAGAGTTTGTCAGTAGTGATTATACAGTGGTGGCAAAAAATTTTAAGAACGCTAGCATTTTCACCAGGTTAAAAAAATGGTTTTAAGTCTTTTTTTTTTTTTTTTTTTTTTTTTTTTTTTTTTTTTTTGTAATCCTTTGCTGTAGTGTGTCAGTAGGAAATATTAGTTTGCATTTCCAACTTTTTTTGTTTGTTTGTTTGTTTGCACAAGGAGTCTTGACAACAGCCAGTACTCCACACAGAGATCTGATTCTCATCATCTTCCAGTCTGTCTGGAATGACATGAAGAAACAGAACAAACTGAGACAGACTAAATCCAGAAGAACTGTGTCAACGTCTCCGAGAAGTTTCAAGAAACATGCCTGCAAAGCTGTTAAAAGTTTCAGGCTGTAAAATGCCAAAAATAATGTCATAAATAGATTTCCTTTATCAATTTAGTTAACAGAAGTTAATTAAATCAACATTTGGTGTGACCAACCATTGTTTAAAGCAGCTTTTGTCCTAGGTTCACTTGCGCATAGTTTTTCAGGTAGCTTTGTCTCTTGAAGCATCTTGGAGATGTTGCCACAGTTCTTCATTCCAGGCAGACTGGATGATTATGATGAGATTAGATCTCTGTGTGGAGCACTGGCTGTTGTCAGACTGCTTGTGCACACAAAAATCTCACTGGAATATTACAATTAATGACAAAATGAATGTTTGGAAATGCAAACTGATATTTCCTACTGGCACACTACAGCAAAAGCTAGAAATAACTGACTTAAAATCATTTTACAGTCGCTGGTGAAAATGCTAGTGTTTATATACAAATGTAATTTGTATATGACACCATTAAAAAGTCAATAGTAAATCCTCTTTCAGCTAAGCAAATGTGTATGTATGTGTCTAGGGGGCGACAGATCTGGAGAAACAGCTCGAGGTGCTGGAGAGTGAAAACCAGCGGCTCAAACAGGAGCTGAGGGCCAGTCAGACCCAGACAACCTGCTCTACCGCCCACTGCCCACACAGCCAGGTACTCATAAAACCATAAACCTCTTAAACCTCAAATACAATCAGATTGGTTGTTTCTATAAAAAAGCAGTTTTTTCTGTTCTCTAATGCTCCGTCTCTCTGTCTGCATCGGTCCCAGGATGTGGAGGCCCTGCGTGGAGAGCTGTGTCGTAAGGACGAGGAGTGCCGAGAGCGGGAGCAGCGACTGGCTGCGTTGGAGCAGCAGGTGCAGGAGAGGACGGATGTGGTAGTTCAACTGCAGCAGCAGTTGGAGGAGGCGGCGCAGCGCAGACAGGATATCCAGCAGCAGCTTGAAGAGGCGTCACGTCTCAGGAGCCAGAGCGAAGAGCAGCTGACCTCACGACTTCGTGACGCTGAGGAGTCTCTCTCTCGCCAGGCTGCTCAGCCGCTGCAGGTCAAGGTGAGCATGTGCCAGTGAAGCATTAGCCGTGTCTCGTTTTGAAGCCTGTGCCCTTCGGAGGTCACGTTAGTCAGCTGCTTATGTCATCGATGATGTCTCATTTGAGAAAAATAACCTATCATACATAGATATGACTGTTATTTCTTATGAGCCACAAAATGTATATTTCTTTCTTTCTTACTGTGCATTGCAGTGGTTATTTTTTTTATTTTTATTTTTTTATGAGGCATCCTCGATGTATACGGCTGACAGATGTGACCTCTTTAATTTAAAATGTTTGATTGAAATGTAATCTTCTATCATAGAGACTTGTGGATTTGTTTTTTCTTCCTTGCATTTTTAAAAAATTAGTTTTCTTTTTTTTTCCCACTTTAAGCCTTTAACTGTCACTCCCATTTTTGAACACAGACATAAAAATGCACTATTCAGACTTAAATTTTTATAATTCATGAATGAAAACAGTTTGTAATATGATTTTAATGTATATTTTCTGTGGTAATGCAATGTCTGATTTTTAAAATGCCTTTCAAAGGATGAATTTTGAGATTTTAAGTTTTGATATATATATATATATTTGATATATTGTTTTTTTTTTTTTTTTTAATTTGCACTCTTGACATATATTAATCTATTACATTTCCTACATAATTTGTATGCAAAAATATGGTAAAACAATGTATATATTTCCAACGATGTATAGTCATGATTAGAGATCAGCAGCCAAATTCAGGATTTATATACAAATCTTGAACTAATCCTTGAAAGTAGACATAATAGAAGGTAGTAGAAAAACAAAATTAATACAGCAAAACCAAAGACAAACATGCAATGCAATGCAATTTTTTTTTAAATGTTAGTTTTCATTTTGGACTTGCATTTACAATGTAGAAGTAGTAGTCATAGGGAGCTCGCTATAAGGAACGCATCTATGTGCTGATTCTGTGCTTGTGACTAGAAGCAAGATGCAATTTTCCTAACTAAATGCATCCGTTTCTCACTCTTCCTGCAGTATGTGACCAAGACAGTTGAAGTGGAGTCGGCTCAGTGTAAGCAGGCTTTAATGGAGGCTCAGACTCGTAACCAGGCGCTGCAGGAGCAGCTGAGTGTGCAGAGGCAGCTCCTCAGAGAGCTGGAACAGCAGCTTCACGAGTCCCAGAGAACCAGCAGTCAGCTTCGCCAGCAGGTACCACACTCACTTCCTGTATGCAGTGTCCTGATTTACCATTTGGCCAAATGTTGCTCCGATATGACCCTGTTTGTGGTGACCATGGTGATTTGTTGATCTGATATTGTCTCTTCTCAAAAGACAAGTGCTTTGTAAGTTTAATAGGGCCCGCTATGAAATCCTTTATGTATGTTTTTCCTCAAATTCTGCGTTTTTAATTTTAAATTGTCTGGATTTCATTTTTATAGTTTAATTAAATTTAAATAAGTGAAAAAGTGCTGCACGACAGAGGTTTACATTAAGGTTTGGATGAAAAATTATGATATTGTGATATTCCTTAAAAAATATCACATATAATTATTATATATAATAATATATATTATTATTATTATTATTATTATTATTATTATTATTATTGCTTTAAGCGTTCTTCTGTAATGTAGTAATGAGTCATTTTGTAATTGTGGGTACATCTCATGAAGTATGTTTTCAATATATTTTCATCAATATAAATCCCCGATGCTTAATTTTCTAGTACACAATTATATTTTTCCCAATCACACTACTAAATGTTGAAAAAGCCGTATCTTTTGTTCAAAACTGATGTTCATATCACATACAACCCTGGTATTCAACTGTCCGATTTTGTAACCTTGCTCATTCTACGCTGCATTTAAGCATGAAAATGACCTCAAATATAAATTAATTTCATAGTTTTGCCTTCAGTTAGGTTGGGTCATCAAGACATTTGGGTGTGCACTTAAAAATTAATAAGTGTTTATTGTATTATAACTTGTTTTATTTGTGTCCAAAAACCATTGTCAACTAAGTTACCCACTAGAAAACCCCCCTCAAAAAAAAATGGTTTGTCCCATTCTTGCATAATTTGCACAGTATGATGATATTTCCAGTATGATGAAGTTATGTTCTCTCTTTTTCCCCTAATATTGGTTAAACTAGCAAACTTGTGTTAAGAGTGGATTAACTGACTGTCAACAGTGTTACCCAAGTATTATTACTGCAGATTTTAACAAGGCAATTTAACTAAAACTTATGTTTTGTTCATGAAAATATATTTCTAAACATACCATATGATCAGTAGTTCTAGGCTTCAGTGTTGAGTACAGGTCCAAAACACTAAAATGTCAACTAAGTTACCCGTCAACTGTGTTACCCAGTAAAGATAACATAGTGGACAGTAGCAAACATAGATGGTATTTTATGCACATATTCCTACAGATCACCTTTATTTATATAGCACTTTATACAATATAGATTGCTTCAAAGCAGCTATGTAAGGTTATGTTTGGATTTTTGGGAAACAGGAAAACTTGTTTTCTTCACATTGTTAAATTCTAAATGTACCCCTAATTATAGAATGACCCTAATGTATTTAAACCCAGCTTTTATTTTGGCTGGTTGTAGTAAAGACCTTTGAGTTTCTTTGTGTATCTGACAATAGTTTTCATCAAATGAAAGTGTGAAATGCTGGTAAAGTGACTCTCAGAGCAACTCTTGGGATAAAGTGCACGTGTTTGTCATCACATAGTGAGACAGCAGATGCTAAAACTCCATGAGCGTCATGCATCATTCAGTATGTGTAGTAGATGAAACTTCACAACTCATTCAACCAGAGACACTCAAAACATGTAGACTTCATATTTATACTTTCTGCACTTTAATATTCACAAACTCTAGTCAATGTGGTGATTAAAAGTTCCATAGCATTCCACATTATACTGTAAATTCCCTTTTTATGACTTTGTTCCACAATTCTGTCTGCGTCATTGAAATCATAAAGGCCTAGGTTCAAGGTTCTGTGATATCAGTGTTTTACGGCTCTCTCTTCACTTGCGTTACAGCTGAGGACGGACCGCGGCCGTCTGTATGGTCTGCTCTCCAAGGCGGTGGGTGGGGGTAACAACGAGGTCACCCACAGGCTCTCCAAGGTCGGCCAGATTACTCTGCAGGGGTTAAAGGTCAAAAATGTGTCATGGGTCAGATTTCAACTGTGATTATAGGAAATTATTTACGGTGGGCAGACTGCTTAGTCTTTGTCCCAATTTAAGTGCAAATCAAAGATGTAGATTGGTGTCTCATGCTCATTTTTGACCTATGAAGCCCTGAAACTTTGCAGAGTAACTAGCTCACAGTCCCTTCAGGGTTATACTTTATTCTATCTACAGTAGTAATCCCATAATTTACTGTGAAATAGTTGATGTCACCCCTGTTGTGTACTTCATATGTACTGGTGCTTGACCCCAGCTGCACTTCCCATGTGTGACCAACAGCCCTCCACCCACCCCACAAGTCGCCTTTCACTTACCTAACTGATTAGACTAGTCTAACTAATAGCTCTGGTTAGTAGTTCAGGACGTCTTTAATACTGGGTTTGTGTTGTGTTGTCAAAAATAGGCAATTTATTTTAAACGTGGAACGCATATCTCTGCTCATCTGTGATGTGTTGATGCCTTTTGTGATTATTTAGCAAAGTAGTACTTGATTAATATGATTTTTTGATATATTAAAAACTTTAATGACCAATATAACACTGATATATGATATCACAGCCATCAGATTCTTGACTGGTAGTGTACTCTGCAAAAAATGCTTTTTCCACTTAGATTTTTTTGTCTTGTTTCCAGCCAAAATATCTAAAAATTCTAAAATCAAGGATTTTCTAGACAAGCGAAAATTATGGTCTTGTTTTCAGAAAAAAAAGTCAAAATTAAGTGATTTTTTTTTTTTTATATTAATTTATTTATTTTATTTTATTTTATTTATTTATTTTTGCTTGAAACCAGCAAAATAATCTGCCAATGGGGTAAGCAAAATAATCTTGTTTTCTGCTTGAAATAAGATTATTTTGCTTGTTCTAAGCAAAAACTCACTTAAATTTGATGGGTTTTTTTCTGAAAACAAGACAATAATTTTTGCTTGTCTAGAAAATCCTTCTTGATTTAAGAATTTTTAGATATTTTGGCTGGAAATAAGATGAAAAATCTAAGTAAGAAAAGCATTTTTTGCAGTGTAATGCATGCAATATTTTAGCATCACAAATATCATAGAATTAGAAATAAAAATGTATCTGAACTTGATTAAATATGTAAAATAAATGAATTTATTCTTATACTTTATATAGAAACTTCTTGTTTCTGTAATACTATTATAGTAATTTTTGCAAATTTATTTAGTATTTGTAGTATAGTATTTGTTGAAAACACAAATAAAAAAGGAAGTAAACAGTCTAGACAGGGTTAAATTTGAGGACTGTTTGGTTGTACGTTTTGCCTTTTCAGATGTTTGGATAACGGACATCTCATGATGGTTATCTCATGATTCATGACATCTGAATAAGATAAAATCAGTGACTAGCACCTTTGCTAAAAAAAAAAGCTGTTTACACTGACCATTATCTTGATAAAGTTGAGTATGAGCTACCAGTCATACAGTGAGTTGCTGATTTAATCTTTGTCATTGTAAACTCCTTTATAATGGAAAAAAATAACTTATGTAATTCTTCATGGCAAATATTTACCATCTGCATAGAGCTTATGAGCACAGTGAGCTCACAGGCTTTTGTTGACCTCGGGGTTAGATGTGTTGACAGTACTGTGTGTGTGTGTGTGTTAGATCCTGGTGTATGAGGGTGAGATGGAGAGAGCTCAGGGTCAGCTTGAGGCAGAGATGCAGAGTCTAGAGGAGGAGAAGAACAGAGTGATCGAGGAAGCTTTCATCAGAGCCGAGAGTGAGATGAAGGCCGTTCATGAGAACCTAGCAGGTGAGACCACATGTATTTAAGTCCAGGTCGTATTTCACCATAGTTGATTTTCATGACAATTAAGCATTTTACATGACTCTGGAGCACAAAACCAGTCTTAAGTAGCACGGCTACATGCGTAGCAATAGCCAACAATACATTGTATGGGTCAAAATGATCAATTTTTCTTTTATGCCAAAAATCATTAGGATATTAAGCAAAGATCATGTTCCATGAAAACATTTTGTAAATCTCCTACCATAAATATATCAAAACAACATTTTTGATTAGTAATATGCATTGCTAAGAACTTCATTAGGACTACTTTAAAGGTGAATATTTAGGGGTTTTTTTTTGTTTTTTTTTTGCACCCTCAGATTACAGATTTTCAAATAGTTGTATCTTCATGATACCTGTATATTCATACATCAATAGAAAGTTTATTTATTCAGCTTTTAGATGATGTATACATCTCAATTTTAAAAAATTGACCCTTACGACTGGTTTTTGTGGTCCAGGTCACATATTCGAATTACTTTGCAACAACAACAAAAAAACCACTATATTTTAGCATTCTTGTTAAACATATTAAACGTAATTACTGTTGAAACAACAGTAAATTATGCACAATTACAAGCTATTAACTATAAACCCAACCCAACAGTAGTACATTTCATGTCACTCAGTCATTATTTGTGTAATTAAATATATATTTAAAGTGTTTGTGTCATGCTTTCTTTATGTAACTATGTAACTGTTGTATTAAAATCATATTTTATTTGTAATTTTAATATAGTACAACAATTTTATTAGTGTTTTTTTTTTAACAACTTATAATTTAAATGCGTAGTTTTTTTGTTTTGTTTTTTTTTGTTTTTGTTTTTAACCTGTTAACATGTGAAGCACCAGTGACCTACAGTATTGGTTTTGTTTTTATATTCACAGAGTAAGTAGTACGTCTTTATTTAATCTTGACAAACTATACAGCACTAGAAAGGTAAAAGACTTAAGAATTTTTTTTATTTTTGACCTCTGTTTGCTGTTATATTGAAAATTTTTAATTTTTGTCAGGAGGTATGGGAACTCAAAAACAGTCCATATCTTTAATATGAAGCATAAAGCCCTTATGCTTCCACTCAGGATTTTTTTTTATCTTTTATCTGGCTTTTTATCTCTGATTATGGCTTTTATTCTATCTCTATCTATTTATATACATATATTTTAGTTTTTTTTTTTTTTATTGCTTGTATATTAACTTTTTCTGCCTGTATATCAACTATTTTTATTCATTTTATACTAGTAAATTATTGCTTTGGAGCATGTATATGTTTGACTCACTCAGGGTTTTGTGCGGCAATATCCTGTCTTGTCAAACGTCAAATAAAACTAACTTAGTCTAAAAGTGTGCTCATTTGGTGAAACTTTTCGTCACTTAATTATAATCACCATTGAGAATATTGAAAATTTAAAGCAAAAAAGAGAAATGTACTGAATTATCGTGTTTTTTTAATTATGTTATTTATTCGTTTTTTTATTCTGTCTTTTGATTTTGCGGTGAAACATGACCTACACATGTATGAATGAATGAATGTCTGTGTGTGCACAGGTGTGCGAATGAACCTCCTGACGCTGCAGCCGGCCCTGAGAACCCTCACGTGTGATTACAACTGTCTGAAGAGACAGGTGCAGGACTTCCCTTACATGCTGGAGAAAGCCATCGCTGAGGCAAAGCAGGAGGTGAGAGCATCACATATGAGCTCACAAACAGGTCAGCCTGAATGCACCTTCTTGGCTAAAGCAGTTGTGTTTGTCTGTGATGACAGATCTGTCAGGTGATTGGAGAGGTGAGCAATGCAAACCAAGAACTGCTGCGCAAATACAAGCGGGAGATGAACCTGAGGAAGAAATGCCACAATGAACTAGTGCGCCTCAAAGGTGAGAGCCACAAAGATTTCTGTGAATTGTCTGGGACATAGTATCTACTTCAATTAAATGAAATTAGACATTTTAATTAAAAAGACTCGTTTTTTCAGGAAACATTCGTGTGTTGTGCCGAGTACGTCCCATATGTGCTGGAGAAACCGATGCTGCTGACACCAAAAACATAGTGACCTTTGACTCTGATGATGATGCTGTTCTCTACTTGTCTAATAAGGGCAAGCTTATGACCTTTGAACTTGACAAAGTCTTTTCCACTCAGGCCACTCAGGAGGAGGTTAGTGCCTGAACTAGTTTTCTCAGACAGTTGTATTTCCTGTATCAGTTATTATATCACAGTCACCTTTCTTGTGATTGAACAGGTGTTCCAGGAAGTGCAGTCTCTGGTTACTTCCTGTATTGATGGCTTTAATGTATGCATCTTTGCCTACGGGCAAACCGGCTCTGGAAAGACCTATACTATGGAGGTATATCACATGTTCCTAAATTTCACCCTCAAACTACAAGATAAATATATTGTGCTTAAAGAAAATCAAGCCTATTAGGATCTTTAATATTTTTTGCATTGTGACATTTTTACATAACAAAAACAGGTGACACTTATGCTTTACATGTACTTATTATTTGTAATAACAGTAATTTAATATTATTCAGCACAAACAACTTGTGTAACCAAAAATATATGTAAACTATTTTCATAAGGTATTTTTGTGCATGTGCATTTGTTGTTTATTTATGCTGCTTTATATTACAATTGAAATAATACATAAAAACATATGTTATTTATTTTGTTGCATTGCCAATTAGATTTCGAGGGCAAAAGGGAAGTAATGTTTTAAAGTAAAAGTTAGCAATGGCAAAAAGAGAGTTTTGAACCATTCTCAGTCCCAGCACTCAGTACATAGAGTAAAATGAAAACATATTTATTTACAAAAATCACACAATGACGTATATATATACAGTGCAAAAAGGACTCTAAACAAACAATTTCAACATAGAGTAAAAAGAAACATTTCTTCCCACCCATATGTAACAGTGCAGTAACACTACTTTTCATTGCCTTGATGTCTGTAACTTTCAAATCTGTGCATTTTCTAATAGTTGCATTTGCAGTTTGTGGATTCTGTGTTTCAAAAGAAGTCTCTTATGTTTACTTAAGGCTGCATTTATTTAAGCGAAAATACAGTAAAACATTAATATTGTGAATTACTACAAAATAGAATTTTTAAAATAACTTTTTTCTAATTTTATAAATTTGAAAATTGAATTTATTCCTATTATGCAAAGCTATTATTTCAGTTCTAAGTGTCACATGAAATTTAGAAATCATTCTAATATACTGATTTGCTTCTTCAAAAAACATTTCCGATAGTCAGTGTCAAAAAAAAAAAAAAAGGATTCTTTCAGGTTAAAAAGAACAGTAATAATTTTAAATTGATTTATTACATTTGAGATTTAGTAGTTTTAGAAATAGTCTTTATTACTATTATAATTGTTTAATTTAATAACATTGTTAAATGTAATCTTTAAAAAAAACAATAAATATCAGTTATTCATACTTTTAAGCATTATGTAGTGTTTATTTAATGTAAAAAAAAAAAAAAAAAAAAAAAAAGCATAGAATTTTAATATCCATTCCACCATTCCATTTATCTGTTATCGTTACGATAAATGGAATGGACATTAAAATTCTATGCTGTTTTTTTTTTTTTTTTTTTTTTTTTGGGCTATGTAATTTTATCATCAGTCTCTCATGTCTCTGTGTTTCATGTAGGGTATCCCTGAAGACCCTGGCATTAACCAGCGTGCTCTGCGGCTGCTCTTCTCTGAAGTGTCTGAGAAGAAGCCCGACTGGGACTACAAGATCACCGTCAGCATGGTGGAAATCTACAATGAGACCCTTCGGTGAGAAAAACAGACACATGTGTAGCCACACAGTGACAGCAGGAGGGAGAAATGATGATTAAAGCTCCACAGGAGGGCTTCGAGTGTGACATGCCCATCACTGCAGCATATTCAGTGCTCTTTTATATAACTGTCCCAGCGTCACGGTGTAGTGTGTGTGTGAGGTTTTTCGCTTGCCTGCCACAGGTCCTGCTGGTCAGCAGTTATGTAAAAACAGATTAGATTTAAAATCTCTCAGGCCATCTGTAAGACATAAACAGATCACACGTCACGCATTTCTGTTTGGTCACCGTGTCCCTCTCTTTGTGTTGCGTAACTCAAACAGATGTGCATAGGTCCTGATTCAGCTTGCTTGCGTAATATTAATCTGTGCCCCACTTTATGTTGTGCACATTTCATAATAAAACTGTATAGAATTATTAATTTAATCATTTGTACTTATCTGATTCCAAAAGGAACCTGTTGGGTGACAATCCCAATGAGAAGCTGGATATAAAGATGTGCCCAGATGGCAGCGGACAGCTGTATGTGCCAGGACTCACAGAGTTCGCAGTGGAGAGCGTGGAGGACATTAACAAGGTGAAGCTCAACGCATCCAACCAGAGTTATGCTACCGGTCGTCACTTTACACTTTAGAGCCAGCATTATAAACTTCACAAATGTAGAATATCACCACCGTAGATGATAAAATATTATTTTCTGTAAAAAAGCAACAAAAAGGTTTCTTGTTAGGGCAGTGTGTCTTTTCTTGTTTTGTCTGAAGCATGTCCACAGCTACTCTGCTCTGGAATCTGTGAGGAAAAAGTAAATTTTTACTACTTAAAAGTACAATTAATATAGATGAATAAAGATTTGTTTTGTTTACACTTTATTTTAAGCCTGTAAAGCCTGTTGTGTATCATGTGACCTTGGACCACAAAACCAGTCATAAGGGGAAATTGAGATATCCATATCAACTGAAAGCTAAATAAATAAGCTTTCCATTGATGTATGGTTTGTTAGCATAGAACAATATTTGAAAATCTGGAATCTAAGCGTGCAAAAAATCCAAATATTGAGAAAGCGCCTTTAAAGTTGTCCAAATGGAGTTCTTAGCAATGCATATTACTTATAAAAAATTGTTTAGATACATTTACGGTAGGAAATTTACAAAAAATCTTCATAGAACACGATCTTTACTTAATTTCCTAATGATTTTTGGCATAAAAGAAAAAACAATCATTTTGACCCATGCAATGTATGCTGTTGCTACAAATATAGCTGTGCTACTTATGACTGGTTTTGTGGTCCAGGGTCACATATTTAATATGCAAATTTCTAAGCCCTCTAAATTATCAAAACTATACATGCCTTCTGTCTACTGATTGATAGCTGATATTTTTAGCAAGTAAAAGGCCTTTTTAGTATAATTGTAAAAATTTGATTTATTTGTTTTTATGATGTAAATGTACAGTACTTTTATAATGTTAATAATATTTCAAGTTGAGCACTTACTGGACTAAAGCATCTTGCGTTCAGTTGATTATCCATACTTTTTTTTTTTTTTTTATAGAGCAGTCTTCCTTTTCTAACATTTAAAAAATATATATATATTTCAGAAATATCATTTTAGACTTCAGATTTTAGAGAGTTAAGGCATCCTTGTTACTGTGTAATTATACAGTTAAATGCTAGGTTATTTACTTAAGTTGTAATTATGCATAATTTACTGTAGGGTTGGGCGATATGGGCAAAAAAATTATCACGATTTTTTTTTCATATCAGTCGATATAGATAATTATCACGATAAATGTCAAATCTTTTTCTTTCAAGTTTAAAGTTAGATTTTTGCTCCAAAGTGAAAGCTGTAGAAACCAGACCATTAGTTTTCCTTAACAAAATAAATATCTAAATAAAAAAATTAATTTCTGCATGTTCTAATGAGTTCTATTTCAAATCAAGAAACAGGTTTGGGTTGTCTGATAATGATGATAATAATAATAATAATAATGATGATGATAATAATAATAATAATAATAATAATATCACTTTTTTGTCTCTTAGAAATGCACATTTGATAGTAGCTTGAGGATGCAGATGTATGTTTTTGTTCATTATCAATCAGTGACATCTGTAAAAATTGTAGCAACCTCCGTTTTAGATGGTTAAATTTATTCTGACCCAGTTTTGTTTGTTTGTTTTTTGTTTTTTTGTTTTTTTTATTAAGCATTGGTCTCCCATAGTAGCAAGCATACATTTTAAATCATGATAAACACAGTTAAAACCACACATAATGGTACCTCAATACCATGGTAAAAATATAACTACATGATAGCCTGTTTGTTTGAAAAAGCGGTAGTCTAAAAACATTAAGTATAAATGCACACGTGCTATAGCAAGTGTTTCACACTGAATCTCGCAGTGCTGTTTAGTGCTCGCGTGACGGAGTAAATGCATCTTCTTTAGTGAGCTTGCGCACTAAAGAAGATCAACTTTGGTCTGAGCGGATAAACGGTCCGCGTGGTGCAATTCAAATAAGTTGTGTTGTTTCGTTCTGCTTTTGGCACATAAAAATTATATCGAACTCTTCATATCGTTTTATCGAGGAAAATATTGTGGTAATTGTCGTTATTGAATTATCGCCCAGCCCTAATTTACTGCTATTACTATTATTAGTATAACAAGAACAACTATAGTATAACAAAGTCACTGTAAAATAAGGTGACCTTTTTTTAAGTTATTTAGTATTTTTAATACCCTGTGAAAGTATTTCAAATTGAATTCAGTAGTAAGTGTTCCGATACAAGGTCTGCATTAACCCTTTTCAGCACAATTTATGATTTGTAACCATTGACCTTTGACCCTGCAGGTGTTTGACCTGGGTCACATGAACAGGGCGACAGCATGCACTAATCTAAACGAGCACAGCTCTCGCTCTCATGCCCTCCTTATCATCACAGTGGCGGGTTTCAACTCTTCAACGGGCCACCGTACCTCAGGTGCACACACTGTTCATGTAAACTATCTCACACACAAATAACTGAAATCCAAATATGAAACGATCACGTTTTTTTTTTATTTTTGCAGGTAAGCTTAATCTGGTGGATCTGGCCGGTTCTGAGCGGATTGCCAAATCCGGTGCAGAGGGCAGCCGTCTGCGTGAGGCTCAGTGTATCAACAAGTCGCTGTCGGCGCTGGGTGACGTCATCAACTCACTGCGCTCCAAACACTCGCACGTGCCCTTTAGGAACTCACGACTCACGTACCTGCTGCAGGACTCGCTCAGCGGAGACAGCAAGACGCTCATGATGGTGCAGGTGTGTGACCGCTTACTGGATCACTGGGTCAGCAGGGTTATAATAGAGAGAGAGGCTTACTTTTAAACCTCGACACTTTTTGAGTGGATTATAATGGATTTAGGGGATAAAGACTGTACTTGGTACAGCGTGAGCAGGCAAGGTATTTTAAGCAGTTTGTGCACACACGCTTCTGTTGTTCTATGTTGATCCCCACAGAAATCACCTGAAATGCTACAGAACTCTATTGTGGGCTAATGTAATCATTAAGTCTAGTGTATTATAGATTAAATGGAATCAAAATCTATTTAATTTGTTAAAAAACGTTCCCTGTTATTTTATGCACAGTTTACCAATAGCTTCGTTCACTGCATGTCGCAATTACAGTAATTACTAGATGACAACCCAGGATGTTCTACTCTGAATTATGCATTTCTGTGGCAGCCCTGTAACTTCAGTATTAATCTATTTGTGTCCCTGGACCACAAAACCAGTCTTAAGGTATATTTGTAGCAATAGCCAACAATACATGGTATGGGTCAAAGTTATCGATTTTTCTTTTATACCAAAAATCATTAGGATATGAAGTAAAGATCGTGATCCATGAAGATATTTTGTAAATTTCCTACCATAAATATATCAAAACTTAATTTTTGATTAGTAATATCCATTGCTAAGAACTTTCATTTGGACAACTTTAAAGGTGATTTTCTCAGTATTTAGAATTTTTTGTTTGTTTGTTTGTTTGTTTGTTTGTTTGTTTTTCCTTTCCTTAGATTCCAGGTTTTCAAATAGTCGTATCTCAGACAAATATTGTCTTATCCTAACAAACCATACATCAATGGAAAGCTTTCAGATGATGTATAAATCTCAATTTTAAAAAAAATTGCCCTTATGACTGGCTTTGTTGTCCATTGTCACATTTGAGAAATTAGTTAACAAAACCAAAATAGAAAAAGTAACAGTCGTTTAAGTGCCTTATTAATAAATGTATATTTATTTAGTGGGACATTAGTTATTCAGCTGTCTCTGTTTGATACATTGAACTGTATTGTATGTATACTGTATTTCTTAAAGGCATAGCTCACCCAAAAAAGAAAATTCATTAATTAAGTCATCCTCAATTACTCACCCTCATGTCGTTCCAAACCCATAAGACCTTTGTTCATCTTCAGAACACAAATTAAGATATTTTTGTTGGAATCCAAGAGCTTTCTGACCCTGCATAGACAGCGACGCAAAATATAATTATATTTACCTAAAAAATATGTGGCCACATGAGCAGGGGAAAAAAATATATTAGCTATTATGATATCATAGCTTACTGTACACAATACAGGGACATAAAGCCTGCATTATATACATTACAGAAGTGATGCATCATGTTAGTTTAGTTTGCAGTTTAATATTCCCTCTGATGCTGGTTCATACAACTCTGAGATTCTGAGATCAACTGTGATGCCTCTTTCTGTATCTCAGGTGTCTCCTCTAGAGAATAACGTCAGTGAGTCGGTGTGCTCTCTGAAGTTCGCTCAGCGTGTTCGGACTGTTGAGATCGGGCCTTCGTCTTCCTCACGCCGCCAAGCAGAGAACTCCTCAACATCCTCGTCTCCAACTCATGACAGCGTGGAGGTACACCAGCACAGACACATGCATCCTTATGTTCATGTTGAGAACAACTTTGAGATCTGAGTAAAAAGTTTTAAATCCTTCACTCAAAACCTTACTTTTACTGCAGTGGCCACAAAACACTCATTATTCCAGTTTCTCCTGTTCATATTTGTAATGTGATTCGCGTGTGAGATTCATTTTGAAACTTGAGCTGTGGTGCTCGCATAAACAACACAAATGGGAACCTAAAACTGTATTTTGTCTAAATAAAAATGTAGGGCTGAATGATAATAGTTAACACATAGCACATTGTTTCAAAATGTATAAATACCATTTTTTTTGGCATTAATAGATTAATTAAATTGTTAATATTGTAAGCCTTTTTTTGGATAATGAATTCGTATCATCAGTCATAAATCCATACAAATTAAAATAAACAATTTCTGAAAATAAAAATTCATATGGCCCTATTGTTGTTAAAAAAAAAGTATAAATGATTAAATTGGTTTGTAAATTTAATTTAGATATGCATTCTGATATTACAATTTAAACCATTAAAACGCAATGTAAATAAAAAAATGTAAAATAAATTTAAAAAATAAAATAAATAAAAAAATAAAATGGATTTCTTAAGGACCCTTAAGATTTTTTTTGTTTTGGTAATTTGCTACTTTGATTTAACCATTAAAATGGAATCCAGAAAAATTTAAAAGAGGAAAAAATTAAATCCAAAAAATTAAAGAAAAAGATGCAAAAAAAATAATGCTAATTTTATAGCCAAAATTACAAAATGATCTTTATTTTTCTCACATAGCTGGACTCTCCTCCCGTGACCCCTGTGCCGCTCCCCATCTCAAGGGCCAGCAGCGCAGGTTCAACCCTCTCCTCCACCTCTAAAACCCCCACAACCCGGCGGAGATCCCACAGTCAGCTGTCCACAGGTGAGCGAAGAGACAAACACCTGCCGTATCAGTTTAAAACCATGACATGCTCACATGACACACAAATACCTGCTTGTAAATAACTGTAAATAATCTGATGTAATAATACATTAATCTCATAAACAGCCTTGGTAAACAGCATCTGACACGGTGCATTGAGTACAGGTCACACTATGTAAAGGGTCGTCTGTTCTTTGCATTGTGACACTGTAATTGGTTGGTTTCCAGATAGACAGGTAGACAGAAGCAGCCCATTGGTTGGGGACGGTGGGCAGGTAGGTGGGGTTTTATGTGGTTGGTCGCTTGGCATGAACCGCTCAGCATGGCATGGTGCCCCACGTATCACCTCGTCAACGCCCACCCATCTAACACAGTGCCTTTAACCCCAGGAAGCTTTGTGTGTGTGTGTGTGTGTGTGTGTGTGTGTGTATGCGTTTGTGTGTGTAAACTGGGATCAGCTGCTGTTTTGTTCTTGTGTCTTTTTAGTTTTGTTTGCCTTTGTACAAGCTTACTGTTTTTGTCCAATTTTTTTATATCCGTTGTCTTGTGATTTTTGCAGCGGTGCACTGTATTCACTGTATTGTTTGTCTGTGTTAAGTGTGTGTGTGTGAGAGAGAGCAGTGAAAAATAGTTTTGTTTTTGTCTTCACTTACAGCTCTGCTTTTGATTGGCTGGGCTGCACTGTGGTGGTGACAAAGGATAACGTTTAATTTTGTGACAAATGTAATTTCATTGTTGTGATGTGAGGGTAAATGAGTCACAGAAATGTTCAATACTGATTACAGTAGCTCTGTTCTAAAACATAGTGAGCTGTTGTTTTCTAATACAAGAGGACAGATATTCAGTGTGAAAAATTCAGTGCAATAAGCAGTTTTTAATTTGAATTAATTTCTGTTAATTATGGAAGCCTGCCACTGAATAAAAAGTAAAAGATTTAGTAAAAGTAAAAGACTTATGCAACAATTCTGACTTTTTTTCTCAGAATTGCATCATATAAACAATTGTGAGAAATGGTCAGAATTGTGAGTTTTTGTATCTTGTGTCATAAACTCTAAATTGTGATAAATTATAGCATAATTGCGAGTTTGTATCTTTGTATCTCAAATTTTTTCTTGCAGTTGCAAGTTAATACCATGCAATTTGTTTTTTTTTTGTTTTTTTTTACAATTCTGACATAACTCACAATTGTGTAATAAAGTCAGAATTGAGGGATCTCAAATATGAGAAAAAAGTCACAGTTGCGAGATGTAAACTCGCAGTTCTAAAAAAGTCAAAGTTGCAGGTTTATATCATGTAATTCTGAGGGAAAAAGTCAGAATTGTGAGTTTATATCCTGCAATTCTGAGAAAAACGTCAGTTGCAAGTTTATATTTCACAATTCAAAAAAAAAAAAAAAAAAAAAAAAAAAAAAGAGTTGCAAGATGTAAATTTGCGATTACAAGAAAAAGTTAGATTTGTGAGTTTGTATACGCAATTTGTGAGGAAAAAGTCAGAATTGCGAGTTTGTATCATGCGATTCTGAGAAAAAAGTCAGAATTGTGAGATGAAAAAGTTGCAAATACCTTATTTTGTTTTATTCAGTGGCAGAAATGGGCTTCTATAGTTAATACATATGTTCAGACTATAAAAGGGTGTTCAGCAGTAACCAAAGAAACGCTATATTGCTGCTGTTCCATAAGCGCCACCTGCTGTCACAGAGTGAATTTTGAGTTTTCATTCAGCGCATCTGCTGTTTTTGTTTTCTTCAGATGTTTTTTGTAGTATAGTTTCAAGAAGCTAATGTCAGACCACTATGTTTTTGCTTCACATTTCACAACTACACAATCTAATTTAAATTAAAAGCTGCTTATGCTGTATGCATGTAGCATATTTGTTTGGACTGTGATTAAAAAGCAGTGGTTGTCTCTAATTTGAAATAGAAATAGGCAAAGCCTTAGTTTGAGATCTCAGAGAGAGATTTTTTTTTTGTATTTATTTGATTTGGTATTTGTTTTAAAATGTCAATTTAGTCTTGTTATTTGACAGATTTCACAAATATTTGTGCAGCATTTTGTCTAAAAGAAGGCCTTTTAATTTATAAATTGTCTTGATTCTCATTTTGTTAAAAAAAAAAATAGCGAGAATCGTTACATACCTAACAGTAATTAATTCAAACAATGTTTAGCACACAATTTTCACACTGAATATGCATCTTGATGTGATCGGCAATCTTAGATCCTCAGTAAATGCTACATGTGAAGCTGCCTTAAAAAATTAGCCAAAATGTGTTGTTTTATCTGGCGTAATAATTAGGTTAAATTGTCACCTGTGTAGGCAGCTTACTTGGTTTCATAACAGAGAGAGTGTTTCTCTTGAGGAATGAATAACAAAATGACTAACTGAACCCCCTGGTGCCTGAACTGCAAGACGAGAGCTTTCTAGACTTAGAAATATGTTAAAAATAGTGTGCAGAAGTTGCAGTAAGATAGTAAGTGAAATCTAAATGAGTCGTCTTTTGTTGTTGCTCTTATGTGTGAATTCCATACCAACAACATGCTTTCTAATTCCAGTATTTATTATAAACTGGAAAATCTTTGTGTTAGTCATGATTGTGTATGTAATTGCCACACTTTTTTCCGTTTATAGGACGAATGAAGTTAACTGCATGAGGCACGCCTCAAGGGGGGTCCATCCTCCAAATCTCTCGACCAATCAGCTCCTTTCTTAAATGAACCAATGAAAGAGCTTGCTTGCTACAGGGGAGGAGCTTAACCGGCCAATCAGGGTTCATGTTGGGAACTATGATGACTGAAGTGACTTAATTTTACGATGACGATACGTGATTGAACACTCCCGCTGACCTCTCGACAACACCTGCTGCCTCAGGATGAGAAGACCCTTCTGTTATGGCAAAGTATTTCTGGGCAAAAATGCACTTTAGTCTAGTCTAGGCTGTCATTTGTAATGTTGATGTTACGTAAATGCGATTTGATTTCTAGAAGCTTGAATGTACGTGTATGTATATATTCGTGTGTCTGAGCAAGATTTTAATTTTTATTGCTTGATCTTGAAGAGATCTTTCTTTTCTTTTTCTTTTTTTCCTGCAAGAACAAGTAAAAATTTCACACCCCATAAGCTTTTGAACAATTCTGTGTTTCATAGTGGCAATAAGATATAATGCAAACGTTCAAATCTCAGTAGCATTTTGTTTTTTTGTACATAGAAACTTGAAGGCCGTTGAAAGCCCAGACCGTCTTCCTGATCCATGCATGCGTTCAGCGCTCATTCATTTTAGGACAATCATTAACAGTTTTGTGCAGTGAAGTCAAATCATGATGGTATACAGTGTTTGCTAAACAGGACGAGGACTAGATCTGTATATAGAAATGCATTCCATGTGACCCCACACTGAGACAACACTACAAACGTTCGTCTGGAACAGTTTCTGGGGTCTTGCTTGCTTGTATTCACATTGGTGTACGTTTGTATGCAGTTTTGTTTTTGTACACACTTTTTAATAAATGATGCTCCAAACCAAACTTGTTCTTGTTGCAGTTTTCCTTTTTATATGTATATATATATGTATGTGTGTGTGTGTGTGTGTATATGTGTATATGTGTATGTGTGTGTATATATATACATATATATATATATATATATATATATATATATATATATATATATATATATATATAAATATATATATATGTATGTATAAATATATATGTATGTATATATATATATATATATATATATATATATATATATGTGTGTGTATATATATATATATTTTTTTTTTTTTTTTTTTTTTTTCATTGGCTGTAGAAGTCTCATTAAAATTTTCATTTGTTTGGTTGGTTGGTTTTCTTTTTTTTTGGCTATATATATAACTTTTTTGTTGTTGTTAATGTAAAAATATAAAATATAACTTGTGAACATGAATTTACTTTTAATTTAAAAAAGTATATATAAAACATTGAGGACCTTGCCTCATTTCAGAACACCACTGCACACCACTGATATACATGCATATATAGACACAACATTTGTCCTTGTATACACAGACACAGAGAGTATAGCACTCAATAGATTTGCTGAAAATTTTGTATAATGTAGTTTATTATAAAAGGGCATTTTAAGAAAGACTGCTTTCACTTAACAAATAATATATACAAAGGCATTACAGTGCATGTGATTTTTAGACCATTTCTGACTCGTCCACAATTTATCTTCCAAATTAAAAGTGAAGTTCACTTCCAAAACAAAAAATGTACAGATAATTTACTCACCCCATTGTCATCGAAGATGTTCATGTCTTTCTTTCTTCAGTCGTAAAGAAAATGTTTTTTGAGGAAAACACTTCCGGAATGCTCTCCATATAATGGACTTCTATGGTGCCCAAGTTTGAACTTCCAAAATGCAGTTTAAATGCAACTTAAAATGTCTCTAAACAGACGAAGAATGGTCTTATCTAGCGAAATGATGGTCATTTTCTAAAAAAAAAAAAAAAAATTGCAATTGCAATTTTTTAACGGCTGAACAACAATGGAGAAGTTAATATTGCTTGTTAATTATGTCTTTACCAGATGGAATCGCCGGGCTACCTTAATATTGTTATGTACAATTATGCTTGAAGAAACATTTCATTCGTGATGCGTCTGCCATATTACTAAAGTGTATTTCATATCATAGCAACCACAGCGTCTCAACGGAAAAAAACACTGCGCTCTCAAGTGCTCACAGCTGGGCGTTTCGGCAGAGCACCTGGCATTTTCAGCCGGCCAAAAAGCTTTGGTGGATACGCAGTCTTAGGGTATGTCGAAAAACTCCCATTTCATTTTCTTCTCGAACTTTAAAATCGTCCTACATCGCTGCAGAAGTACCGACCCTTCATCCTCGGCTGGGATCTTTTAAAACCACTGCATTTTGGAAGTTCAAACTCGCGGTCACATTAGAAGTCCACTATATGGAGAAGATTCTTTAAGTGTTCCTAAAAAACACAATTTCTTTTACGACTGAAGAAAGAAAGATATGAATATTGGATGACAAGGGGGTGAGTACATTATCTGTATATTTTTGCTCTGTAAGTGAACCTCTTTAAGAAATGAAAGTGACCCAGCACATCTTGCCATTAAAAAAAAAAAAAAAAAACAAGTATACCCAGTGCAATCAACTGTCCATATACGTAAAAAATAGCAAATGGAAAAACAGTTCTTATTTACAAAGTGAGATGACTCAAAATGATGCAGACACATTCTTTAGTAAATGCCAGTGTTCCATGTCAGATACAATACGACCAACTTCAATAAAACTGCATATTTATATGCATTCAGCACCATTTGAGATGCTGTTACAATGTTGTAAATTAGCATTTTGCTGTGACTTCATCTTATGAGATCAGCAGTGCAGTTCACTGACTGACAGGTCTTGAGAGTCTTTCAGTGTGTGTGTTTATATATACAGCGTCTCAAACAGCAGACTGGAGTTTGCTCACGTTTCTCTGATGCATACTGTGATGTCTGACCAGCTCATCTGAGCGGGCGAACTTTTTCTGACAGCTGGGCCACCGGCACGTAAACGGCTTCTCACCTGACAACCACGAGAGAGCAAATTTTATTGATGCACTGTAATAAAATTAATCCATATGCAACAAATAGTTCAAATGGTTTTGGAAAAGTTTGAAAAAAAAGGTTTACGCACTTGTTTTACCTGTATGAGTCCGAGTGTGTGGGTCTTAAGATGGTCTGAGCGGGAAAACTTTCTTTGACATGTCTCACACTGAAAGGGTTTGACGCCTACAGGAGCAAAGCAGGACATAGAAAGACAGACAGCTGTGGTGGGCGTCACATACTTTATACAAGTGATGGATTCATGACAGCTGGAATTAGTGGGTGGGCCTCAATCTAAAGCATCTGATTGGACAAACGTCTGGATACGCTCCTGAGCGCAAGATGTCAAGCCAAGAGAAAGACTAAATTTTATATTCTAATAGCTTATGTAACATTTAAAGGAGAAGTCCACTTCCAGAACAACAATTTACAAATAATCTACTCACCCCCTTGTCATCTAAGATGTTCATGTCTTTCTGTCTTCAGTCGTAAAGAAATTATGGTTTTTGAGGAAAACATTTGAGGATTTTTCTCCATATAATGGACTTAATTGGTGCCCCGAATTTGAACTTCCAAAATGTAGTTTAAATGCAGCTTCAAAGGACTCTAAACGATCCCAGCCGAGGAAGAAGGGTCTTACCTAGCGAAACGATCGGTCATTGTTTTAGAAAAATAAAAATTTGTATACTTTTTAAGCACAAAAGCTTGTGTAGCACAGACTCTGGGATGCACGTCCATGAGGCTACAAATTAGTAATGGGTCATTCTTGAACGATTCTTTCATTTTGAATAAATCTTCAATGTGAACTGGAAAGAACGAGTCGTCTCGGGGAGTGATTCGTTCAGTCACGCATGCGCAACATCCTATTAGATTCTGTACTGGAATTAGTTCACCTGTTTCGAGTCTTCGGGTTTTTCGAGTCGTTGGTTCATCTTATGGGGCTGTCACGTGATGAACAAATGACTCAAACCCGAAAAAATTGTCAGATAAGAGGTGAGGTGAGCTAATCATAGACTAAAGACCCAGGTAAACAACAAATTAATCTTTTCTGTTTTTATAGCATTATAGTTTTGTCTTGTTTGTAGTGTGATCAACATTTGTGTAAGCAGTAGATGTGTTAGGGAAGTAAATATAATTTTGCTATTTTTTATTAATATTTTACTAAAACGACCTTTTGACTTGTTTCAATAGTACGTAGTGTCGTGAACGCGCATCCCAGAGTCTGTGCTACACAAGCTTTTGTGCTTAAAAAGTATAAAAAAATGTATTTTCCGAAAAAAAATGAATCGTTTCGTTAGATAAGACCCTTCTTCCTTGGCTGGGATTGTTTAGACCCCTTTGAAGCTGCGTTTAAACTACATTTTGGAAATTCAAAATTGGGGCACCAATGAAGTCCATTATATGGAGAAAAATCCTGAAATGCTTTCCTCAGAAACCATAATTTCTTCACGACAATTAAGAAGACAAAAAGACATGAACATCTTGGATGACAAGGCGGTGAGTAAATTATTTGTGAATTGTTGTTCTGGAAGTGGACTTCTCCTTTAAAGAGATAGTTCACCCTCATGTTGTTTCAATTTTAAGTATTTTAATGATGTTCTTACTACTTTTCTGGGCCTTGAACGTGTCAGATGTTCAGCATTATAAATAAACAATGTTACTAACAGTTTTGTTTTTTTCAGTAGCGAGTAATCAAACAAATTACTGTTTCCCCGCCGTTACCGTTACTTTCAATAAAATGCGGTGTTACTATAATTGATTATAATATTATTATAATTTTATTTTTCAGTTAATCTGAATGAATGCACAGCGTACCTGTATTTGACGAACCGTAAACTCTAGTGTGAAGGCACACGACTAGCCGTCGCTTTGTCTCACACACACACAAAGAAATATACAGAGCGACAGAGTCTTATATACCATGCAGAATTTATGCGCTACATGTAAAGATTATTCTTTGTTGCATTTTCCTCTCAAAATAATGGAGATCCTTTGGAATTCTTCAGCTTTTAAGAACTGCCGGTTTCTCCGGTAGCAGGCGGAACTAATGTGCAAACGGCAATCTCATTGGCTGGCGCTCAGCTATTATCATCCCTGTTTTGATTACAGCAAATCAGTTCAACGCAGACAACGTGATTAATATTCATGAACCCAGCAGCTCATTATTGCTTAGTGTATTTTATATTGTTATTAGTAGCAGAATTTGTAGTATCTTTGTTATAGTATCAGTATTATTTTTAGTTTTTTCTCCTTTTTTATAGAAACACTAAATTACAAACAATATCTTCAGCACCACTACTAGTCCTAAGTTCAATCAACATGACAAATATGCATTCATTCTTGGTTATTCTAATTACTAAAGTTCAATGCTAAATTATCATACTGTCATATTATAATGCTTGACTGACTGATGCTAAATGTACTTTCAGAAATGTAAAAAACTCTGCCATTAAGCTTACTATTCTTACTATTTGTGAGAAGTAACCAGTAACTATAATTATTTATTATAATTATTAATTTTTTTGTAAAATAACATGCCCAACACTGCTATGTATGTCTTAAAAGCTTAAAACAAAACAAGGGTGAGTAAATAATGACAAAACTTTAATTTTTGTGGGTGAACTGTCCCTTTAAGAGTAAACTATGCTTATACATGTATTGTAAAAACTTTAATTTGCTGTAAAGTTGCTTTGCAATAATATGTTTCGTGAAAAGCCCTATACAAATCAATTTGAAATGAATTGAATTTAACTTAAAAATTAAAGGTTCCAAAAGGGTTTTCTTCGGCAGTGATATCCTAAAACCACCATTTTTAGTTTCCTTTCAGTGAACTGTTCTTCACAGAACCATTTTTCTTCGTATAAAGAACATTTTAATAATCTAAATAACCTTTTATTCCATTATAAAGAGTATTTTGTAGAATCAAAAGGTTCTGTGTGAGTGAAGCTTATAAATGACCTCAAAGCTACTGGATTAAAAGCCACAAAATGTCCATATTTCTGTCCTGGAGTGTTTTGAAGAGTAAAGACGTGTCTAACCTGTGTGTCTGCGCTGGTGTCTCTTGAGTTGGTCAGATCTGGAAAACCTGCGGCCGCAGCCTGTGTAGTCACACTGGTAGGGCTTCTCACCTGAGCATGACAGAGAACAAGGTCAGAACAATAATGTCTGATGTGTGGACATGACTGTAGTCTCTGCCATTAATATGAAGCTTCCACTAGGCGGCGCCATTTGAATATTTTGTTTTGCTCTGAGCCTCATACATCAGACATTTTTCTGTGAAACTGTACGTGCCATGAGGTCACAAATTACTCACTTCCACATGTTTCTTAGTAATGTTGGTGATTCTTGTGCAACAGAGACAAATAATTTACTATGGTAACATTACACCAAAATAGAGATACTCCAGAGGTAAACTGCTATTAACAACAGTACCATCAAAAGAACTGAATCAAAAATGACAGACTCTGACAACTTTAAAACAATTTGAAAACCCATATTGATCTATTATTGTTTTACTGTATGGTCACTGTGGTTCTGTGATAAAAAATAAAATTAATTTTATACAAAATTTCCAGCAATAAACATTCACATTTATTCATTCAGGAGACACTTTTATCCAAAGCTTCTAATTATTCTAATAATAACGATAATAGAAATAGATCGATCAGTTTTTGTGCAAACGAAAAACATTTCAGTAACACTTTACAATACATTCCCATTAGTTACTAACACTAGTTAGTGCTTTACCTAACAATGAGCAATACATATGTTACAGTATTTATTCATCTTGGTTATTATTAAGGAGAGACACTGCTGGCAAAAACACTGTTTTTTCATGCACCTGTCAAGTTTGAGATTTTGGGCTTTTTGGTTTTTCAAAAGTGTTTTTTTCAGACTAGTAGAAAGAAAACATCCAAAAGACACTGTTAAGTGTTTCTTTTATAGCACTTTATCTGTTTGTGTCAATAGATTTCAATTGCAGTACATATTTTTAAAAGCCGTTTTCTCATAATGAGTTTTTTCTCCTACATTGAGCCATAAATCTCCACTTCAGTAACACTTGCACAAATCAGACTTTACATTTTTATTCCTGTCTATATCCTGAAGCTTTTTACAGAGGGATTTGTTCGTATATAATTTGCTTGCTTTTATACAACATTTTATTCTCTCAAAAATTGTGAAAAATATATTGTTTTCTGTCTGTTCTAAGTATTTTCTGAATTATGGAGTGACAAAATGAGATATCAAAAAATTCCCTCTGTAAAAACATTTGACCCTAATATATGTAAAAAAAAAAAATAATAATAATAAAAATAAATAAATAAATAAAAATAAACAAGAATTTTGAAACGGACTTCATCCAGTGTTTAGATTTTTGGACTAGAAATGTATGCAAATGAGCAGATATTTCATTAAATAATGCCTCATTTGCATATTTAAACCTAACATTTTAGAAAGCTTGTAATAAAAAAAAAAAATGTGCCTCGCCTTAATTACCGATTCTGATGGTCATTGTTAGTTCATGTTGTCAACTAATCTAACAAATGAAAGTTTACAGTAAAGTAAAACCACTACACTGATATTCTGTGATAAAAATTAATCTAATTGCATATTTACATTTATTCATTTAGCAGATGTTTTTGTCTAAAGCATTTTACAGTACATTTTTCTGTCTTCTAATTAATAACAACGAATATATCCGATTTTTGATGTTTGATAACAATTTACAATAAGGTCTCATTAGCTGATGCATTAACCAACTTTAACTCACAACTAGTTTTATATTTGCTACAGTATGTGTTATCATTAGTAATCTTAGGTCCATTAGATAATATTAACAGATACAACTTTTGATTTCAATAATGTATTAGTAAATGTATTAAAACCTGTTAGTTTATTTTAACTAATACAATTAACTAATGTTAACAAATGAAACCTTTTTGTAACTCTGTGTAAACCATAATGCTACTTAAAGTTATTACCCATTTTATTAATGTTTTCCAATGAATAATAATTGTTGTGCAATGACTAATGTTTACTGTAAAGTGTCTTTTTTAGGGTGTGCCTTTACTTTTTTCAATTAGATGAGATAGTGCAGTCAGGTTGCCGTGAATACCAGAAAAAAATTATCTCCTAAGTGAGTCCACGCTTACTTTCAGTGGAGTGCGTGTGTGCTTGTGTGAATGTGTTGATTCATGGTTGTGAATCATGGCTGTTATCAGACTCACACAGTCACTAGAATAAAATCAGACATTCCTGAGAACTGGAATTTGAATGTCCAGGGACCTGATCTCATGAATTTATGTTTTTGAGCAACAGAGAAATTTTCACATCTTCTAATTTAATCAGTATCTCTTATTTGAGGCTTGAAAAAATAGATCCATGTATGAATTATGACTGTTATGCATATTGCATAACACCATAAATCTTACCTGCTGCTCTTTTTAAGAGGAAAAAGATCTCAGTCTAGACTATAAAAGCAGGATTGTTTGTGACCGTAAAATGAAACTATCGTCCGCATATGGTGGCGTCTCACCTGTGTGTTTTCTGCCGTGCATCTGCAGGTGGGACAGTTTGAAGTATCTCTTACTGCAGCCGGGGTAAGAACACATGAAAGGCCGTTTCTCACTGCTCTCTGATGATTTAATGGAGGGAGTGATGCCTGGTACTCTCCGCACATCCTGGAGAAAAAAAAAAAAAAAACTAAATAACTGGCAATCAACAAACTCTATTTGCCAATTCTGCTGCACTTTGAGCCCATGTTTGTTTTAACTTCTGCATTACCAAACCCCGGATGAGTTCTGCATCTGAACAAACCCTCTTATCTTGAGGCCTGTTAAATATCAATTTAGCTTTTAAAAGCCTTTAGAGGAAAGCTTTAAAGTAAAGTTATAAACATACATACATGCACACTATTCTCTGGACAGTATCAGCTTTCTCAAGCTCTGATGGATGTTGATTCAGGCCAAACACACACTAGAAACTGAAGCAGTGTCATGTCCTCTAGACTTCAACACATATAAAGCTCTTTTGCAGGCTTGACTAATCAAATACACACTTTTACTCTAAACTTCACATTTGAGGTGAGGATGGTGTTCGCCATCGTGGCCTTGTGCTTGGCTAGGAGACGGAGGAGAAATTCTTACCAAACTTTTGAACGTTTTATATGTATACAGTTTACATACACCTTGCAGAATCTGCAAAATGTTAATTATTTTACCAAAATAAGAGGGATTATAGAAAATGCATGTTATTTTTTATCTACTACTGACCTGAATTAGATATTTTACACAAAAGATGTTTACATATAGTCCAAAAGAGAAAATAAGTTGAATTTATAAAAATTACCCTTTTCAAAAGTTTACGTACGCTTGGTTCTTCATACTGTGTTGTTACCTGAATGATCCACAGCTGTGTTTTTTGTTTAATGATAGCTGTTCATAAGACTATTGTTTGACCACAACAGTTAAACTGGCCGCTGTTCTTCAGAAAAAATCCTTCAGATCCCACAAATTCTTTGGTTTTTCAGCATTTTTGTGTATTTGAACTCTTTCCAACAATGACTGTATGATTTTAAAATCCATCTTTTCACACTGAGGACAACTGAGGACTCATATGCAACTATTACAGGAGGTTCAAACGCTCGCTGATGCTCTAGAAGGACAAATTATGCATTAAGAGTCGGGGGGAAAACTTTTGAACAGAATGAAAATGTGTACATTTTTCTTATTTTGCCTAAATATCATATTTTCTTCATTTCTTCATTTCTTCATTTAATACTGCCCTTCAGAAGATACAGAAGACTAAAGTTAAATTTACCCTGATATTTACATTTAAAAAAAATGTCACCCCTGGCTCTTAATGCACTGTGTTTCCTCCTGGAGCATCAGTGAGTGTTTGAACCTTCTGTAATAGTTGCATATGAGTCTCTAAGTTGTCCTCAGTGTGAAAAGATGGATATCAGAATCATAAAGTCATTGTTGGAAAGGGCTCAAATACACAAAAATGCTGAAAAACCACAGAATTTGTGGGACCTTAAGTTTTTTTTCTGTTCAGGACAAACAAGTGATTCATGAACAACTCTCACTAAACAAAAAAACACAGCTGTGGATCATTCAGGTAACAACACAGTATTAAGAATCAAGCGTATGTACACTTTTGAAAAGGGTAATTTTTATAAATTCAACTATTATTTTCTATTGTCGACTATATGTAAACATCTTTTATGTGAAATATCTTATCCAGGTCAGTACTAAATAAAAAATAACATGCATTTTGTATGATCCGTCTTATTTTGGTAAAATAATTAACATTTTGCAGATTCTGCAAGGTGTATGTAAACTTTTGACCCCAACTGTATATATATATAATGATTATTATATGTAATATATAATAATTCAGCATACTTTATGGCTATATTATTGTGAGAATCTGTGTGTGCACAGGTGAAATGTACATGTGTTTGAGTTTGTCTCTGTATTTTGAGTCCGTGTGTTTTGCAGTCACCCACCTGTACTCCTCTGAACACACCATGAGTGTGTATGTGATACTGAGTGCTGCAGCTGTACAACAGCGGCGCTGCTGCAGGCGCTTCGGCCTCATAACCACTACTGTGACTAAACACAAATCCAAAGACAAAAGAAAGCATTATACATGACAGATAAAACAAGAGCACTCACAGAGAGCAGAGAGACATGGATTATTCAAACAGAGCTCATATATTACAGAGTAAATATGACCCTAAGATAAGAATAAGATTCTCAGAAAAAACTGATTTAAACGTGTTAATAGCTCCGCTATGAATCAGCTTTTCCTTCTTATTAACAAAAGGATGTTGTTCTGTCCAAAAACAACTGTGTAAAACTGTTTCAACTGTCATAAATGATAGCAAGGGGGACTGATGGTCTGGAGGGGGATTTGTAGTGTGGGCAGTAACTGATGAAGAGCTGAAGACTTATAAAGCTTCTTCTTTGTCCGACTCGCTTCACATCTCAGACTACACAATCAGCCATTGCTGGTCCAGTCCTCCCACAGCCCATCCATTCATCCGTTCAGAAGATAAACACCCTGTTGTCATGGCATTGGGGGTGAGGAAGGTGGATACCAAATCTTTTATCTGGACAGCCAGCATAAATATTCTGCCCGGCGTTCCAGTCACCTATTCCAGTGGCAGAGTTCATCTCTCTATAGACAACCACATATTCACTCAATGACTCAAATACAGAAACAAAATTCCCACAATGCTGTGGGACTTTCCCCTCTGCCCTTCTGCATCGCTTCATTTCAACATCTTTCTGTCTCTCACACACACACAAAAACAAAACCACCCCAGACTGCCTCTTCAACACATCCAAGGTCAGACACTCTATCTGAGCTGGACGGTTGACTGAGCAGGATCCATTCCTATCTCCTCTGCTGTCACCACAGAATAATTCATACTCCTACTTCAGTCTGTAATTTTGTTTCAAAGGACAATGAGGCCTTCCTTCAAAACAGACACTAATTAGAACAGGGAACGGCAGAGAAGATGAAACGAAGATGAGAAGAGAGGTGAGGAGGATGTTAAAAATGTGGGCTGTCTTTCTCTCCTTCTCAAGGAAAAGAAAAGATTGTCAAGGAAAGGAAACAGAAGGGTAAAGAGTAAAAAAGGAGAAGAAAGGGTCCTAAAGGGAAGAAAAAAGGAAAGTGTTGTAAAGAAAAGGGTTATAAAGAAACATGATGTAAATAAAGGAAAGGAAAGAAAAGGAAAGGAAAGGAAAGGAAAGGAAAGGAAAGGAAAGGAAACAGAGTATGGGAAGAGTCAAAGACAAGTGGAAAGGTCTCAAAGGAAAGAAAAAGAAACGAAATTGTAAAGAAAAGAAAACAGTTACAAAAAATGAAAAGAAAGGAAAGGAAAGGAAAGGAAAGGAAAGGAAAGGAAAGGAAAGGAAAGGAAAGGAAAGGAAGTATTAATAGTCAAAGAAAAGTGGAAAAGTTCTCAAAGGAAAGAAAAAGAAATGAAATCGTAAACAAATGGAAAGTTGTAAAAAGTGTTGTGATGGAAACGAAAAGGAAAGGAAAGGAAAGGAAAGGAAAGGAAGTAAGAGACGAGAAAGGGGTCTTAAAGGCAAGAAAAAGAAAGGAAAGGGTTGTAAGGAAAGAAAAGAAAAGGAAGTATGGGAAGAGTCAAAGAGAAGTGGAAAAGTTCTCAAAAGAAAGGAAACTGTAAAGAAATGGAAAGAGTTGTAAAGAGAAGTGTTGTGAAGAAAAGGAAAGGAAAGGACATGAAAGGAAAAATGTCAAATAATCTGGGAATTTCTTTAAAAGCACAGGTGTTGATATGAGAGGGTCTGTACCTCTTTATGCTGGGTGTCAGTGAGCTGACGGGATTCCAGGCAAGACATTCCAACTGAGACGTCATTTGGTAGAGATTATCACTGCCAGGACAGAAGAGATAAATCACAGTCATGTGACCTCACTTTTATTGCTCAGCTTCTCAAAAAGCACAACACTTGTAAAAAGGAAAGAACAACACCAAAAATAGGAAAGAAAAAGCAAAAGACAGCAAGAGAATTTTGTTTTTTCAGTCAATATTTATTCATGCCGTGTTTTTATTTCTGGCTCCTAGACTGATTAGAATTGCAGATTGTCAGCAGTGTGGTGTGCTTGTGTCTCTTTCTCATAATCATTGCTGATTCATAGCTGTTTTCTAAGGAAGTAGCAAAACTGGAAGCTTGTTTGCCACTGTGGAAACACACACACATATCTGCGTTTTACCACAAGTTGTGAAGTGCTGTATCTTAGCCAGCTCTTACGCGGTCCAAGTTGGCAAGTCAAGTGCCAGGCACAGTCATGTATTAATGTGATGTCACACTGATTTCTGAGTATTGTAGGAAGGATTTGGGGAAATGATATTGACTCATACACTGTCTTTCCCTTGTCTGTGGCCTCAAGTAGCAGTTTTTAAAGGCCAGCCAGTTTGAGGTACAAGACATATCAAAATACACAATTGTTTATTATTAAACAGTAATAATGATAATTGCATAGCTGTTGTATCTATAATATAATATAATATAATAATTATCAGAAATCATAAAGAATAAAGAAGTCATGGTGGTGTTTCATTATTACTTTATGACTGGTTGCTACATTGCGTCCCAATAAATTGCTTTCCATTACAGCTCATACCAGTGTTTCAAAATGCAAGAGTCCGTTTCTATGCCAAACACTGATGAAAAATAAGGTGGAATTTCCCTTTTCGCTCCCCTCTAATCTCACTTTGTTGGCAAGAAACAGAGGTTTGTGAGGTCACCGGAACACACTGCTATAGTACCATGGTTGATGCAAGTGTGTGAGTGAGTTTGTGTAAGTGTATTTTCTGTTCATGGATTCCAAAACTGCTCAGAGTTCCATACAGAAAGAGGAATAGTGGGGATGCTTCAATCACATCTTATCAAAACTGAATGATTTATTTTGGGTTCTGTAATCTCCTTTTTCTCTAAAAACATGAGAGTAGTATTTGAAGAATGCATACTAATTCCTGCATCACTGATGATCAGATACATTTCCCTTTAACTGCTTCTTCTTCCTCATCTTTCTTTCAAAGGAGAAGTCCACTTCCAGAACAAAAATTTACCGATAATGTACTCACCCCCCTTGTTATCCACGATGTTCTCGTCTTTCTTTCTTCAGTCGTAAAGAAATGATGTTTTTTGAGAAAAAACTCCCATCTCATGTTCTCCCTCAACTTCAAAATCGTCCTATATCACTGTTTTACCTTTTTGTTATGGGTGGTATTGTTCACTTTGCAAATACTGGAACTGTACTTCTGCAGAGATGTAGGATGATTTTTAAATGATTTTTGAAGTTGAGGGAGAAAATACGATTGGAGTTTTTCGACATACCCTAACTGTCTTGAGCCAGAATGCACAGAGTTCAGGGACAGCAAGACAAGACAAGCATTTAAGATTAAAAAGTATTCAAATTGTATTTTTTAAAATGAAAATAACAATCATTTCGCTAGATAAGACCCTTCTTCCTTGGCTTACAACCACATTTGGGATCGTTTGATGCCGCATTTAGACTGCGTTTTGGTAGTTCAAACTCGGGGCACCATATCAGTCCATTATATGGAGAAAAATCCTGAAATGTTTTCCTCAAAAAACATAATTTCTTTTCATGAACATCATGGATGACAAGGTGGTGAGTACATTGTCTGTAAATTTTTGTTCTGGAAGTGGACTTCTTGTGATGTACATTTGAAATGTACACTGCTGTTCAAAAATTTGTTTTGAAGAAACTGATATTTTTTAACAAAGATGCATTAAACTAATTGAAAGTCAGAGCAAAGATATTTATAATATTACAAAAAAAATATTTTAAATACATGCTGCTCTTCAAAACCTATATACCATTGTTTCCACAAAAATATTAACTTTGTTTTCAGATAATAAGACCTGTTTCCTACACAGCAAATCAGCATATTAGAATGATTTCTGAAGACTGGAGTAATGATGTTGAAAATTCAGCTTTGATCACAGGAATAAATTACATTTGAAAATATGTTCAAATTAAAAATATTTATTTTAAATTGTAATAATATTTCACAATATTACTGTTTTTACTGTATTTTCATCAAATCAATATAGCCTTGGCAAACATAATTATTGAGATTTTTGAAAAATGTAGTTTTCAATGGTAGTGTAAATTGTTACATACTGGTTTACTGCTCAAAAATAAAAGCATAGTAATGACAAGAGGATGACAGAATCTAATTGCTATTCCTATCAATGCTCTTCTCTCCTCATAATAAAGTTCATCTTTTGAATACATAACTCTTTCTCTCCATCCTCTCTTGTCTCTGGGGAGGGCCAGGCAGAAAAGAGAAGAGGAATTTGGAGGAAACGGGCAGTAGATCACTGTGAGTGTATTTTGGCCTGCTGAGAGCTGCTGTGCAGTTCTTAACCTTTGTGCAGACAGCAAGACTCACAGCAGACTTATTCAGGATTTATCTGAGCCATCCAGACTGGGCCTCACTGACGCTCAATTCAGCCACTCACAAACCAGAGGGGGCTGTGCCACGGCGAAGACACAAATCATCAATATACATAATTTACTTCTTACACTAATTAATGTGCCTTGTTAAAGAATGTGCTGAGTTCATTACAAGTTCAGTTCTATCAACACCGTATATGATGATTACCACTGAAAAGAAACAGTGAAACAGTTGTTTTTACACTTTAGGGCTTGATCTAATCCATATTTAATATTGGTTAAACAACATTTAATTCAATTGTCCATTTAATCTTTAATATTTGGCCATTTCTTTATGATAAAAAACCTACAGCCACTGTAATTTCTTAAATATTTGGACACCAAAACTCAGAGTGAGGATTTAAACTTTTATGTTGAAATCGCGATTCTCAATCGCAGTTAGCATATTGAGAAAAATATTGATGTATTCTCCTGTGTTTGCGTAGGTTTATAAATGATTTGCCTTTTAAAACTGATGAAATGGTGCATGTTGCGTTCCCAGATGAACCTTACAATAAACACAAACTCAGAACAACATGCAGAGACGGAGTTTGAGACGCTCCACACATGTAAATGATAACAGTTTGCGTAGCAGCATTTACTGTGAACAAAGCCACTCTGAGATGCAGGTACGTAACCTACACGCATGTAAATAATTAAAGCACATATATTAAACCTGCATTGGGTATATTTATTTAATTGAATCGTAGCGTTTGTGAATTCTTAATAGCATTATGCTTTGTGATTTTTAAATGGGTTTAATATGTGGAATGCGCCACTTCCGGCCTTTTGCTGATTACTGGACATGGGCAAAATGCAATCAAGGATTTTTTAAAATCGAATACTTTAATAGAAGTAAGAAATCCCTGCAGCCCTAATCATGTGTATTGCACCTAGAGTTTCATGACTAAACTAGATATGTGTTAATGTGGAAATAATTTGATAAATTTATTATTATTATAAAATAGTTGTTTACTGCTAATATATATATCCAACTTCGCTGCTGAAAAAAAACAGCTAAAACCAGCCTAGGCTGGTCTTAACTGGTTTTAGCTGGTCTCCGAGGTCTAAGAAAGTGGCCAGAACCCCTCTAAAACCAGCCTGCCGACCAGCTAAGACCAGGCTGGATGACCAGCTAAAACCAGCCAACCAGCTTAGGCTGGTTTTAGCTGTTTTGTTCAGCAGGGTTACTATATATAGTTAATATATATCCAATTTTTCAATTCCTATCATGACCATGTAAAGCCAGTACAACATTTAAGTTTTATATGACACAAGAAAGGGTAATTATATTGTCCCAGCAAAACCAGAAGTATATCCTTATCAGTAGTCCCAACAGTAAAACAATGATCTAGATCAAGTGGTTCTCAATCTTTTTAACTCCACACAAGGCTGCCATTGTCCACAATAATATTCAAAGGCCTGTGACTTTTCCAGTTGATTGTTATTTACTTGATAAATCAAAATGTACTATCATAAAATGTATGAATGCCCATGCAGTTTTAATATTTAAAAAATGACATGACTTTTCTAGGTCTACAAATCACACTTTTAAATTTGGGCAACCGTATATATCTAGGTTTCTCTATCTATCTATCTATACACACAGTCACACACATACATACATATATAACGTCCCTTGCAAAACTTTCCTGATGCAAAAAAACTTTGCTTCATGAGCTAATCTCAAGAAACATAATATAAGGATCTAAAAATGCATTCCATGGCCCATTTAAGGCTTGTTTGTCTTATTTTAAATCATTTTAAGTCGTCTTGAGGAACCTTGGAAATTTGAGAACCACTGGTTGAGAACCAGTGATTTAGACAATATATGGCTTTTCTGCTTTGAATCCTCCAGAATGCCTTTGAGATTTCTGCATGTTTTTACAAATCGTGTGACAAGCAGAAATGGTTTTCTGGGGCACGTCTCATATGCTGTTGTTAGATAATATCCAGGAATATCCCTTTATTTTAACAGCTGCATAAACAATTCGGCGTATTTTTGTAACTTCTTGTAATTTGTGACTTCTTCCTCTGTGATGCAATTTATTGCATTTTTATTGTTATTATTTTAAGAATGATGAATCACACCTAACTCAAGTAGCGTTTCAATACTAATAATTATAAAAGCATGTAATGCTTAATTATGTCTGTTATTACACTGTGTTTAGTGTGATAAGCAAAGTACCTGTTGATGCTATTTCTCAACAGCAGGGCCTGGCTGTCGGGAGGACTGTGGCAGCCGTAGACAGGCGGTGGGATGGTGTACTGCTGCTCACCTGCATATACACAAAATCAAAGTGCTATTACAACACTCAAAGAGCATATATATATCAACTTCTCAAAGTCTTCAATGTCCTCATGCTTCATTTTTCCTGTTTACAAATGAAACAAAGCATTTTACAGTAGAGCTAACAGAGAGTGTGGCCTCGTCTCTACTGCGGTTATCCAAACAGCACAGGGCTCCCTGAGACCATAAAGCAGTCAGCAGAATTTCTGAGAGCACTCTGTTCATTTCTAAGGGCAATAGACAGGGAATCAGTCCCTCGGCAGCACTAAACATTCTTCTCCACATCCACAATTCTGCTTCCTCCTCTCAGCTGCCCGAAAAAAGTGGTGATAATTTATGCCAGCATAATTTATGCTTAATGAACTTAGAAACTGTCGTAATACAGTGTTTTGAGTGTTCGAGGAAGGAGACGGAGAGGTGAAAAAAGAGCGAGAGGGAAAGAAATCCGAATATTTACTGCCCTGACATTAAAACTCCATCTGACACTTCACCTCGAGATGATCCTTGCGGACACAGTGATCTCCAGATATCTATTCATCTTATTTGTCATACTATACTTAAATACACACTCACAAATTCACTCTGTCCTGCACAGTCCTTTTAAAAACAGATCTTCTCTTGGAAATCATAAGAACTGGACACATAATTGCATGCAATTCAATGAAAATGCATTACAGTTTAATTTTATATTAATGCAGTTAGTTCAATGTACAAGTGTTTGTTTATTTGTTTGTTTTTTGACCCATTTTTACATGCAATTTCAAAATTATTTCTATTGTCATTTAAAATATGGTTAAAATATACTGCTGAATGTATTAACAAGCATTTACTTTCTATTGAATCTTATGTTATGTATTTAAAAAATATTTGTAATTAAACATTTGTCATGATGAAGTTGGAATTTAGAATATTTAAAATATATTAATTTCAAATGTAATATCAACTCTACAGTAAAATTAAAAAACAAGCTTTACATCTCTTTTAGTTATGTTAGTTATTGTGCACTACATGAAAGCACGACAAAATATTAAAATGAAAATGTGCTTTTAAGTAAAACGTTTATTTTTACATTGCATTTTTACTTTTTTAAAATATTGTAAGATCTGAAGTACACTAGAAGTGCATATTTGATACAATTCAGCACATTTCTTTTTCACAAGCAAGTGCAAAGTATTTAAAGGTGAAATGTGTGATAGTCGTAGTAGCTCCGCCTCCACACTCACCCCATTGGCTGTTGCTGTGTTGGGCTGGTCAGAATGCTTACACAAACAGTATTTACACTTGAATCGTAATTTACTCATTTATTTAAAGGCATTTATTGCTTTATAGGTCACACTGAGAATGTATTTTCCTTACCCATGGTGCTTTGTGGGGACATGGGGTCCTCGTGTTTGAAGGTATTGTTGGGGAACGGTGGAGAGTGGTGAGCAGGTGTGTGTCCGTAACTGGGAGCTCCATCCAATGCTACTGTTCCATAACCTGAGAGAAAGAGACAAAGAAAAACCAATTAGTGTTTGTTTGTTCTCAGTGAAATCCACCTTTTCCATTTCAGCTGATTCTATTCTTCCTATTAAAGAATTGCCCGTTGTTTAAAAATAGCTAAAAAAGTGTTCTAATGCAAGGAGTCATCTGAAAATGGCCTAATATATACAGAAAAGATTCCACTAATACGCCTAACAAAATTCATTAAGTTATATAATACGCATCCCTCAACAACAGACTTATAATTCATCTGGTGCATAAAGCCGCTCGAGACCAATAAGCTTTTGCAATCAATCAATTTGTCATTGTAAATTTTCCTAAAGTTAATCTAATGATAAACTGCACAAGTAGATTTGGGAATCATTGTATGCGCTGCTTTTAAGCACACACTAGACATTTGTATCGTGAGATCTCAGATTTAAACGAGAAAAGCTCTTCAAGATGTTCATGTAGTGCTCAACACGGAAAAAAAATGCCAGATTGCAGAAATAGACATTGTGTGAGACTACTGCATGTGCAATGCTTGTTGCATAAAATGAACAGAGTTAATATAAGTAAGCCATTAAGCTACAAGACTACAGAAATGGTCATAACATGCTTCCTTTTAACTTTAAAATCATTTGACATTTTTGTATACAAAAAGATTCAAAACTTAAGTTTTCAGTATTTATCCGTTTGGTTTAATGTAAACTACTTGTTTAATACTTTAGGAAACATTTTAATTTAGTTTCCTTTAGAACATCAGTTCTAATGTTTTAAGGACGTCAGAAGTGCCCTTCATACAACAAATATTGCAACAGCAAGACAAAACGGAAGATCTAGGATGTTTATCAAAGCTGACGCAGCAGATTTAAAACCTTTATACAGAATGCCATTTCATTAAAAAAAAATGTCAGCTGAATAGTACTGTTTTGTGGATTTTACGCTCAAATTGAGAAGTGTATTTGATTTTCCTTGATTATCAGTATAAATCACATATTCAAAGATATTTTATTTCTATGAAATCTTTTAGATGATTTCAGATTATTTAATAAATTAAACTGCTGATGTACTCTGCAAGTCATTTAATAAAAAAAGCATATGTTTAACATAATATGATGCTAACGTAACATAATTAAAATAATTATTTGAACAATTACGTTTATTATATAATTAAATGCATTATTATATTTAGAATAAAATATTACAATCATTTTAAAAATAAGTTTTCACTAATGTGTAATATTTAATTTCATTTAATTGCTTAATTAGTGGACTTTTTGGAAGTAATATTTTGAGAACAATAAAAGACCCTCTAAGCAATTTGGTTTTAACATCACCGCAAATTTACAATCACACAGCAGCTTAATGCAAAACCTCAAACACCTCATGTCACTCTGAAGATTCACAGTCTTTATGTTTTTGACACCAACAGCAGAGACAAATAAATTTTGTGGCTGTGAGCCACGAGCGGGACGGCTGTCTCACCCTGGTTGCGTGGGGCAGGAGGGGTGTCCATGCAGCCTGGCAGATAAGGCCCACTGGAGAACGTCCTGCTCTGGCTGGATGGAGAATCAGCAAACGCCCCATGCATCCCTGTGAGCTGCCCCGAGAAGTGTACGGTGAAGGCCCCCAAACCGCAGTGCGGATCCTCGTGAGGGTCTGTGGGCCCCCAGCCCGGCTCCTGTTTGACGAAGGAGTGGGAGGGAAGAGATCCGTACGGGGAGGCAGGGTGAAAGTCCAGCATCTGTCCCCACTGCGGAGCTCCGCCGACGGGCAGGGAACAGTTTGCGTTCGGGACCACTGGAAGCAGGGCGCTCAGGTCTCTGACGTCCGATCCCATCAGGGCGCACGGTTCTGTCAGCATTTAGGAGGATTGTCTTTGTTGCAACACCCTGCAGACTAGATTTCAAGAAGAACCTGCACTTAAAGCTACAGGAGAAATCAAAATCTCAAAGAAAGGATCTTGAAGAGGTCCTACAAGGTGTCCGGTCCAGCAGAATGCGCGTTTATCTGATTCTCGGATGGGAAGCACTGGTGAGATGTTTGGTGAAGCGCATGGGAGAGTTTGAGCAGGAGTAACTTCACTCTTGTACATTTGTCTGGGTCTGTCAGCTCTAAAAACCACCCCACCATCTCCAGAGGAGGAGTCAGAGCTCGGGGTTGTGAAAAAAATCACTTCTTCTGTACCTTACTCATCTTTTACTTGAACAGCACTTTCAGTCCTCGTCTGACTAATGCCTGGATGTGTGTGCATGAATATGAGTGTGTGGGTGGGTGGGTGGGTGTGTTTGTTTGTTGTTTAGTTAGCATGAAACCTTATTGTGTAAATAATGTTCCTCAGAGAACTTAAATATGCACTTAATTTCATTCAAATGTTTATTAGTTTTAAAAGTTACACTCTTAAGAATGAGTGTTCTTTACTAGTTCCAAAGAGCCTTTAACATCCATGGGAACATTCCATTGCACAAAATGTTCTTCATAGTGGAAAAAGAAAAAAAAAAAAAAGATCTATTTTCTATTTTGGAAGAGAACCTGAAATTATTCTAGCACATTATTAGCATCACTGTGAAACACCCTTTTTTAACTTTTAAGAGCGTATAATAAGCCCAGTTGTTTTCCCATTTGTTTTTCCCTTGGATCTGAATTGTAAGTGCAATGTATGTTTAGAGTGTACTGAAATGAATGCAGATAAGGGTCTCCAAGTGTTGACATTGTGTTCTCTGTGGGGAAGTATAAATGAGTGCTATCTTAGGGATTTGGGTTGTCAGAGTGAAGATTCAATTAAGCTGATGGATGTGCACTGGGATTGGGCAACGCTGTTGTGAAATACCAGCACCGTCTGTTGCCTGTTTGAAAAAAAAAAGAAGAGATCTGAATGAAAGGCAAAAGGGGAATTTTTTATTTTGTTAGCGAAAACTTGATGCTGCCTCAGTCAGTGTGACATAATAAACATTTAATTAATTTATGCATTTACATATACACTAGTATAAAATATTTTAATGTTTATAAAAGAAGTGTCTTTTTCTTATGGCTGCATTTGATCAAAAATCCAGTAGAAACTGGTAGAATTATGAAATATTATCACAATCTGAACTAACTCCTTTCTATTTGAATATATTTTCAAAATATATTCAAATAATTTATTCCTGTGATCAAAGCTGAAATTTAAGCTTCATTACTCCAGTCTTCAGTGTCACATGATCCTTCAAAAACCATTCTAATATGATGATTTGCTGCTTAAGAAAAAGGTTTGAAGTTTTGAAGAGCAGCATTTTTTTTAAATATTTTTTTTTTATCATTATGAAAATCTTTACTCCGACTTTTGATCAATTTAATGTATCTTTGTTAAAAAAGTATCAGTTTACATTTCAAATGTACATCACAAGATCTACATGCATTGTATGGACCAACAACAAATTAATGAAGATATAAATTTTGTGGTAAAATATTCCTTAATATAAAATATGTAATATAAAAAAATTAAAATATATCCTAATATACTAATCGGCTGCTCAAGTAATATTTCTATTGTTATCACTTTTGCTCTTATCTCTTATTATATAAGGCTTTCTCAGTTAAAGCAACTAGCGATCAGAATAAGTGAAAAGATGTTTTCAAAACCCCAAAGATTCCAGAATATGTTAGTTTTTACCTTGAAATATCAGTTTCAACTTGTACACTTCACTTCTAATAAGGCACTTCTAATCTGATCGCAAATCTGGAAAGTGAAAGTAAAAAGTGACTGTGCATTCAAAAGAAGTTTCAATGCCCCACATATTAATATCGGCTCCCTGATTAAATATATATTTTCCTCCCTGTGTTTCCTTCCTGCTACTGAAATGAGTCGCTCTGTAAAACAGCCAATCAAAGCAGAGCACATCATTATTATTCTTCACCCTTCCAAATAATGTAACAACAGACCCTTTTATTCTAGGGACAAATCCCAGGGATGTAAATGGACATGTAAAACCATTTCTGGAGAATTTTTGCCCTTACCTAAGCCACATACCTTATATGTAGATATCAGAGAACTATTTAAAATGTTTTCAATGCATTCTATGGCACCTTTAAAAGGGTCGTCAAATGCAAAGTTCACTTTTACATGTTGTTTGAACATTAATGTGTGTTGGCAGTGCATGTACAAATCTACCCTATAATGATAAAAATCCATGCAGTGGTTTTTAATTAATCTGTAAAAATAATATCCCCTTTTTCAAATCGAGCCAATCTCAGATGCCTGTCGGTGTGGCGTTTACTCCCGACATCTGAGCTGCTGAAGATGCAGTGGATTAGGTTTGTTTGTGAAGGGAATGCACCTCCTGATCTACATAAAAGGTATATGTTCGTGCAAATCATTCGTGATCCAGCTTCACCTATGGCAGAAGTGAGTATAAGGGGTTTATTATGAATCTCTGCATTCACCTTTCCTAATAACATGCTAGTTAGTAAGTCTAGCGGCTAAATGCGGCTAAAGTAAACAGGCTCGTCACTCCACCAGAGTAGAGAGGGCCGGGGCGAGCAGAGCTCATTTGCATTTAAAGGAACAATCCATCAGAATAGGATGATTTTTGCAGAGCTTATTTTGACAAGGTAAAAAGGGTGTTGTTTTACACAACCATTGAGAATTTTTAACCAAAGTATATTATAGACTTTTCATTAAGACCCTAAATAATCATATCAACTTGTGGAAAATGGGCATCCGATGACCCCTTTAACTGGAATTATGACTGAAAAAAGACTCTTAAAAACTACCTACAGTTGCTTTAAAGCCACCATAAATCAAAATGCACCATTCTTACTTTTTTAATGGAATATTGAAAAAAATATTATAAATTACTTATCTGTGCACACATATATATATATATATATATATTTTTTTTTTTTTTTTTTTTTTTTTTTTTTTTTTAATTCATATCCACCTTATTTTTCCCGTAAGAGTGGGCGTGGCCATTTGTACATTTTATGGGTGTGGATTTTTTTTGCTGCTTAATATTACAAACTGGTGTGTCTTACCATATTACTTTAATGTATTATCTTAATAATGACCACACTGGTTTGTAGTGCAGTTTTATTGTTTTTACTGTACGTTGTTATTCTACTCATTATTTCTCTTTAGCGGATAATGAACCGGAAGTCTCAACCATAGGCTTACTTCTGCATTAAGGAAAATAACTTTTCCTCCCTCTTGGAACAATATCTCTTCTCTGATGACGTGTTCACCAACACCAGGGTCCACATTCTTCTTGTTCAATAAGCCGTTTCACATGGATACGTCACAATAGGGAAGAAAACACTTAAACACATCTTAACTTCTGTTTCACACCGACTTTAACCATTTTCATTTGTAGCTGGTCTCAGAGGTCCTGATCTCCAAACTGGAGTGCTCCACAATCTTCTGGAACCAATTACTCAGGATATGTCTAAATTTGTTCTGGGCTTAGGTTCAGTCCCAAATGAAGAGTGACATACAGAGATGATGATGGTCTTTAGAAGAAGGTTCAGCCCAGTAGCCGTCCGAGCCGTCACCCCTTCTTTACCTCTTCACCCATGGACATCTGGAGTGTTGGTCTGTAAATGTACATAACGTCACTGACCTCTGCTTGCTGAGAACTCTGGAGGTGTGTGAGTGATACAGAGTCCAGCAGAGCCGATTCCTCAATCTATGCATCATCTGCTTTTTAACAGCCAAATATATTGGGGGAATTCCTCACTGGAGACATGAAGACCAGAAACCAGATTTCACATAGCATTTGCAATTCAGCAACTTTTTAAAGTTGCACTGCAATGGACTGGCCATCCGTCGGGTGTTTCTGAATTAAACTGAAGCTGAATTTATTTATTTTTTCGTAACCGATCATCTTTGCAACCTTGAGACTGTATCATATCTTCTAAATAGAACTATATTGAGCTGACTAATAATAGCATTACTTGAAATAACTACTACATAAAACAATCTTTACTGTATAAAGAGCTAAATTAATGTGACTTGACTCAGAAGCATTCGGAGGCCTATGACTAACTTCTGCTTACATTTGTCAGGTAATTAATACGGCACTTGTGAATCGGCTTAATAATATAACATTATTAATTACATTAAGTTGTTATTTATTTGTTTTATAATAGCACTTAAGGATGTGCTATAACATGAAAAACGTGCCAGCTGAAGTGGAACTGTGACAGTATTCTCCGTAATACGGCCTCTCTTACCTTATTGCTTAATTATACTTGGTGAAGCTCTTGGGAATAATAGTGATGCAATAGTCGACAGTAGAGGCCATTGTAAGGTAAGAGGTCTCAAAGAGGTCATCTGAATGAATAACACTGTCATAACTCCCTGTTCACTTATAATACATGAGAAGACATTCGCTACAATTAAGACATCCAGGAAAATGCTAGCTTAGCTAGAGTAGTTCACTTCCAGAACAAAAATTTACAGACAATGTACTCACCCCCTTGTCATCCAAGATGTTCATGTCTTTCTTTCTTCAGTCGTAAAGAAATCATGTTTTTTAAGGAAAACATATCAGGAATTATCTCCATGTAATGGACTTCTATGGTGCCCTGAGTTTGAACTTCCAAAATGCAGTTTACATGCAGCTACAAAGGGCTCTAAACGATCCCAGCCGAGGAAGAAGGGTCTTATCTAGCGAAACAATAGGTTATTTTCTAAAAAAAAATGTACAATTTATATACTTTTTAACCTTAAATGCTCGTCTTCTGTGTCTTTCCTTTTCCGGTTCAAGACAGTTAGGGTAGGTTGAAAAACTCCCATCTCTTTTTCTCCTCCAATTTCGAAATTATCCTATATCGCTGCAGAAGTACTGTCTCAGTGTTTACAAAGTGAACATGCAAAGAAGGTCAAACTCCCAGTGATGTAGGACTATTTTGAAGTTGGAGGAGAAAATGAGATTGGAGTTTTTAACCTACCCTAACTGTACTGAACTGGAAAAAACAGTGTTCACACAGACCCAGACAAGACAAGCGTTTGAGGGTAAAAAGTATATAAATTGTAATTTTTTTTGAAAATAATCAACCGTTTGCTAGAAACGAGGACCCTTATTCCTCGGGTCATTTAAAGCCCTTTGAAGCTGCATTTCAACTGCATTTTGTAAGTTCAGACTCAGGGGCACCATAGAAGTTCATTATATGGAGAGGAATCCTAAAATGTTTTCCTCAGAAAACATAATTTCTTTACGACTGAAGAAAGAATGACATGAACATCTTGGATGACAACGGAGCACATTATCTGTAAATTTTTGTTCTGGAAGTGAACTACTCCTTTAAGGGTCAGTTCTGTCATGAATTACCTTCATGTCGTTCCAAACCCGTAAGACCTTCGTTCATCTTCAGAACGCAAATTAAGATATTTTTGATGAAATCGAGAACTTTCTGACCCTGCACAGACAGCAATGCAACTGACACGTTCAACTGACACGTTCACTCAGCAATGCCATAGAAGACGATTTTTGGTTCCACAAAGAACCATTCAGTCAAAGGTTCTTTAAAGAACCTTCTCTTTCTTACCTTTTTATGATCTGAAGAACCTTCTTTTGCCACAAAGAACCTTTTGTGAAACAAGATGTTGAAGGTTCTTTATGGAACCATTTAAACAAAAAAGGTTCTTCTATGACATCTTCAAGAGTGTTCAAGGCCCAGAAAGGCAGTAAGGTCATTGATTAAATAGTCCACGTGACATCAGTGGTTCAACCGTAATGTTATGAAGCAACAAGAAGACTTTTTGTGTGCAAAGAAAACAAAAATAACAACTTTATTCAAAAATTTCTTCGACATTCATGAGAGTACAAGGACACGTTCAAATAAGTAAAGCTGGGCAAAAAATTCCAAATCATCCTCTCTGTTGAAATCTTCAGACATGTTTATGAAGACTGTTTTATGTACAGCGTTGGTCTTCCTCTGCATGCGTCGTGGTAGTCCCATGAGTGCGCATTGAAGACTGAAATGGGAGAGAAGACATTTAGAAGACAGTCCTTATTTCTGTTTTCTTCTAGCACAAAAAGTCTTCTTGCAGCTTCATAAAATTACAGTTTTATCGATGTCCTTACTACCATTTCAGTTGCATTTCTGTCTATGCAGGGTCAGAAAGCTCTCAGATTTCATCAAAAATCTTAATCTTAATTTGTGTTCTGAAGATGAACAAAAGTCTTAGAAGTTTGGAATGACATGAGGGTGAGTAATTAATGACAAAATTTTCATTTTTGGGTAAACTATCTCTTTAATACTTCTTATGATGAATTGTTTGTTGTATTCCTCATCTGTAAGCTGTCATGCTGTTAAGCTGCTTTGAAACAATCTATACTGTATAAAGTGCATCAAAAAAATTATCATAACTGTACATGTAGTAAATATGTGACAAAGAAACTGAGTTTCACACAAATCTTTGGATGCATTTCTGTGTGTGAAACATGAGTGAAGATTAGAAACATTTAACAGAAACATTAAAGGGGCCATAACTCAAGCCCTCCCTCCACTTCTGCAGTCATGTGTGAAACCTTCTAACACAATGTTTTCCCATCCCTTCACAACACACTGAGAAACACTGCCAGGACTCTGTCATCACACAGTCACTTTCCACACTTCCACTTAAGATTTCTGGACATGCGTTATGAGATTTGTTTGCTTGTCTGTCACGTCACTAATCGTTTTCTCGTCTGCAGCGTTCATGAGCGCAAATATTACAACATCTCTAAAATCAAAATCACATGTCACACTTACCGATATAAGCTCTGCAATGTCTTGTAACAAAGGAATTACCCTTTTCAAAGATGGTGCAAAGAAGAAGGGAGAAAGAGAGAAAATGGAAATTAAGGAAGTGCTTGGGCTCCATAGAATAAGGATTTCATAATCCAGTGACTATACATGCCAAGAGGTCCACAAAGGTCAAACCCAAAACAAACATGGGGAAATAATTGGTGATTTGAAAAAAACAAGTTACATGATGAAAAACATCAGTATTAGTAGTGGTGCCTATTAACTATTACTACTGCTTATACTTATAGGATTTAAAGGGATAGTTTGAATGAAAATTCTGTCATCATTTGCTCACTTTCACATCATTCATTTTCATAACACAAATTTATTTTTCATATATTTTAATGAAACCTAACATAAAACTTGGGTGAATGCACTTAATGGATCAAAATGTGTTAAGTGCAGTAAGTGCACTCAGCTTTTATATTTTAATAAATTTACTCAGTAAACAATCTATATGAATTGAGCGGTTTAATTAGAGTCTTCTAAAAAAAAGTGATCAGTTTATGTAATGAATAGGTTTGACTTTTATTCGCATATAAACATTGATCATCATATATTCTCACGTGCTACGTAAGCGTTTGAGTTTTTGAAAGAAACAATGTTTGTTTTAGTGCATCAAGAATGTATAGTTGAGCTGCCATTTAGCTTTGCTGATCTATGTTTATATATGAATAAAAGTCTAAATTAAATCTCTTTATCATATAAAGTGATTGTGTCCCGTCAGAAGACTTGGATTAAACCACTCAGTTTGTATGGGTTTCTTTTACGGTATTTTGAATGAACTTTCTGACTTTCTGTGAAGATATGGGTGGAACTGATTCTCAGTGGAGGAACATAAATCACTCAGATTTTATTAAAATATCTTTGTTTCAAAGAAGAATGAAAGCCTTATGGATTTGAAATGGCACGGATAAGTACGAATTTTCATTTTTTGGTGAACTTTATCTTTAAAGAGACCTATTATTAATATTCAGTACATAATTCATCCAGCACTAGATTGTGAACACGAATGGCACCTCACATCTTTTGTTGAGGAAAGGATTTTCTAAATGATCAGATTGTTTGCCTCATGGAAAAACATAGACTGAAAGAAGAACATAAAATATGTCTTGAGACCAGAATACGGACACGGCAGTCTTGGGCCATATACAACTACCTAGAAACCACCCTGAACATAAAAATACATTTTATTATCGCTGTATAAAATAATAATAATAACAAAAATGACTAGGGAAAAAGGCAGATGTGGTTGCCAGAACTTTACATTTCACGGACTGAACCTACAGTGGAAACAAACAAACAAACATATATTTCATTAATTGATATGTTAAAATACCAAGTATCTATTTTACACTTTTATAATGTACTGACAACTACCATAATATTTCAGGTGGTAACAAGAGCCTCATAATGAATCTGTTTATCACACGTATCTTTTCCACAAGCTGAAGTAAATAATACACAGATACACAAATACAAAACACCATCATTGTAACACACATGACACTAAAATAATGCTAGAAACATTCATTTAATAACATAAGATCTAACATAAAACTCTAAAATACATAACTAAGATACAATTTCGATGTAAAACCATCACATGTGAAGTGTCACACTTGCCATTACAACTTTTTATTGTAAATTATAAGATCCACAGCTATTACAATAACAACATAGAGGAACAATAACACTGGAATCACTTTCAGAATTTTTCTAGCTGATGAATGATAAAAACACTGGCAACCAATCAGAATCCACAACATAAATGCAGTGTGCATTTTAAATGAACAGAATGTTATCATACTTTAGTGTGGATGCCAAAATAGTCATTGTTATAGTTATATTTATAATTAATGTTCTTGGTGTGAGAGGCCGTTTACAAACATGTAATTGAAAATACATATACCCCACATTATGTAATGTTTTTTTAAATATTTCATTATTATTATAACAAATTAAAACATTTTATCAGGAACACTAGAGCGACAGCAACAAATTAAAAGCAATGTATCCTAAACAGAACTAGATAAAAAAAGTTTGTCAAGACAAAGTTAGAAAGCTGGACCAGAAAGTTTGAAAAAGTTTGAAAAGTTAAGATCTTTAAAAAGTTTTAAAAAAGTAGTTTTAAAAGGTTGCAGTTTGAATGTTTTGAAGGCAATACAGTTTCAGATAGATGTTACCCCTGGTGAAAAAACCAGCATATGCTGGTTAAGTATGTTTTGGTGCTGGTTTAAGCTGGTCCTTAGCTGGTTTATGCTGGTCCTTTGCTGGTTTATGCTGGTCATGTTGCTGGTCAAGGAGCAGCATAAACCAGCAAAGGACCAGCTTAAACCAGAACCAAAACATACTTAACCAGCATCCCAGCATCAAAACATACCTACCAGCATATGCTGTTTTTTTCACCAGGGCTAGTATGATTAGCAGGTTGCTAGCATGTTTCTAGCATGATTAGCAAGTTATCAGCATGTTGTTAGCATTATTCTAGTATTATTAGCGAGTTGCTAACATGTTTCTAGCATGATTCTAGTATGATTAGCCAGTTGCTAACATGTTTCTAGCATGATTAGCCGATTGCTAGCATGTTTCTAGCATGATTAGCCAGTTGCTAGCATATTTTTAACATGATTAGCCAGTTGTTATCATGTTTCTAGCATGATTAACAGGTTGCTAGCATGTTTTTAGCATGATTAGCAGGTTGCTAACATGTTTCTAGCATGTTTGACAACTTGTTAGCATGTTTCTAGCATAATTAGCATGTTGCTAGCATGTTTCTAACATAATTAGCTAGTTGTTAGCATGTTGTTAGCATGATTAATATGTTGCTAGCATGAATTTAGTATGATTAGCAAGTTGCTAGCAAGTTTCTAGCATGATTTTGGTATGATTAACAAGTTGCTAACATGTTTCTTGCATTATTAGCAAGTTGCTAGCATGTTTTTAACATGATTAGCCAGTTGTTATCATGTTTCTAGCATAATTAGCATGTTGCTAGCATGTTTCTAACATAATTAGCTAGTTGTTAGCATGTTGTTAGCATGATTAATATGTTGCTAGCATGAATTTAGTATGATTAGCAAGTTGCTAGCAAGTTTCTAGCATGATTTTGGTATGATTAACAAGTTGCTAACATGTTTCTTGCATGATTAGTAAGTTTCTAGCATGTTTCTAACATGATTAGCATGTTACTAGCATGATTCTAGCACGATTAGCAAGTTACTAACATGTTTCAAGCATGATTCGCAAGTTACTTGCATGATTCTAGCATGATTAACATGTTAATAGCATGTTGCTAGCATGATTGGCAAGTTATTAACATGTTGCTAACATGTTTCTAGCATGATTAGCAAGTACTAGCATGATTCAAGCACAATTAGCATGGTACTAGCGTGAAACCAGCATATGCTGGTGGGTATGTTTTGATGCTGGTTTATGCTGGTCCTTAAAATATTAGATAGCATGGAATTGATTAGAAATAATACATAGAAGGGAAGTCTTGATTTAGTCTCAAGCCAACCTAGAAAACATGAAAATAACTAGAAAACATGTTCTTTTTCACTTCTAAAAACTGTACAGTAGTTTACTGTAATAGTGCATAAATATCTATTACAGGTTTTCACTGTAATATGTTTTGACCATAGCATTTTTCCAGTCTTTTACTGTTAAAATTACAATTTTTTTTTTTTTAGTTCATGGTAATTAACTGGTAAAGAATTACTGGCAGATCAGCAGGAATCTATTAGCATAAAACAACCAAAAAAAAAGAATACTGGCTTTTGTCATTGTACTATTGTCATTCTTTGGCCCCTTCACAAATACTCCTCATCACATAAACATTGAAATGAAACCCCACCTACGACTGAACATTTTGTCACTGATCCAAGACAGTGCCTCCCTGGTGTGAATGTACAGAAATGAACCAAAACACAAAGCTGGAAGGGCTTGTGGAGGGATTTCTCACCAAATGTATTTTAGAGATCAAGTGGTTCTCAGTGAGTGATTTTAAACATGCACAACAGTGTGTTTCTTAAAGTGTGCTTTGAGTTGACCTGAAGATAGTTTATGGGATGAGCGAGGTGATCCAAGGTCTATCAGACAGAAGAGAGATTACATCTGCTCAGAGATAAAATCACAGTACAGTCAGCACAGCAACAGAGAGGAGGCTCCTAAAAACAGAAACACAAATCACTGAAGCTATTATCCTCTCACACTCATCAATACGTCTCCTTCCATCACACGGCCCTCTGTGTCATGTTGAACACTAAATGATCTGGCAGCAGCAGTGTTAGTTTAGTATCAGTGAGATACTATTATATATTATTTTCTAAGGTTTTTTTATTTCTATATAGTTTTTCATTAATTTTTTATTTCTGCTTTATACTTATTTTGGTTCACGTTAAATTAAATGAAATCAAATAAGTTAATTTTATATTTTGTTTTATTTCAGTTAATGCGTATATATATATATATATATAATGTTATTTGTTACTTGAAATATGTGTTTGTAACAAAAATTTGTTACTTGAACGACCACGCAAAAGTTTGGGATCAGTTAGACTTGTAATGTTTTCAAGACTGCTTGATGAAAAAAATGTTATATTGTGAAATATTATGATGTAAAACAACATTCTTCTATGTTAATATACATTAAAAATCAAATTTATTTCTGTGATCAAAGCTGAATTTTTTAAAATAAATGTTTTGAAAACAGCATTTATTTAAAATAGAAATCTTTTCTAACCATATACACTACTGTTCAAAAGTTTGGGGTCCGCAAGTTTTTATTCTTTCTTTCTTTCGTTTTTTTTTTGTTTGTTTGTTTTTTTAAATACTTTTATTTACCAAGGATGTGTTAAATTAATAAAAAAAGTGATAGCATGAATTGACATTGTTGGAAAATTTATATTTTAAATAAATGCTGCTCTTCTTAACTTGTTATTCATCAGAGAATCCTAAAAAAAAAATATACCAAAAAAATATTTGTCAGCCGTTTCCAACATTGATAATTCTAATAATAAATCCGCATATTAGAATGATTTCTGAAGGATCATCTGACACTTAAGACTGGAGTAACAGCTGATGAATAATTGTAACAGCTGATGTAATTCAGCTTTGCATCACAGGAATAAATTATATTTTAAAGCATATTAAAATAAAAACCATTATTTTATATTGTAATAACATTTTGCAGTATTACTGTTTATTTATATATATTTTTTATATCAAATAACTGGTCTTACTGATTCCAAACTTTTGAGCGGTAGTGTATTTAGCAGTGCAGACAGCAGAACTGAACTCAGAACTGAACTTCAAAAGAAAATGCTTTAACTTCATGTCCGTGGGGTTAGCGGAGTGTGAAGAGCCTGGATCTTGTTAGGATTTTTCCTTTTGGCATGTTCATCATTATCAGGCCATTTTAGGTCTGTGGTGAAAGCCTGCTATCTATGTCTCTGCAATAGCAGGTGCATGTGAGTCAGTCCACAGAGGCCAAAAGGTCACAGATCTGCTGAGTTACAGTAAAGAAGTCAACATCTTCACCCTTGCACACCCACCACACAAAGTATGAGACATTCCTTGAGAACTCAGACCAAAATCCCATTCCGTGTGATTTCATCACCACACGTTGTAAACAAACAGTTGGTTGGTGCATGTTTCTAAATTGAACACTGATAATCACTTATTTATTTAGGCCTAAATTTACATTTATATATATATAGAGATATATATATATATATATATATATATATATTTTTGAAGAGTTCAGATCCAAAAGCCATCTCGGTCAAAAATGAGATAATGATACTGAGTGAATGCTCTAGACACATATTATACGTCCATCAAATACTTTTACTTCAAACTCTCTAAATTCCAGCCTCAGCCCAGTCAGAAGTGCCAGTACTTACATAGAAAACAAAGCAGCCAGAAAGAAATGCTAATTTTAAAGAAATATGTCAGATGGATTTAGTGGCTCTTCATATATTCATATATCATATATTCATATATATATATGCATATAAAATGTCCATCTGTTTGGATTACACTGTTTTCACATAAACAAATAATAAACGTAATGCATGCATATTTGGCAGTCATATGTAAATGAAATTTCTGTAAAAGTACACTACAAATTATATAATCAACAAGTCACATTCAACTAATTTCAACTTAATTTTTTTAATTATACAAGATTAAACTAATTTTCTAAAAGCCAGTTTAGTGTAATTTAAGTTTAAATAACTTGCACATCCAAACTGATTTTACTTAAAAATCAACAAGCAAATCAAAAGGCAAAAAAAAACAAAAAACAAATAAAAAGCAACTGAACTTAAGTTTTTAAGTTGAAGATGGTTAACCCTTTAACTGTCACTCCCATTTTTGAACACAGACATAAAAATGCGCTATCCAGACTTAAATGTTATAATTCATAAATGAAAACATTTTGTAATATAATTTTAATGTACATTTTCCGTGGTAATGCAATGTCTGATTTTAAAATGGCTTTCAAAGGATGAATTTTGAGATTTCAAGTTTTGAACTGATATATAATTTCTTATGATTTCTAAAATGTGATGTGAAAAAGGCAACAAAGAAAGTCTTTTGAACTCATGTTATGATGTAGATTTTTTTAAGTTGCATTCTTGACATATATTAATCTGTTACTTTTCCTACATAATTTGTAACACAAAAGTATGGTAAAATATCTATTTAGGAGTCTTAGACCTTTCCAGTGATGTATAGTTTGTCATGATTAGATTAGGATTTATGTGTAATATGGTGAAGTAAACTTCCAGCAGGAGGGGACATTGACAGTTAAAGGGTTGAAATTCGTTTTTACTCAATAAATACACAATAACCAGGTTTATATATTTACATATATTGTCAATAAATCCAATTTGTGTCAATCTCACACAATGTATCTGTACATTGCTGTTTCACAGCTAGCCATATTTAACCATATTGATACTTTTTAAGGTTGTTTAGGATGATTCTAAGCAATTAGAACAAATGCATTTAGAAAATATGATTACTTAAAATCAAATAGATGCAAATAAAACAGATTCCCCCTTAAAAATAGCTTTGTCACATTTTACTGCCAAAATCAAATTGATTTCAATATGAATCTGGAATTTTACATTTCCCAAGGTTCAAGATGGTGATGAACAGGAATCAGCTTGGTTTGAAAAAGGCCTTCTGTGTGAGCTGTGCTTCATATATATCGCTACACTATTGAAAATAGACAACAGACCTTTGTTTGGTCTATTGTTTGTTTAAAAAAGGCCTTTTTTTAAACAACCCTCAAACTTGCTTGTAAGTAGAACTTAAGCTTTGAATGACTTAAGAACCGTTCACACCAAGAATGATAACTATAACTATAAAGTTTTAATAATGAAAACAGGGAAGTTCACAGCACAACTATTACGATAACAACATAGAGGAACAATATAATTGGATTCACTTTCAGAGTTTGTATAGCTGATAAATGATAAAAACAATGACAGCCAATCAGAATCCAAAACATAAATGCAGTGTGCATTTTAAATGAACAGAATGTTATCATACTTTAGAGCTGATGCCAAAATAGTCATTGTTATAGTTATATTCATAATAAATGTTCTTGGTGTGAGAAGACCTTTAGAAACATGTAACTGAAAATACATATACCCCACTTTTTTAAGTATTTAAAATATTTAATTATTATTTTAACAAATTAAAACATTTTATCAGGATTGCTAGAGTGACAGCATCAAATTGAGAGTAATGTATCCTTAATAGTGTAACTTGAAAACACTGTAGTTTGTAAAACTTAAATTATTACAGTGACTGTTGCCAAAGCAAGAAGTTATGCAATCAATGATCAAAGATTATGCAGTGTGACTTAAAAAGCTATTTTTGCTCATAAAAATGTATTTAAGAGCCAATGTCTTTTTTTTTTTTTTTTTGTTGACTGGAGCCCTGCTTTTCCATGACAGAAAGGTCACAGGTGTTATTTCTTCATCAAAATGCCCAGTGACTCATAAAACACTTCCAGCAAGAGAACACACTCAATCCATTCCCTTAAGTAACAGGGTAGACACTTTCATCATCTTGCAGACATGCAGATGTGTTAATGAGAATTGCTCAGCAATCTTACACATACAGTACACACACTTTCCAGAGAAACATCATGTTGTGCTAATGCACAAAACAGATTAGAATTGGTATTAATTAAGAAACTGCCATAATCTTGATTGAACTCTAACATCTTCCCCCCTCCGGTATGAGTATTTGTCTGACATTCCTGTCACTTCAAGTCACTCGGTGTGTGTGTGTGATTCACTCAGGCGTGCCGCTTTCTGATGAGGTCACTGACCTTGCTGATAGAGGAGAACCGTTCTGATACGGGGAGGTGAGGAAGGCATTAACACAGACTGTGGGAACCAGAGTCTGGACTGTTATGTATCTATCAGACTAAACAGTAAAAAGATTTTCATCATACGACAGAAAGAAATAATCAAAAAGAGCCGGGAACATAGTGTAAATCAGTCAGTCAGTTTGGGATGAGTTTTTTAAAAGCATTGTAAGACAACTTTGGTTGTAAGGTCCAGAATAGTTTAATGACTTCCAGCAAACACTGTGGCAAAGTTGTATAGTTTGGAACAGCTCTTCAACAGCAGAGTTTCTTGATCATTTCTGAATGCTTTCAGCACTGTATGCTATATTTGCAACCATGTATGAGATGTTAAAAAAAGAAAATGAATAGAAATAGAAAATACACATGTCAATAGTACGTTTCATCACCGGGTACATTTATGGAGTTTTATGGAGGTACATTTAAGACCTTTTTAGGAAAAGAATATTTAGATATTTGTATTGTTAAAACAACACAGAAATACTGAGGATATTAATTTTTAGCAATGCATGCAATTTAAGAATTTCTGCTCTGATTTAACACCTTTTTAAGACCTTCTTAAGAAACAGCATCACTAACCCTTATTCAAAATAATAAGCATCATTGGGCCTACACTAGGTGGCGCTGTGTTCAAACTTCTCAGGTACCTTCGGGACATGCTGTTGATCGTGCCTACCAATTTTTGTGCCGATATGCCAAATTGTTTAAAAGATATTGCAATTTATGTCAAATTTCGAAAATGGCGGACACATGGTTCAGCCGATCCTGGCAAAATTGATATCCATATAAAATTGCTATCCAGATTCAGCATGATCCAAGGAATCCACAGACACCAAGATCATGATTTTCTGACTAACTCAAAAGTTATAAGAAAAAAATGTTATTTTGTATCTCATGACCTGTAGGTGGCGCTGTTTCCAACTTTGGCATGGACCCTCAGATCATGGTGTTAATGAAGTGCACCAAGTTTCGTTTCAATCGATCAAAGTTTGGTTGAGATACAGCCTCAAAAGTCTGCTCAGTCAATTCTTTACGGCTCAGTCCAAAGATCATTTGAGCGAATTTTCATAAGAATTGGACAAATACTGTACATTTCAAAATAGGTCCTAATGTAAGAAATTCAGTGTGATCAGCATGAGGAGAGTAATCATGTACTAAGATTATTTTTTCTAGAATAATGTGTTCAAAAGGTATAACCATTTAAAAAATTAATTTTTGAGCTGGTGATGGCGCTATAGAGTTGGTCCTAGGGACCCCAAATTTGGTCAGATCACTACTCATGACCATCACTACAAGCAGTGTTGGGGGTAACGCATTACAAGTAACGCGAGTTACGTAGTAATATTACTTTTTTAAAGTAACTAGTAAAGTAACGCATTACTTTTGAATTTCTAATAAAATATCTGAGTTACTTTTTTCAAATAAGTAACGCCAGTTACTTTTTTCCCCATTTGTTGATTGACAAGTCTCCTGTTGGGAAATTGGGAGTAAACATGATGTTACTGTATTCTAGACTAAATGTGAACATGCATTAATTCATCTCACTCACAAAAAACAGATTCAGTATTCCTCAAAATGAATAAAAAAAGTGAAATGCAAACTTATAATATGACCCAACCCTGCAATAATTAAATATGTTAAATAAAACAAATATCCTTTATGTATTTAATTCCATTTTATTAACCAGTGTCTTTGCTGCTGACCTTCGATGATGCAATTCAACCATACTAATAAGCAAAAATTACTGTAGATAAACTAACATTTGTGCTTCATTTTTTTATAGCTAAAGAGTGATCTCCTGCATAAATGTACTTCTCTTTCAGCTTGAGGTGAATTCATTTCACTTTTAGTGTAAAAGGGCTTTTACATTAGAATTGTTTTATATTAAAAACAAAGAAGCAAGCCCTGCCCAGATTTAAAAAGTAACGCAAAAGTAACGTAATGCATTACTTTCCATAAAAAGTAACTAAGTAACATAATTAGTAACTTTTTCAGGAAGTAACGCAAAATTGTAATGCATTACTTTTAAAAGTAACTTTCCCCAACACTGACTACAAGTGTGCCAAATTTCATCATTTTCCTACTTAATGTTCATACGGTTGCAGTTGACCTCCATTGGGGAGGAATAAGAAGAAGAAGAAGAAAACCAACGATACAATAGGGGCTACAGCTCCTTTGGGGCTTGACCCCTAAATAAGAAATTCCATCAGTGAACCCTATGAAGAAAAAAATACTGTTCAAAAAGTAAACCTGGACTTTTAGTGCAAATATGGTTTGTATAAGCTTCTGGGAAGAAAAAATAGTAAAATCTATTTTATGTTTTGCCACTTTGTTGGCTAATATTTATGAATTTGCTAATTCATACATTTTCATTTAATCTGCCTACACCCCACTAACAGTTGGGGATGGAGATTTATGCTTACATTTTTGACAATATGAAATCTTGTTAAATAGTTACGTTTTCTCATGAAATTGGGTTGATTCATCCCGTACAGACACACAACCAGCACAAACCAGCTATATCATCTGACAGCTGACATCTATTTGTATTTTCAGACATTAGGACAAAAAATACACTCTCATATGTAATACGCTAGTACCCTCAGAAGAACAACTCTGTACCTTCTTTACCCCAATCACAGTACCACAGGAGTAAAAAAGTTTTAAAGTCCTGTTCTGTGTGTAAGTACTATGTAGTTGTTATAGCAATGGGTAATAACTAGGTAGTAACCCTGAACCAACCCCAAAACCTATCCTTAACCCATGTAGTTATAATATACTACTACTTTCTTGGGTGAGTACACTGTAAGTACACATACTGTAAAATAAAGTGTAACCGAGTACATATTATGGGTACTCTAATGCACCCTTATGCACTTATGTAGGTGTTGTTTTTGAAATGGTGTTTCATCAGTTTTGGGACACAACCAAAGAACTAAGTGGCATTCAAACTGAAAATGCAATAAAAATGTCTAGTAGTTTTAAAACTACAGTCATCATTGGTCAATCACTGCTATTTCCTCTATTTGTGAACATTTCCACATTTGTTCTAGCTCTCTAGTCACTCATATAAGTTTGTCAGTATCTCAGGCCGCTCCCTGTGACTCAATGCAAATAGCCAACCACACAGACCCAATATCATCAAATTGAAACTTTTTAAGAAACGTCAGTGAATAATTCTGAAAAGCCCCTAATGCTCTTAGGGTACACATAACTTGTAAATGATTCAAACTCTTCTAGAATAGCATGCTTTCCCAATTAAGTTTTAAGGCAAAGGAAACATTATTTCACGCATGATGTTAAAGATCAGCGGTATCTCCAGCCAGACACTTGTATCTTCATTTATTTAGACAGCTTCTATAAGATCTACCTACAGAAAAACAGTATGTAAACCTACACAGGAAGAAATATCCAAGGATTGGACAACAGTATTGTCTTGACCTGAGGGACATGCATAAATCCTTGGATAGGAATACAAGGAACTGTCAAGGTGGTCCCGTACTGGCGCTCGAAATGTAATACTATCATCTAACTTTCAAAAGACCATCACCCTTGTTGTTTTATGTGTCCAAGGTCAGGTTGGCTTTAATCTTTTAATTGCAAGATTGATAACAGGATGCTGGAAGAATTACTCAGATACTGAGATAGACCTTGTTTAGGGCCAGATGACTTATGTGACTCATAAACATTAAACCCAGAATGACCTGTTGAATGCAAAGTACTTAAGCTTTCACATACCTTAAGCTTGAATTCAGTGCCAGTAATTCCCGTCTATGCTTTGGGATGTGCAAAAAAATGCACGCATGTTGTGTGCCTCAAGGTTCAAAACTGTAAAAAAAAATGCATTAAACACAGAAAATAGTGCTGAATTTTTAAAGCTTGCAATCTGATGATGCATTCATTTCTTTGAAGGGACGATAACAGAATATATAAAAAGATATTTTAGAGAATTTTCACAAAGCTCTTTCCTAATCCAAGGGAGTTCATATTAGAAAGGTTTTTTCTCATGTAGTATTTTTTTTTTCCTAATTGAATTTTTTTTTACAGAATAAAATAAAATAAAATAAATATTTTATTTTACCCACTTGGCCTTATTATAATTATTTATACACTCATCATTTTAGCTTTGAAATCATGTTCATAATAATAATATAATAATAATAATATACTATATATTATAAAATAAATAAATAAGTACATAAATACATAAATTAACATAATAATTTAAAATGTATTAAAATAAACAAATAAATAGTACAATACTATAGTGGGCAGAAGAAAATCATAATGCAACTTAAAATAAACTAAATTTTTTAAATAATATTTCACACATATTTATAATATTTATTTATTTTATAGAATAAACTGGGTGTCTATACATTAACAATATATAGCTATATTATTTTAAATAATATTTCACACATATTTATAATATTTATTTATTTTATAGAATAAACTGGGTGTCTATACATTAACAATATATACTTATATTATTTTAAATAATATTTCACACATATTTATAATATTTATTTTTTTTATAGAATAAACTGGGTGTCTATACATTAACAATATATACCTATATTATTTTAAATAATATTTCACACATATTTATAATATTTATTTATTTTATAGAATAAACTGGGTGTCTATACATTAACAATATATACCTATATTATTTTAAATAATATTTCACACATATTTATAATATTTATTTATTTTATAGAATAAACTGGGTGTCTATACATTAACAATATATACCTATATTATTTTAAATAATATTTCACACATATTTATAATATTTATTTATTTTATAGAATAAACTGGGTGTCTATACATTAACAATATATACCTATATTATTTTAAATAATATTTCACACATATTTATAATATTTATTTATTTTATAGAATAAACTGGGTGTCTATTAACAATATACAGCTATATTATTTTAGGATGTGGTCCTTCGCATGAGAATGATGGGGGTCCACAGCATGTAAAATGTTGAAAACCCCTGTGTCATCATGCCATTTTGGAGCTTAACACCTGTGGTCACAATAAACTTACGTTATATGAAGATCCTTTAGTGTCTTTGTTGTGTTACACAAAGCAAAGCATCGCTATCCCTGGGCAGCTTTGTGGCCGCGGTCCCTTTAAGTCTGTGACCCGGAAGTACGTCGCATTACCGGCAAATGTACAGATTCTCTTCCGGCCTGTGAATCTAGGCTGCGAGCGTGGATTCTTATCTGTGCTCGTAAAATATTTAACAAAATGAGTGTCCCGGCGTTTATTGATATAACGGAGGAGGATCAGGTATGTTTAAATAATTCACAAGCGGTTTTGCGTTATTATACTCGCATTTTAGCAAAGTAAACGCATTTTTGTGTAAGCATGCTTGTGATGCTAACATCTGTTAGCCTTTAGCTGATCTCGGTTCAACATATGGGCATAGTAATACTCAATTTAACAGTTTATGGTTGTGCGTACGTATTATTTCACTTGTTTTTGAGATGGGCTCTGTGTTATTTGGTTGCACTGAGGTAGAAACTCCGTTTCTTAAATGCTAGCAGGATATTTTTAATCAATAATGACGTATCTGCTGTTGTTATTGACAACAGACATTTCACAACCCACACATATTACACAGTGAGCTTTTTGAGAAGACACTATGATGGGAATATAAATTTTATTATTATAAAAGATGGTTTCATTTTAATATCATTCATTTGTAGGCGTCAGAGCTTCGGGCCTATCTGAAATCTAAAGGAGCTGAGATCTCTGAGGAGAATTCTGAAGGAGGTCTGCACGTTGATCTGGCACAGATCATTGAAGCCTCTGATGTCTGCCTCAAAGATGATGACAAAGGTAGGACAACTGAAGTTAGAGCTCTAAAGCACATACAGGTGCATCTCAATAAATTAGAATGTTGTGGAAAAGTTCATTTATTTCTGTAATTCAACTCAATTTGCGAAACTTGTGTATTAAATCAATTCAATGCACACAGACTGAAGTAGTTTAAGTCTTTGGTTCTTTTAAATGTGATGATTTTGACTCACATTTAACAAAAACCCACCAATTCTCAACAAATTAGAATATGGTGCCAGTCAGCTAATCAACCCAAAACACCTGCAAAGGTTTCCTGAGCCTTCAAAGTGGTCTCTCAGTTTGGTTCACTAGGCGACACAGTCATGGAGAAGACTGCTGATCTGACAGTCGTCCAGAAGACAATCATTGACAGCCTTCACAAGGAGGGTAAGCCACAAACATTCATTGCCAAAGAAGCTGGCTGTTCACAGAGTGCTGCATCCAAGCATGTTAACAGAAAGCTGAGTGGAAGAAAAAAGTGTGAAAGAAAAAGATTCACAACCAACGAGAGAACCACAGCCTTGAGAGGCTTGTCACGCAAAATCGATTCAAGAATTTGGGTGAACTTTACAAGGAATGGACTGAGGCTGGGGTTAAGACATCAAGAGCCACCACACACAGACGTATCAAAGAATTTGGCTACAGTTGTCGTATTCCTCTTGTTAAACCACTCCTGAACCACAGACAACGTCAGAGATGTCTTACTTGGGCTAAGGAGAAGAGGTAATGGACTGTTGCCCAGTGGAGGAAGGGTGGAGAAGCTCATAGACCAAGTTGCTTGAAGTCTAGTGTTACGTTTCCACAGTCTGTGATGATTTGGGGTGGTGTTCGTCCACTGTGTTTTTTGAAAACAAAAGTCACTGCACCCATTTACCAAGAAATTTTAGAGCACTTCATGCTTCCTTCTGCTGACCAGCTTTTTAAGATGCTGATTTCATTTTCCAGCAGGATTTGGCACCTGCCCACACTGCCAAAAGCACCAAAAGTTGGTTAAATGACCATGGTGTTGGTGTGCTTTACTGGCCAGAAACCTCACCAGATCTGAACCCCATAGAGAATCTATGGAGTACTGTCAAGAGGAAAATGAGAAACAAGAGACCAAAAAATGCAGATGAGCTGAAGGCCACTGTCAAAGAAACCTGGGCTTCCGTACCCCCTCAGCAGTGCCACAGACTGATCACCTCCATGCCACGCTGAATTGAGGCAGTAATTAATACAAAAGGAGCCCCTACTAAGTATTGAGTACATATACAGTAAATGAACATACTTTCCAGAAGGCCAACAATTCACTAAAATGTTTTTTTTATTGGTCTTATGAAGTATTCTAATTTGTTGAGATTGGTGGGTTTTTGTTAAATGTGAGCCAAAATCATCACAAGAACTAAAGACTTAAACTACTTAAGTCTGTGTGCTTTGAATTTATTTAATAGTCTAGTCAAGTCAAGTCACCTTTATTTATATACCGCCTTTAACAATACAGAATTGTGACAAGGCGGCTGTACAGTATTAAATAGGAAACAGTACATCAACAATGCCAAAGGCAACATTAAACACTCACATTATAGGTAAAGGTAGTTAATCAAAAACAATAAAGTAAAATGCAATATTGTGTTAAGAGAAAGTGTCCCCAACTAAGCAAGCCAGAGGCGACAGCGGCAAGGAACCAAAACTCCATCGGTGACAAATGGAGAAAAAAACCTTGGGAGAAACCAGGCTCAGTCGGGGGGCCAGTTCTCCTCTGGCCAAAGTTCCCGTGGTCTTGTGCCGACAGCCGTCTAGGTGATGTGGTCTTTAATGTGGATCCGTCTCTGGGGCTCATCTAGTTGATGTGGACTCCGCTGACATTCAGGGCTGTAGAGGTCGTCTCTAGGTGCTGATCCACCGTCTGGGCTGGGTTCGGACTGGATCCGGGGGACTGCAGTGACCATATGATCTGGATACGGACTGGATCTGGTGGTTAATGTGACCTCGGAATAAGAGAGAAACAGACTAATATTAGCGTAGATGCCATTCTTCTGACGATGCACCGAGTACATCGGGTGTTATGGGAAGTGTTCCCGGTTCCGGTTGACCTAATTAATGCAGCCTAACAATCCTTTAACGGATTTGAATTATAAGAATGTGGATTTGTTATGTGTAAGCAAGGTTAAAGAGATGGGTCTTTAATCTAGATTTAAACTGACAGAGTGTGTCTGCGTCCCGAACATTGTAGGGTAGATTGTTCCAGAGTTTGGGTGCTAAATAAGAAAAAGATCTGCCGCCCGCGGTTGATTTTGATATTCTCGGTATTATCAAATTGCCAGAGTTTTGAGAACGCAGCGGACGTGAGGGACTATAATGCGATAAGAGCTCACTCAGGTACTGGGGAGCTAAACCATTCAGGGCTTTATAAGTAATTAGCAAGATTTTAAAATCTATACGATGTTTAATAGGGAGCCAGTGCAGTGTAGACAGAACCGGGCTAATATGATCATACTTTTTGGTTCTAGTAAGAACTCTAGCTGCTGCATTTTGGACCAGCTGGAGTTTGTTTATTAAGCGAGCAGAACAACCACCCAATAAAGCATTACAATAATCTAACCGTGAGGTCATAAACGCATGAATTAATGTTTCAGCATTTGACATTGATAGCATAGGTCGTAGTTTAGATATATTTTTGAGATGGAAAAATGCAGTTTTGCAAACACTAGAGATGTGGTTTTCAAAGGAAAGATTACCATCAAATAGCACACCTAGGTTCCTAACTGATGACGAAGAATTGACAGAACAGCCATCAAGTATTAGACAGTGTTTTAGGTTATTACACGCTGAGGTTTTAGGCCCAATAACTAACAAATTTTCAGAATTTAGCAGTAAGAAATTACTTGTCATCCAATTTTTTAACTCAACTACACAATCCATTAGTTTTTCAAATTGGTACGTTTCGCCAGGCCGCGAAGAAATATAGAGCTGGGTATCATCAGCATAGCAGTGAAAGCTAACACCATATTTCCTGATGATATCACCCAAGGGTAACATGTAAAGCGTAAAGAGTAACGGCCCTAGTACTGAGCCTTGTGGTACTCCATACTGCACTTGAGATCGATATGATACCTCATCATTTACTGCCACGAATTGATGGCGGTCAGATAGATACGATTTGAACCATGCCAATGCACTACCACTAATGCCAACATAATTCTCAAGTCTATTCAAGAGAATGTTGTGGTCAACAGTATCAAACGCAGCACTAAGATCCAGTAGCACTAACAGAGAGATACAACCACGATCGGATGACAAGAGTAGATCATTTGTAACTCTAATAAGAGCAGTCTCAGTACTATGGTACCGTCTAAAACCTGACTGAAAATCCTCACAGATATCATATTTCTGTAGGAAGGAAGATAACTGTGAGGATACAACCTTTTCTAATATCTTTGACAGAAATGGGAGATTCGAGATAGGTCTGTAATTAGTTAATTCGTTGGGGTCAAGTTGTGGTTTTTTAATTAGAGGCTTAATAGCAGCCAGTTTGAAGGTTTTGGGGACATATCCTAATGACAGTGATGAATTAATAATATTTAGCAGAGGATCTATGAGATCTGGAAGCATCTCTTTTAGTAGCCTAGATGGAATAGGGTCTAGCATACAAGTTGTTGGTTTAGATGATTTAACAAGTTTATACAATTCTTCCTGACCTATAGTAGAGAATGAGTTGAATTGTTCCCCAGGAGATCTATAGCGCACTATCTGATGCGACACTGTAATTGACGGCTGCATAGTGACAATTTTGTCTCTAATTGTATCGATCTTAGAAGTAAAGTAGTTCATAAAGTCATTAAAGTCATTAATACACGAGTTTCACAATTTGTGTTGAATTACTGAAATAAATGAACTTTTCCACAACGTTCTAATTTATTAAGATGCACCTGTATGTATAATGCAAATACTTACAAGAACATTTTCAAGTGCTTTTGTCTTCCTCTGCAGATGTGGAGAGTGTGATGAACAGCATCGTCTCCCTGTTGCTGATTCTGGAGACAGAGAAACAGGAAGCTCTCATTGAGAGTTTATGTGAGAAGCTGGTGAAGTTTCGTGAGGGTGAACGGCCCTCGCTCAGGATGCAGCTGTGAGTATTTTCACTGCATTGTTGAAATGATTTGCAATCTCTTTTTATTTTTTTATTTTTTTTTCTATCCGTGTTCAGTTGGTTTAATTAAACACTTTGTTTTCAGCTTGAGCAATCTGTTCCATGGTATGGATGAGAACACACCTGTGAGGTACACGGTGTACTGCAGTCTGATTAAAGTGGCGGCCACCTGCAATGCCATTGCATTCATACCTACAGAACTGGACCAGGTATGGACATCAGCACGATGTCAGAAAATAATCATAGTATTTCCTTTCCTGCTTTTAAAATGCATCACAGGATGGGTGAATCTCCCAAAAACAACCAAGAAATGTCCAGCTCATATTTCACCTTATAATTAAGCACAAAGTGACAAATTAAGTCCCATATCTCCAGTTAGTAGCCTACTGTAATGTAAAAAGCTATATATAAAGTACATATATAGTACATATATACTACATGCATCTGTAAACTAGTGATTAATAATGTGTCCTGATGGGTGTGACTGTATTACAGTAAAGAGAATTAATATTTACTGTGGAGTAAATGAGGAAATTACAGTAAACGCAAGGGTGTGTGTTCCAGTACCTAGAATTTGGGGTGGATTTTTATTTTATTATTATTATTATTTTTTAAATTGTATAGTGATAGGTCACCCAAAAATGAAAATTCTGTAATTAATTATTCACCCTCATGTCATTCTAAACCCATAAGACCTTCGTTCTTGGCAGAGACTGACACAGAAAAGAGGAAATTGTTAAAAATAGTCCTTATTTTTGTTTTCCTTGCACTCCAAAGTATTCTTGCAGCTTCATAACATTAAGGTTGAACCATTGGTGTCACATATGAACTATGTTAACAATGTCCTGAATACCGTTCTGGGCCTTAAACATGGTAGTTGTGTTGCTGTCTATGCAGGGTCAGAAAGCTCTCGTATTTCATTAAAAATATCTTAATTTGCATTTTGAAGATGAACAGAAGTCTTATGGGTTTGGAATGACATGAGGGTGAGTGACAATTTTGATTTTTTTGGTGAACTATTGCTTTAAGTAGGTCTTCTCCTAAAATTCTGTTTTCTAAATGCATGTTATAGGTCTTATTGTGAGTTATTTATCTGTGCAAAATTGATTTTGTAATGTTTAATCCTGTGAAAATGTCAGGCTTCTCTCTGGTGATGTTTGCAATCATTCAAGTCACTTAAACCTGCTCCTGCAAGCACCCATTCATCTTCCACTTCTGAGTGCCACACCCACATCTCAACATCCAATCAGCAACCAGTGCCAAATGCAGTTATTATTATTTGGAAATCTCTTTGTGAGATTAACATTTATAAACAAACCTTAGCTTTAACCCTCAAACTGATCGTTTCTGTTATGTATTTAGTTTTTGTAGTTGGGAAACCATTCCCAGCATGATTGGTGTTTTGTGTTGTGTGCAGGTGCGGAAGTGGATCATAGACTGGAATCTGAGTACAGAGAAGAAACACACTCTGCTCCGTCTGGTGTATGAAGCGCTGGTCGACTGCAAGAAGAGGTGCTTGCTTGTTTGATTTTTCGATCAGTTGTGTCTAGAGGTTTTGAGGGGTTTTTGCTTATAACGTCTTTGTACGCTTGTGTCTTTCAGTGAAGCTGCAGCCAAAGTGATGGTGGAGTTACTAGGCAGTTACACAGAAGACAATGCTTCACAAGCTCGAGTGGATGCACACAGGTATGACTTTCTCTTGTCAGTTCTCTCAGTTTTGATATGCTTTTGTCTTTCTTAATGATTTACACATATCCCCTGCTCTTTCAGGTGCATCGTTCGGGCCCTGAAAGACCCAAACACCTATCTGTTCGATCATCTCCTGGCTTTGAAACCAGTGCGTTTTCTGGAGGGAGAACTCATCCACGATGTAAGAAAATACATTTTCTAAATGAATGCATACTTTATTTAAAAATCTTTAGCAATTGTCTGGATAAAACACCTTGTTCTCCTTCCAGCTCCTGACCATCTTCGTCAGTGCAAAGCTTGCTTCTTATGTAAAGTTTTACCAGAGCAACAAAGACTTCATTGAGTCTCTCGGTGAGTATATAATGTGTAAATAAGTCAGTTTTTAGTTCAGTTGAACCACTTTTATGCAGTTGAGGTCAAAAGTTTACATACACCTTGCAGAATCTGCAAAATGTTAACTATTTTACCAAAATAAGAAGGATCATACAAAATGCATGTGTTTTTTTTTTTATTTAGAACTGACCTGAATAAGATATTTCACATAAAAGATGTTTACATATAGTCCACAAGAGAACATAGTAGTTGAATTTATAAAAACGACCCTGTTCAAAAGTTTATATACGCTTGATTCTTAATACTGTGTTACCTGAATGATCCACAGCTGTGTTTTTTTTTTTGTTTAGTGATAGTTGTTCATGAGTCCCTTGTTTGTCCTGAACAGTTAAACTGCCCACTGTTCTTCAGAAAAATCCTTCAGGTCACACAAATTCTTTGGTTTTTCAGCATTTTTGTGTATTTGAATCCCTTACAACAATGACTGTATGATTTTGAGATCCGTCTTTTCACATTGAGGACAACTGAGGAACTCATGTGCAACTATTACTGAAGGTTCAAATGCTCACTGATGCTCCAGAAGGAAAAACTATGCATTAAGAGCCAGGGGTGTAAACATTTGAACAGAATCAAGAGGTGTACAATTTTCTTATTTTGCCTAAATATTTTTTTTTTTTTTCCCCATTTACTACTGCCCTTCAGAAGCTACAGAAGTGAAAAAAGATGAACCTCACGATCATAGCTAATGGTTTAGCTAATATAACTGTAACATTTAAAGCTGTTAATTTGTTTTTAGGAGTCTTGCTTCATATCTAAAATAACATTTAGTAAAATGTTATTTGTCTTCTGCATCACTGCTCATCTTTTATTTGTTTTTAAATCCACTGGAGTGTTCAGCACAGGCTCACACGTGTCTGTTATCTGTGGTGTCACTGGGCCGCTGGAATTTGAGTCTCAGCAGTTTTGGTTCTTTTAAAAAGCAGACGTTAATTAGAGCAGGATCCTCCTTGCTGGTGACCAGCGACAGCCAGTTCAGACTAGTCTTGATGCAGTGTTGATCTAACAGTGAGCTGATCATCCGCTGCACCTCCCTCTAAACCCTAATGGAAATGGCTCATTGACCTTCTCATTTTGATTGTTTTATAATTAATATAAACAGATTTTCTGTTGAGAGGGCGAAACTGTGAATATTTACAGTCTATGTCAGCAGCATCTTCACCTACATCTAATAGTGTGCAAAAGTGGCTGCCCAATTTTTCAGTTTTTTTTACTACTTCTTTTTTATGACAAGCTTTATGAATGATCTGATTAAATCAGCTACAATGAAATATTGATTATTAAAAAATGTTGATTGCCTGAAGTCACTAGCTATGTTTCCATCACCCTGTTTTGATGCTCATTTTGAAGTATCACATTAGAAATGAGTGATGGAAACACTTTTATGCTCGCTTGAGGTGCTTTTTGAATTGTCTGAATAATGGGAGATGGAAACACATTTTGCGAATTAATTCTTTCACACGCACCAAAAAAGTAATTTGACTGTTATGGGATGGGATAACTTGACTAAATAGCAGACTGATCTCATTGCACAGCGTCTGAAATATTATGGTCATTCTAAAATCCCTGAGCAAATGTTTGCCGTCAAAGTATTTTTGTATATTTGCTTTAAGAACTGTCTTACAAAACTGCATTCCCAAACAGCTGGTATCCGCCTCCGAAAGCAATGACCGAATGTATTGTTTCGTCTGCTCTCTCTGAATCACAGTTAATTTACTATATGTGAAAATTATTATATTCAGTGGCTTCTGCTAGTTTTCTTAGTGATATTTAGTGCCAGTTTATCAGGAAGTGAAGATGTTGTTTTCTTTGTTGTTCGCAAACATTTTAAGCGATTATTCCAATTTATATTGAACTTCTCCTTTTGAATAAAATTCAAGTAAAAATTCACAACTTTGGATGGAAACCTGGCTATTGGCTATAAAATGTGTATTTAATTATGTGACTTATTTACAGCATAGTCCAGTGACATATTGGTGCTTTGATCATAAAACTGAATGCTTCATGTTGTGTTTCAGGTTTGTCCCATGAGCAGAACATGGCAAAAATGAGGCTGTTGACATTCATGGGCATGGCGGTAGAGATGAAGGAGATCTTGTTCGACACCATGCAGCAGGAGCTGCAGATCGGTGCTGAGGATGTGGAGGCCTTTGTCATTGACGGTACGGCTCTGCACTCTTTTTAGTGTCCTTTTAAACTATATATATTTTCAATTTAACTGTTTTGTCATTATGTCTGCATAGTGTTGCACGATATACCAGTATTTAAAAAGTATTGTGATACCCTGCTTTTAAAAACTGTATGATTCCGCATTTTACTAGTACCGTTACTTTAAGAATGCATTTTCATAAGAGCTGTATTTCTGTGTGTCTGTGTTAGTGAATGGCGCAGATGTGCCGTTTTGTTTACTGCGCACATACGCATGGCGCTCGCTGTGTTTTCAGCCTCTGCCACCTCAATGTATGAGTACATGAACTAGCTCTGAGAGTCACTTCATGTGCATTTTACCATTTCTTTTGTGGAAAACTGTCGTCATATAATAAAGACCCTAAAGGTCTTCACAGTAACTCGTCAAAATAAAAGTTCAGTTTAACTTGACAGTCAGAAGTGCATTAATAGATTACTTAATGTAAAGATAGTAGTAGTAGTAGTAGTAGTAGTAGTACTACTAAAAATACAATTATTATTAAAACAATGTTTAAGGAATATTTACCAGAAAAAATATTTACCAGAATTTATTTAAAACTGTAAATACACAACACTGTGTTTCTGGAAAAAAAAAAAAGAATGAAATAGCCTATAATAAATTAATTCTTTATCCAATCTAATTATCCTTTCTGAAATTTATTAGACATGCTTTTGATTGTTACAATGTAATGAAACAATTAAAATACAATCCAGAAAATTAATGGAAAACAGAGATTCACAAACAAAACTGAATTTAAGAAAAATAATAAAATTTCATACGGCCTTAAAAACATGTAATTTTTGTTAAACTTTTAATAAATTACTGTTAAATTCTGTCTAAGTTTCATGATTTCAATCAATTAGATGTGCTTTTTTGATAAATATTTTTAACGTAACTACTAAAATAGAGTCTGGAAAAAATAAACCAGATTTCATAGGGCCCTCTTTATTTCATTTGTGTCTTTGTTTTATTGTAGTTGTCCTTTAGTTTGTTACTTGCGTCTAGGTTCTTTATTATTAACAACAAAGATAAAATAACAAAATGACTGTCATGATATAAATTGTTGTTGTGAACTAAAATTACTATATCATGAAATAAGATTTGGTTTTATCCTTTAAGTTAACTTACCAATATGGCAAAGATCTCTACATACCAGTAGGTTTGCTAGTTGTTCACAATCCTGTGTAGTGGCACTTTCATGTGATTATTATTATTTTATTATTTTTATTTATTTTAAAGGGGGATGAAATGCTTTGTTTTAATAGATAAAATAATTATGATCTTCATTTGGATCTATTATTCAATTACTTTTCCTGTTGTTTTATGTTTTTTGTAGTATCGTTTTATTCAGTAGTTGTATCGTGATATTTTAGTCGGGTATCGTATCAAGAAGTCAAAATTTTGGTATCGTGACAACACTATGTCTGTATGTGGTAAATTATGTGCTCAGTTGCTTAGTTCTGAGTCCAACAGAATAAAGTATAAACTAAACCTCAACTCAACTGTATATGTACTAACTAAATGGTAAAAAAAAAACTTTGTGGCTATGTTATTAGACAACAGCCTAAATACTTGCATACAAATTGTGTTTTCCTGTGGATTTCTAGCTGTTCGGACTAAAATGGTCTATTGCAAGATCGACCAGACGCAGCGGAAGGTTGTGGTTAGGTGAGTTGTTACCTTCTATGAATTTCAGACAAATTGGCAACACAAACACACTAAGTTGGTGAGCTGTAGCGTTTGAAAGTCTGCCCATACTGATGCGATTGTCCTTGTCTCACCTGTAGCCACAGCACACACCGCACCTTTGGCAAACAGCAGTGGCAGCAGCTGTATGACACACTGTCCTCCTGGAAACAGAACCTGGCCACCGTGAAGAGCAGCCTTCAGACGCTCTCTCCCACCGCCTGACACAGCTGCTTCTGTTTTTATACACATCAAATAAAATACCCATGAAGACCATCATGTTTCTGCTTCATTGTCAGTGCTGTATAAAGGAAAATGGACAGTCAGATGGTCACTTATTGTAAAACGAACCCCCTTTAGGGTTCATTAATGTTTTATCACTCTGAAAGGGTTTATTTACCATGAACATTACCCAGCTTATTATATGGTTAACTTGCCAGAAAGTTAAATAGATATGAAATTGATTTGATAAAAGCTTTTAAGTCCAGTTATGTAAAGTATTAGCTCTTCTCTAACAAGCCTCATGACTTGGAAGTTCACTTCCAGAACAAAAATTTACAGATAATGTACTCACCCCGTTGTCATCCCAGATGTTCATGTCTTCCTTACTTAAGTCATAAAGAAACTATGTTTCTTGAGGAAAGCATTTCAGGATTTTTCCAAAAACTCCCATCTCATTTTCCCCTCCAACTTTAAGTACCAACCCAGTGTTTACAAAGTGAACATGCAAAGATCAAACACCCTTTACAAGAAAAGGTGAAATGGAAATGTAGGAAGATTTTGAAGTTGGAGAAGAAAATGAGATGGGAGTGGTTTTTTTTTTTTTTTTTTTTTTTTTTTTTTTTTTTTTTACATACCCTAACTGTCTTGAACCGGAATACACGCAGAGCTAGACAAGATAAGCATGTGAGGTTGAAAAGTATACAAATAGTACTTAGCTGGGATCGTTTAGAGCCATTTGAAGCTGCATTTAAACAGCATTTTGGAAGTTCAAACTTGGCAGCACCATAGCAGTCCACTATATGGATAGAAATCCTGAAATGTTTTCTTCAAGAAACATAGGCTGCGTCTGAAAGCCTCCGAAGGCAGCATTCCAAGGCAGGAAGACATTAAGAAATGTTCGAATTCAAATTCTGCTTCACTTCCTGTCTCCAGAGGTACCTTCTTTTGATCGAATTTTGAAGGCAGCATAGATGTATCCTTCACTGCCATCGATTTCCCACAATCCTGTGCATGTGCATCATATCCCTGGTGAAAAAAAGCAGCATATGCTGGTAGGTATGTTTTGGTGCTGGTGTAAGCTGGTCCTTGACCAGCATAAACCAGCACCAAAACATACCTAACCAGCATCCCAACATCAAAACATACCTACCAGCATATGCTGTTTTTTTTCACCAGGGATAGGCTATATAAATAAAGATATTTTGGTGAAATGAAACTTGTTACTTTATATAATAGATTAGATTTTGACCATGATGTACTTTATGAATAGTAATAGTGTAAAAAGCATAATAAATAATATTGTTTGTGATAATAGTATTTTACGAAAAGGGTTCAAATGAGTAGTAAATAAGAATAATATTTACAATATACTACCAATAATAACGAATAACAATAACCTGTTCTGCAATAATTTATTTTTTTAAGCAAAAAATGCCATTCTCTGCCATTTTTTCTGACGCATAGACCTTCAATGGACAATAACATTGAGGTCTTTATGTATTATTAAGTCATTTATACATAACGGTTTAAGATTGTTTTTCTACAAAATGTACAACTTAACCGTTAGGTAAGCAACGACTGCACATTACGCTGCCTCTGAAGTCTGTCCGAAACTGTTTCTAGATGAGGCAGCAAGTCAGCTGACTAGGCTTTCGGACGTAGCCATAATTTCTTATCGACTGAAGAGAGAAAGACATGAACATCTTGGATGACAAGGGGGTGAGTAAATTATCTGTAAGTTTTTGCTGTGGAAGTGAACTTCTGCTTTAATGTTGTTTAAGTCCTAACCTTAAGTATTATTAATTATGAGTAATAGTAAACCGCAAAATATTACCACATTACTCTTCTCAGTAACTTAAAGGGATAGTTCACCCAAAAATGAAAATTACCCCATGGTTCACTCAACCTCAAGCCATCCTAGGTGTATCTGACTTTTTTTTTTTTTTGACGAATACAGTGAGAGTTATATTAAAAATGTCCTGGCTCTTCCAAGCTTTATAATGGCAGTGAATGGCTGTTGAGATTTTTAAGTCCAATAAAGTGCATCCATCCATCATAAAAAGTGCTCCACACCGATCCGGGGGTTAAAATGATGAGTTTGTCAAGAAAAATATCCAACTGTCATACGTGTGTTCGTGAGAGAATGGCTTTCCAGCAGATGATGTAGGACGCAGACGTAGTGTAAGCTCTGGTGAGAAGCGCAGATAAGAGAACAAAAACGCTGATCATGAAGTACAAAACGAGGATTTGATTTTGAAATTTTCCTCTGCTGTAAAAAAAAAAAAAAAAAGTTGGTTTCCTTGAGACTAGCAGAGCTTGCGCTTACATCTACATCATCCGCTAGAATGCCACTATCTCATGAAAATGCATATGATAGTCAGCAAAAGTTAGAGATTACAGTTTATGAAGTTTTTAATATGGATATTTTTCTTACACGAACATGTTGATTCACTTCAGAAAGCCTTTATTAATCCCCTGAAGCTGTGTGGAGCACTTTTTATGATAGATGGATGCACTTTATTGGACTTCAAAATCTCAGCATCCTTTCACTGCCATAACAGAGCTTGGAAGAGCCAGCACATTTTTTAATATAACTTCAATTGTATTCATTTGAAAGAAGAAAGTCATACATCTAGGTGGTTTGAGGGTGAGTAAATCTTAAAGTAGTAAAACTTAACACCTTGCCTGCATCCAAAATCGCACACTTTCCTACTCTGTGACCCTGGACCACAAAACCAGTCATAAGGGTCGCAACTTTATACATCACCTACTGAATAAATAAGCTTTCCACTGATGTATGGTTTGTTAGGATAGGACAATATTTGGCCAAGATACAACTATTTTAATATATATGGAATCTGAGGGTGCAAAAAAATCAAAATATTGAGAAAATCACCTTTAAAGTGGTCCAAATGAAGCTCTTACTAAGGCATATTACTAATCAAAAATTAAGTTTTCAGATATTTACAGTAGGAATTTTACCAAAAATCTTTATTAAACATGATCTTTACTTAATATCTTAATGATTTTTGGCATAAAAGAAAAATCAATAATTTTGACCCATACAATGTATTTTTGGCTATTGCTACAAATATACCCCAGCGACTTAAGACTTAAGTTTTGTGTTCCAGGGTCACATATGTTGTGTCAAAAGCAGTGCATGTCCATAAGTAGATAAAAAAGTACCTGGGTGATGTACTACTGACTTCTAAGTGCACATCTAATCGACATCTATCCCATGAGACTGTGGGAGAGGATTTATTTATTATTTTTGAAAATATTTAAAATAATACAATGAGAAATATGCAATTCAAAATAAAATGAGGATTTGAGAATGGCAGTGAAGTGATGCAACTGACGCTAGTTGGTCACATTACAATGACAACATGATGAATGTAGTAGGTTCAGATTATATTTGTACAACATAAATTCATACTATATAGAACACACTTTTTGTTTAACAATTGCACAGTAATTACTTATTCAAAATAAGTACCTACTTAGAGAGTAAGTGATTTCAGATGTAGCGACTGAGTGTGAAAGACTGAAGAGATCCAAATGATGACGGACGTGACCTGCTGAAACTGAAAGTAAATGAACTGGGAAACAGAAATCCCTGGTTAATGGATTCAACCACATGTCATTATTTAGCAAGACAAAGATGAACTCTGGAAATCAGAGGGTTATGATAAAGACACATTTAATTCTTTAGACAGGTTATTAGTTGCATAAAATATAAGTAAACTTCAACACCTTTTCAGTGCAGTTGATTTTGATGTGGAAGGTTGAGATAGATTGTGTGCGAAATGTTTCAATGAAATGCAAAACCTTCCCTCTTGCTTCCCCTCTCACTATCCCAGGTTAACAGTTCATGCTCAAACGATGTGTTGTGTGAGATTTACCAGTTATGTCTCCTTTTCTCTCTCCGCTGTGTCCGATTTCATGACCCCATTTTATCATGATCTGATACAGGGTGAATCATATTTGTGCTCTGAGAGAAGTTGTAGCTAATGTTTCTTATCTCGCTGGTTATACGGTGGCCCCACAAAGTATTTGGCCACTTAAGACACACTTAAAAATTAATTTCATAGCATTAGTGGATGTATGAAGTCCGTTCTGTTCTCAGGTTCACACAAGAGCAGTCATCACATCATCATATTAACTTAATATGGACATGATCCACTAATATATAATATAAATCCATGAGGGGGAATATGGCCCCTTTTAGAACAATGTGCATTTATTTTTTAAATTGACAAATTGAGGTGTTATTAGGAAAAATAAGTGTTTTAGTTGTCATTACAAAAAAAAATATTCAGAAGTGCAACTAATATAAAAGTGTTCTGGTTAAATAATTAAATAACCAATGAAAACCCAATAAAGAGAGTGAAAGGGATTGTAAATTAGCGTCCCGGCATACTGAAGTAGGTAGGACTAAATCTTCGTTTTGCTTTTACATAGATATTTTTGGCTTTTCTGATAGATTTATAATTCCATATTTAAATTAAATAATTGTGGACTCCAATTTTACAAATAGCTTTAGTGGTATGAAAACTAGAATGGAAAGAAATTAATATAAGTCACCATTTTGATTGCATTGATCTTTCCTGCTATAGACATAGGTAAAGTCCTCCAAAATTTTATATAATCTTTCAGTTGACTCATTTTTATATTCCAGTTTTGCTTTAAGCAATGCATCTGCCTGCCTTGTGATTTTAATTCCTAAATGTTTAAATGAATTATGACTTTAAGACTTTTTCAAGTTCTAAAGTTTCCAGTTCCCTTTTTTAGGGCTCTCTGTACATATTTCATAACTTTGTGTATGATAACCTGTTTGTTTTTAATAAAAAGCCTGCAGGCAGTTGAGTAATAGTTGGGTGATTTTCTGCTGAGCTTAAAAGGCTTTGCCAAAGCTGATGAAAGTCGATATCTTAATTTCAGTGCAAAATAAACATAATAAATCTTTTCAGAGTTTATAAACTTGGCATATTTCCGACACTATAAAACATGACTCCAGCAACACAGCAGGAGGTATTTCCCATTGTAGAGAAATTATCACATTTCCAGCAGCAGACCCCAGTTATCCATCATTATTCATCCAGAGTAGAGCGCATGTTTAAAATCCTCCGGGGTTCTGACGAGTTCAACGTCGTCTGGTCTTACACAGCAGATAAAGACAGGAATGTGACTTTTATATCAGCTCACTGCCAGGCTCGGTGCGGACAGAGGCTGCTTAACTGCCTCAACGTTCAGTGCAGTGGGCCGCGTATGGCAAGCCGTTTAAACCTTAAAGGGGTCATCGGATGCTAAGTTCACTTTTTCAAGCTGTTTGAACATTAATGTGTGTTGGCAGTGTATGTACAAATCTACCCTATAATGATAAAAATCCATGCAGTGGTTTTTAATTAATCTGTAAAAATAATATCCCCTTTTTCAAATCAAGCCATTCTCAGATGCCTGTCAGTGTGGCATCACACACACAGAGGCCGCGCCCACAATAGTTGATTGACATGAGCTCTCACCTCAGACCAGCTGTCACAGTACTGTAACTTTCCGTGTTTTGATGCCAGAGTAGGGATGTAAGTTAGACAAGAATATCTCTGATTGAGCGATTGAGGTGTTGTGTTGCTGGATGTAATAATAAGCATAGTGGTCGTCATTTACTCCCGACATCTGAGCCACTGAAGATGCAGTAGATTACGTTTGTTTGTGAAAGGAATGTGCCTCCCGATCTACATATTTCTGTCTATGTTCGCGCGAATCATTCATGATCCAGCTTCACTTACAGCAGAAGTGAGTACAAGCATTTTTTATGAATCTTTGCGATCGCCTTTCCTTATAACATAAGGTAGTTAGGAAGTTTAGCGGCTAAACGCGGCTAAATGCGGCTAATGTAAACAAGACCGTCTTTCCACAGAGAGAAGAGAGGGGCGGGGCGAGCAGAGCTCATTTGCATTTAAAGGAACAACCCCTTAGAATGAGATGATTTTTGCAGAGCTCATTTTGACAAGGTAAAAAGGGTGTTGTTTTACAAAACCATTGAAAATTTTTAATCAAAGTATATTAGAGACTTTTCATTAAGACCCTAAAGAATCATATCAGCTTGTGGAAAATGGGGATCCGATTACCTCTTTAAGGAAAATATGATTATATTTAAAAAAGGCCAATTTTTATTCAAACCTAGCTCGTGGGGTAAAAAAAAAAACAAAAAAAAAACCTAGGTGGCATTGCTTCCCACTATCAGAACATCACATCTTTTATTTTTCTATCAAATCTAAGTAGGTGGCTGAATAAAAATATTTGGATTTCATGTTATGTTAGCATCAGCTACCCAATTAGCATCAGCTTTTAACTAGGTTTAACACAAATCCAAAATCCAAAAATCCGTTTTTTCCCACTCTACCCTAGTAGTACTTTTTAAAGGGGTCATCGGACGCCCATTTTCCACAAGCTGATATGATTCTTTAGGGTCTTAATGAAAAGTCTATAATATACTTTGGTTAAAAATTCTCAATGGTTGTGTAAAACAACACCCTTTTTACCTTGCCAAAATCAGCTCTGCAAAAATTATCCTATTCTGAGGGATTATTCCTTTAAATGCAAATGAGCTCTGCTCGCCCTGCCCCTCTCTTCACGCTGTGGAGTGATGAGCCTGTTTACTTTAGCTGCAGAGATTCATAAAAAAAACCCTTATACTCACTTCTGCTATAGGTGAAGCTGGATCATAAATGATTTGTGCAAACATAGATGCATTTATGTAGATCGGGAGGCGCATTCCCTTCACAAACAAATGTAATCCACTGCATCTTCAGCATGTCAGATGTCGGGAGTAAATGACGACCACATCGCTAAATGACGTCTGCATCGAAACAATGGAGGTCTGACTGTTACAGCTGGTCTGAGGTAAGAGCTCATGTCAATCAACTATTGCGCGAGTGGCCTCTGTCGCTGTGACGACAGGCATCTGAGAATGGCTCGATTTGAAAAAGGGGATATTATTTTTACAGACTAATTAAAAACCACTGCATGGATTTTTATCATTATAGGGTAGATTTGTACATACACTGCCAACACACATTAATGTGCAAACAACATGTTAAAGTGAAGTTTGCATCTGATGACCCCTTTAACTACAGGCCTTACTATTCTCATATCACATAAAACTGTGATGTTCTGCAAAACTACAAGCTTTAAAACACTTTTTTTTCTTCTGGCTGAAAATTATGTCACACATGCTAATGTGAATTCCGTTTTCTCTCATGTACGTAGGCAGTGTAAAATTTTACAGTGAAACTTCTACATCACTGTTGACAACATAGTCCATGGCAACAACAACAACTTATCTTGACTTGCCTGTATTTATTGGTTATTTTGGGAAAAACAGTAGTTGTTTTATCTAAATCTACCCCATTTTTTCATGTTGCTAGTACTTATTTTTTATCTACTAGTATCTATTCCATTAGATGATAGTACTTATTTGTGGGCTACTAGTGCTTATTATTTAGGTACTCATAACTAAGATACTAGTACTTATTTATTAGATATTACTTCTTATTAAATACTGATATTTATTCATTAGATACTAGTACCTATTAAATGGACAACAGTACTTATTAGATACTAGTAATTTTTAAATAGGCTAGTTATTATTAGATACTAGTACCTAATAAATAAATGCTATTCATTAGATAGTAGTACTTATTTTTTTAGATACTAGTAGGCTACGTATTATTAGATAGTACTTACTCTTTATACTAGTATCTATTAGATACTATTACTTATTCATTAGAGACTAATACTTTTTTTTAGATAGGCTACTTATAATTAGATACTAGTACATTCTAATTAGATACTAATACCTATTAAATAGATAGTATTCATTCATTTATTCCAGTACTTATTTAATAGTGACTAGTAACTATTCTGTTGTTATTCATACTAGATACTAGTACTTATTCCAACTGTCACTAGTAAGATTTTTATTTGAACTCTACAGTGGCCATTCTGACTAGTCATAACATGACAAATAAAAAAGCAGTTGACTAGAATAATAAGGTTGGTTACTAGTAAGAATTACAAAAGATACTAGTGTCTAATACATAAGCACTAGTACTAGTACTAGTACTAGTGGTAATGAATATCTATTAAGTAATATTTAAAAAAACTTTTCATTATTGGAATACATACTAGTCAAAACTGAATAGCTGACATCTGAGTGACAGATACCCACAGGAGTCAACAGCAAAGATTTCAAATGTGTTACTATTAACTATTGAAATACGAATTAGTCTCTAATTAAAAAGTACTAGTATTTTTTTAATTACTAGTAACAAAGGAGTAAGCACTAGCACTAGTACTAGTACTTAATGGAGCAGATACTAGTTGGCTAAAAAAGTACTAGTAGCATTAAATTAGATATTAATAGGTTTTAAAGATAAATGTTAAAACGGCTTGCCATAGTATACTGCACAACAGTGTCCAGATCCCTGCTGAAATAGTGCAGTTATTACTGTTCAATTAGCACCAGTCTCCAGGAGGAGCACAAATACATCACTGCTGTTAAGCTGGGGACTTTTCCAGGCTAGAGATCATTTGGGTGAGGCAGAGGAGGAGTTGCTTTCCCCAGAAAGCATAGATATGAGGCGATCATGTTATAAAGCGATTCAGTTTGTCTTTGCTGCTTGGTATGTTTAAGATATTATATAATTGTATTTATTTTTTGTGGTCTCCATGGAGCATGAAGTCATCTTATCAGCTGCATGGTAATGCACTGAGAGCGTTGTTGATGTTTCATAGAAGACATGAACACACATATGGTTCTGGTGAATGTTTTTTTATGGTTAAAGACATGTGCTTCTGTACATTTAACAGTGCTCTTGGGAATTGTTTGGACCAGACATAACTGAGGTTAATTACAAACATTCAGTAATTATACCTCCAGGGCTTTTGTGCCTTGACACTGAATATGTCAGTAGTACAAGCCTGTATGACTTACAGAACCTACTTGAGGTTTTATGGGACAGTACTAAATAAACTATGAAACTGATTTTATTTCAGCTTCTTGCCAAAGCAATTTTCTTCTGCATTTTCATTTAGTTATACTAAAGTAGAGTAAAACTACAGTCATGTGAAAAAGTTCGGACACCCTATTAAATTTCATGGTTTTCTGTGTCAGGACATAATAAAAAATTATCTGGTCCTTGGCAGGTCTTAAAATTTGGAAAATAAATCCTCAGATAAACATCATCACATGACATATCACACTGTGTCATTATTTATTTAAGAAAAATACAGCCAAGAGGGAAAGGCCATGTGTGACAAAGTTAGGACACCCTATGAGTCAATTGCCTGTAGCAGCAATAACTTGAAGCATTCATTTTCTGTGTGACTTTATCAGTCTCTCACATCGTTCTGGAGGAATTTGGACCACTCTTCTTTTCAACGTTGCACCAGTTTATTGAGGTTTGTGGGCATTTGCTTATGCACAGCTCTCGCCACAATATCGTCAGGATGAGCTCTGGACTTGGACTGGGTTACTGCAACACCTTGATTCTTTTCTTTTCAGCCATTCTGATGTAGATTTCCTGGTGTGTTTGGGATCATTGTCCTGTGGCATGACCCAATTTTGGCCCACCATTAGATGTCGGACAAATGCCTTCACATTTGACTGTAGAATACTTTGATATACAGAGGAGTTCATGGCCAACTCAATGACTGTGAGGTGCCCAGGTCCTGTGGCTACAAAACAAGCCCAAAATGATCAGCCCTCCTCCAGCATGCTTGTCTTTTGGTATGAGGTGTTTGTGCTGATATGTTCTTTAGGTTTTCACCAAACTTGGCGCTGTGCATTATGGCCAAACATCTCCACGTCAGTCTCGTCTGTTTAAAGGACATTATTCTAGAAGACTTGTGTTTTGTTCAGATGCAACTTTGCAGACCTAAACTGTGCTGCATTGTTTTTTTTTTAAATAGAAGACGCTTTCTTCGGCCAAGTCTTCCAAACATGCCATTTTTGTCCCATATTTTTCTAATGATATTGTCATAAACTGTATCATTTAACACGTTAACTGAGGCCTGTTGAGTCTGAGGTGTAGTTCTTGGGTTGTCTGCCATTTCTCTGAGGTTTACACGGTCTGATCTTGGGGTGAATTTTCTGGGAACTTCCACTCCTGAAAGGAGAGGTGTCTGTTTAAATGTCTCCCACTTGTGAATAAACGTCAGATTGTTTGGAAATGGCCGTATTACTCTTCTCAGATTGATGGCAGCAACAACTGCTTCTCTAAGATGATTGCTGATGTCTTACCTCCTTGGCAATGTGTTAACACACACCTGAAGGCTCCAGACCAGCAAACTGCCAAAGCTTATGCTTTTATAGAGGCGCTCAGACTTACTGATGTTCAGTTAATCAAAGGTATTTGATTAGCAGTGCTTGACTGTTATTTACCCTCTTAATTCCAATGTTAACAGTAAGAATGTCCTAACTTTGTCACACATGGCTTTTCCATTTTGGCTTTATTTTTGTTCAGTAAATAATGACACGGTGCAATTTGTCATGTGTTGTTGTTCATCTGAGGTTTTATTTTTGAAATTTTAAGAGCGGCCAAGGACCAGTTTTGTTTTAATGATGTCCTGATACGGAAAACCATGGAATTCAACAGGGTGTCTTAAATTTTTCACATGACTGTAAAACTGAAATTAAAATAATAGATTAAAACAAAATACAATAAAATAATAAAAACACATTAAAATTACTAAAAAATATTTTCAGTGTTTTTGACAAATTAAATGAATTAATGAATAATACTTCATAAATAATTTCATTTTTTTCATAGCTTTGTTTAAATATAGCTGAAAATGAATTAAATTGTATATATATATATATATATATATATATATTTTTTTTTTTTTTTTTTTTTTTTTTTTTTTTTTTTTCCAGTAATAATGATGGAAGCATTCAACGTCTTTCTGTCAAGACTTTAGGGTTCATGTTTATATAGAAATTGATTTTCAAAACCAGCACCACTCTGAGAATAAATTTCTATGGAGTAGGAAGTATGAAATCTAGTATGACACTAATCTGACTTTAATAATAATTAAAATTTATGACATACTCAACACACTGTTAAATAAGAAAGAAATATTTAAGTTATGAAAATTAAATCCAATATTTGCTTTTAACCTCACGAAATGAGGAAAGCAAGTTTTCAGTGCCATCTAGTGGTTCACTTAAGTAGTATTCACCTGTGGCTCAAATACCTCCGTGCTTTAAAGGGATAGTACATGCAAAAATGAAAATTCTGTCATCTTTTGCACACCCAGCTACGGAAGTACAGACTATAGCAATCAGTGGGGTCCATCAGCTATTTTGTAACCCATATTCTTTAAAATATCTTCTGTTCAACAGAAAGTAAGTCATACAGGTTTGAAATTGGAACAACACTGAGAATGAGTAAATAAAGGCAGAATTTAATTTTTTTTTTAAGATTCTTGTCTCCTTTGTTTTTATAAAATATAGTGTCTTTCTAAATGCTGGTCTGATTACAGTGGTAAAATCATATCAAAATTAAATAAAACTTAAAGATTATCAGAATGTTTAGCACTCAAGGCACTAACAGGATAGATGAAATGCCATGTGAACCTCTTTACCTTATTTGTATCTGGAAGCAACCATGCAGGCAGTTTCGCGTGGGAATAAATTAGGAATCCTACCATGGCAAAGCCAAAATTAGCCTGCTCAACATTTATTGACGCGTGATGTAACCAAACAATGATTTAACAACAACAAAAACCATAAAGAGAACATAAATGAAAAAATACATCAGTAAACGAAAGAAACAAGACAGTGCTATATAATAAGGCAGTTGCATATACTTAAAAAGCTTTGAAATTCGCTCCCAAAGTCAGCCTTTCGGCAAAGCAGGTAGGCGTACTGGGCAAACGTCATGAAACGTAATAACTATCCTCCTTCGCCATAGTAAGTTTCGCGAGATCGTTGTTTGTTCACGTTCCGCTCACGCTCTAGGTAAGACGATCGATTAGTCAGGTCTGAGCAGGTGTTTTCCGACTCGACAGTTTGTTGTGATGTAAACAGAAACTCTCATTTCCTGGAACGCAACAAATGACATTTCGTCCGAACTATGAATGTCTTCAGGTGCTCTCTGGAAGTTAATTAAAGTTGAACGCTAAACTCTGGAAATATAAACTAATATTGAAAGGTAAGTGATTTGATGTCTTCCTTCCTTCACACTCTTTCGATTTCGATCATCAAAGGTGAGGCCTTTTTCCTATTAAACTCGAATTTGACTTATTCAGAATCAAACTAACACCGGAAAGGTCATCGGAAACTACTGAAACAATTGTTGTTGTTAATACAGGATGTGTTTATTACTGAAATTTCAACTTTTGTGGGTGTGTAATTCGGTCTGTCGTTCCTTGTTATTGAGAAAGCCCGGTTTTTGTTCTTTTCTCCCGCAGTTGACTAGAAATGCTTATATTTGTCCTCCTGCTGTGTCATTTCACTTTATGTGGACACTGTGCGTGTATGAGAAAAACCCTTCAGATACCAGCAGATCAAGACAGTAACGGTGGGCAATGTTTTTAAACGCTTACATTTTGTATTTAAATACAATAATGAAGCACGATCTAAAATAAGTGTATGTTTATGAGATTTATAACAAGGTAATGACATCCATTACTTCAGTTCATTGTATTTTTTTGTCGTTTTGTTCAGATGTATTTAATGTTTTGTCTAAGTTGGTCTTCTCTATCTGTGTTTCAATATATATATGTGACCATGGACCACAAAACCAGTCATAAGGGTCAATTTTTCAAAATTGAGCTTTGTGCATCATACAGCTGAATAAATAAGCTTTCCATTGATGTATGGTTTGTTAGGACAGGACCATATTTGGCCGAAATACAGCTATTTGAAAATCTGGAATCTGAGGGTGCAAAAAAATCTAAATATTGAGAAAATCACCTTTAAAGTTTTTAACAATGTATATAACTAATCAAAAATTAAGTTTTAAGACATTTACAGTAGGAATTTTACAGAATATCTTCATGAAACATGATCTTTAGGTAATTTCCTAATGATTTTTGGCATAAAAGAAAAATCAATCATTTTGACCCATACAATGTATTTTTAGCTATTGCTACAAATACACCCCAGCGACTTAAGACTGGTTTTGTGGTCCAGGGTCACACATTAGCTTATTATTGGGGGACATGATATTTTCAGTCACATTTGACATATTTATTGGTGTCGTGTAGTGTTTGTTGTGGACCAGGAGGCCAATACATTTTTAGGACGCCACCTGTTGTTCAACCGCTTCGACTTTGAGATCTTCACCCCGGGTAATCTAGAACGGGAGTGTCATGAGGAGATATGCAATTACGAGGAGGCTCGGGAAGTCTTCGAGAATATCCCTGATACAGTTGAGTAATCCCATTATTATTCTTGAGTAATGAATTTTATTAATTGGACAGACTGTAACAACCACTCCCAGTAAAAAAAAGCATTGTCACGTGTACTTGCCCATGGGTTGGATTTGGGCAAACAACTCTCATTTTTAGACAGACAAATGTGGATGATTACCTAAGAGTGATACCAAAGTGTGTTTGGAGCTACACACTCCCTGCACTCCCAGTGTCTGATTATTAGTTCTTAATACACCTGCTTTAACAAACACCCATTTGTTAATATCACACTGGACATTATTTAATTCGCCTTTTAATTTTTGACAGAATGCCTTTTGGAGGACATATACAGCAGGTGAGTTTTTGTCACACAAACAGTAACTGATTTCCCTTAAATGATTTACCCTTAACAGTAACTGCAAGGAAAAACACTTAAATCTTTTCATCTTCTCAGTCAAACGTTTATCTACTAAAAGAAACCTGTTCATCCAGAGTTCTTGGCATACTATTTTAATGTTCCCAATTCACTAAAGCGCCACTTCTTTGTAAAACACTTCTTCGTTGTGTCATTGTGTTTGTCTGAAACAAAAGGAAATTTTTTTTTTTTTTTTTTTTGCTTGTGTATTTCCACTCATGTGGAATCCTTTCTATATATACTACCAATAATTAAAATTTTTTTTTTTAAAATGTTTTTAAAAGAAGTCTCTCACCAAGATTGTATTTATTTAATTAATAAATAAAAAATTTAAAAAATTCAATAACTTGAAACAGTTTATTTCTGTGATTTCTTATTCTAATATTTGGTGTTCAAGAAACATTTCTTAATATTATCAATGCTGAAAACATCCATTTAGCGGAAACCGTGATACACCGCCATTTCAAAGTTTGGGGGTGAGAAATATTTTTTAAAAATGCTTTTATTCAGCAAAGCTGAATTAAATGGATTTTTAATTTTTTAGAATTTATAAACATTTATAATGTTACAAAAGATTTATATTTCAAGCAACACTGTTCACATTTCATAAAAGTATTACTGTTGCCAAAAAATATTAAAGGGGGAAAACATTATTTAAAATATAATAAGAAACATTATTAATTGAGCACCAGTGATATTTGATAACTGCACTAATTCAGCATATTAGAATGATTTCTGAAGGATCAATATTGAGTAACTGCTGAAAATTTAGCTTTGACATCATAGGAATGAATGGCATTTTAAGATATAGTATATTCAAACAGAAATACGTTCTAAATGGTAATAATATTTTAAAATATTACTGTTGTTATTGTATTTTTGAAAAAATCCTAAATATTTATATATATATATTAACTTTGACTGGTAGTGTATGTACTTCTGTATTGTATAAAAAAAATAATTCTCATCAAATAATAATTGTATTTTAAATGTATTTTATTATTAGATTTTTGATAACTTTGGGCTTATATTCACCTGTATTTATAGATAAGGATGAATCCCAATCAAAAGTTGATGTAACAGCGCTGCTGGTGGGCATTATCTCTGCTGGAGTCTTTATTATTATAATTGGCCTTGTTATCTGGTACTGCTGCCAGGGGAGGAACAAAGACCATGGCTTCAGAGGGTAAGGCTTGTGAAGCACTTTCTCTTTGCATCTGAAAATCCTCCCAAGACTTTGTCATTTGCTGTAGGATCTAGAGAGACTGATTGTGATGCTCTGACCTTGTAGCTCCATCAGACGCAGATCCACCCGAAGCAATGCCTCAGTGATAATCCGGAGACTGGAGGAGGTCTCGCTGCATCCTATTCCTCACACAGGCTCAGGTGCCAGCCCGGACGCTCATGGTTTGCCTTCTTATGAACAGGCCATCGCCATCAACGGACCACATGATGCCCCACCTCCGCCATATCCTGGGTACCAACACATATTTTCATTTAATCTATTATGTAATCTTGGTTTCATTACATAACATCTTTATTATGTCTCTTAGTTGCTTATTACCACCCAATTAACATTTCTTCAAAACGATGTTAATTGCCAGAACAGGCAGCAATTTACAGTTAATTGTCTTGCTCAAGTGATAATCATTGTTTGTTTCTAAATACTAAACAAAAGGAATAGTTAAGCAAAAAATACTCACCCTCTCTTAACTCCCAGGCCATCCAAGATATAGATGAGTTTGTTTCTTCATCACAACAGATTTGGAGAAATCTAGCATTACATCACATTCACCACTGGATCCTCTGCAGTGAATGGGTGCCATCAGAATGAGAGTCCTAACAGCTGATAAAAACATCACAGTGATCCACACCACTTCAGTCCATCAACAAACAACTTCTGAAGTGAAATACTGCTTATATTTAGGAAACAAATCCATCATTAAGGCATTTTAACGTCAGACTGTCGCTTCTGGTCAAATCTGGTCATAATCCTTAATAATGCTTCTTCCAGTGGAAAATGTCCATCCACTGTTGTCCTCTCACATCAAAATCCACCAATTATTTTGTACTGTTTTCGCCCATACACGGTGACTAATCTGTGCATATTTCTCTCCTGATTCAGATGAGATGTAGCCAGAAGCAATGGCTTAATGATGGATTTGTTTCTTATAAACACAAAGATTTTCACTTCCCAAAATGTTAATTGATGGACTAGAGTTGTGTGGATTGCTTGTGTATTACTGTGATGTTTTTATCAGCTGTTTGGACTCTTATTCTGACGGCACCCATTCACTGCAGAGGATCCAGTGGTGAACATGTGATGTAATGCTAGATTCTCCAAATCTGTTTTGATGAAGAAACAAACTCATCTACATCTTGGATGATCGAAGAGTGAATAAAATTTGAGCAAATTTCATTTTTGGCTGAAACTATGCCTTCAAAAAAATGTTGCTGTCTGTTTTGAAATATCTACACAAGCATCAATTTTGCAATTTAGTTTTTATAGTGTAATTCCCATTACAAATGGTCACATATCTAATTCCACACATCTAATATCTGTCCGCAGTTCCAGGCCAGGCAGCACCCGACGATAACCATATCATCATTTGCCAAACTGAATCAGGATGGACTAAACCACTTTTTCTGAATTATGAACTGAAAATGTGTTAAACCAAAGGCATTTGGATTTAACCCCCTGGATTTAACCACTAATATAAATATTGGCAACATTCAGTACTGCATTGTAGCTTTTAATCTTATTAGACAATGAATCAAAATCACTTACCATTTCTGGAAAGTGTACATAGTCAACTACCTGAAAAGATCAGTTTTAAAACTCTAATCAGCATTTTTATATTTTTAAAAAATGATTTTAATAGTGTTTATTTAAAACTATAACCATTGAAAAACAGTTTTATATTAGTAATTGTTGCAATAAAAAGACAGATCATAACGTTTTGTCTAATATGGTGGGCTTTTATGAAGGACAAATCATTTTATCCTTTTTTTTAATATGCTATAGTTCATAGCAATCTAGTAGAGTGTGACTCAGAATTTGTGTATTTACTGGATCAGTATTTGGTGTACATTTGTGAGAAATAATTCTGTGATCAGCACACCAAAAACAATATTACCTCCTCTAACGTCATGGCACTTATGTCAGGCTGTGTTTTTTGCATTAAACCTTGGTGCATATAGTAGATAAAGTAATTCTGTTGCTTTTGTCTTAAGGAATTTCATTTAATTCTGCTGGCAGATGTAGTGCATGAACATGCAGCTTTAAAGGGCACTTTGCCAAGTGGATGATACTGTGCAGTTATAGTAGAGGTTTCTGGTTGGGCTCTAGTATTATCATCATAGGGATGTTAATAGACTTTATAATAAACTTCCTTCTTCGTTGACTGTTTTTTGTATTTTAGTGTTGTCTTGTTACATTTTGGTGCATGATGAAATGCTTGGCATATTAATTACTTTAGTTGATACACATTTTCACACTCTATGGAGAGGGAGATATTATATGCATGTTAAGCAGGTTAGTGGGGGTTGATAGTGAAAATATTGGTTAACTTGCATTTACAGAAGGCCTACTTAAAATCCCAAACAATTTTATGTACATATGTACAGTACTGGTCAGAAGTTTAGAATAATTGTTTTTGAGAGAAGCCGCTGCCTAATATTTTGGTGAAAACTTATTTTAGGGTTCTTTGATGAATAGAAATTTCAAATGAACAGCACTTTTTGCATTGTAGCTTTCAGTCTTATTAAAAATAGAAATCTTTTGCAACATTACAACAGTCTTCACAGTCTTCACTTTTGACCAAGTGAATGCATGCTTTGTATAAAATGGAATAAAAGTATTCTTTCTTTCTTTTCTTTTTTTTAATCAGTCTTGCCCCAACATTCTGAATGGTAGTGTACAGTTTCCACAAAAATATTAAGCAGCACAACTGTTCTCAACATTAATAATAATAAGAAGAAGAAATGTTTTTAAGCATCAAATCAGCATATTAGAATGATTTCTGAAGGATCATGTAATTTTGCATCACGGGAATACATTTTAAAATATGTTCAAATAGAAAATAGTTACTGTAAATTGTAATAATATTTTATAATATTACGTTTTTTTATGAAATAAATGCAGCCTTCTTGCACATAAGATAAAATCGTAATTATTCCAGACTTTTTACTGGTTGTGTACAGTATCTTTAATGTATTTGGGCACTTTAGCCACTTAAAAATGTGAATGTTAGTTACGCAAAATTTAAGTGTACATATCAAGCAAAACATTTGACAGGTGTTTGCAAGATTTGAAATTACAAAACACTACTTACTTAAAGTACAGTGAAGATTATTATGGCACTTTGTGGTTGTGGTTGTCTGTGGTTATTCAGTGGTTCTGAAATGTTGTCAGGTTGTAGACCACTTCAATAGTAAAACAAAAACTGTAGACCACATCAAAATATCAGTCTAAAACCCCTACTATTTTAGTTAGGATATGAATTGTTCTTTGTTTAAAACCTTTTATATATACCCTATGATGGATGTTATATATTATTTAAAACTAAGTGCTGCATTTTAGATTTTTAACTTGGCAAACCACAGCTTAAAAACCACCATATTAGCAAACCTGTCAGAATTTAAATGTAAAGTTCTGAGACAAACAAGAAAATCACTTATTACATTAGGGTCATTCTGTATCAAATCAACCAAATTTCAAAAACATCCCCAGCTCAATTTTTTTGATTTTGCTAATAAGTTTTTTAAGGAAAGATAGACATGTATAGTGATGACATTTAAAAATATTAAATGTCATGGATGAATATTTACTGAGTAATCCCACTATTTTGTAGAAGGAGGTCAAAATGGCAATTTTCTCCTTAGATTCAGAGTCAAGTTACGGGGGGTAAAAATGACTTCAGAAAGATGGCAGCATCATTATCTTATTTTTACACAGAGATTGGTAGTTATATTAGTAAAATCTGTTGACTTTAGCAGTCTTTGTTGCATTATGTGTCAATGGTGACCATTTAAAAATGGGGAAACGGCACTTTTCAAGTTTTTCTCCAAAGTTTGCATGCTTGTAACTCAAGATGTATTAAACATATTATCATGAGATTAATGTGAGATTCCCAATGAGATTTGTTTTCAGAGATATTGGAATTTCAGTGGTCAAAAACCAAATGTGGGTCAGTTTGAAAAATATGACACTTCTTTTCTTTTAAAGAGGAATATCTGAAGAACAAATAATGTTAAAACTAGAGATGTATCTCGTTTCTTTCTGTTAAGACAACTGCATTGAACATACCTGAGTGTCATAAATATTCTTTTTCTAAAGTTCACGTGGCTATAACTCAAGAAGTCTTAAAGATATCACAATGTGATTTTAGATTCTAGTTCTTCATAAACTTTTCTTTTGGAATCTTAATTTTCAAGGCCCTACATCATTCAGTCCTAGAGATGTGGGAATGTCAATGAGGCTTCATGTCCAGATTGTTGAATATTACCCAATTTCAGTGGTCGGAAACCAAATGTTGGTCACTTTGTGAACAGCTGATACTTATTTTATTTAAAGAACAATGTCTGAAAAAGAAATAATGTTGAAATTAGAACTGTATCTTGTTTCCCTCTATCAAAACAATTGCATAGAACATACCTGTTTGAGTCTCATAAATATTGTTTTTCCAAAATTTGTGTGCCTGTAACTTAAGTAGTATTAAAGTTATCTTATTATAATTTTAGATTCTGATCTTTTCTTCTGATTAGAAGAAACTTTTCTTCTGGAATCTTTAATTTTAAGGCTCTGTATGGTTTATTCCTAGAGATGTCGAGATCTCAGTGCAGCTCCAAATTTTGTATCCTACCCAGTTTCAAGGATCAAAAACCAAATGTAATTTTGTGTTTATGTAGTCATTACTGTTTACAATGCAAATATGCAAATAATAACAATAAACCAGGGGTTAGGACTGTATAGTGTGACATGTCAGATTATGAATGACCAGGATTAATTGTTAACTCTAGGTAAAGTATGAACAGTGTGAAATGTAAAATAAGATTACCCAGGATTCCATTTTCCTATGTCCAGAATTACCCAGTGTTAATTTTTTCAAGTGTGAGAGACATTAAATGTTTGAGGTAATAATATATAACATGTAGCAGTAGATACTTTTTGATCTATGACTATGCTTCATATTTTATAACAATAAAAAAGAAATTCTAATAATCCAGATGAGGCAAATCTTGGTTTACTGATGTGAATGCAATGTGTGGCGAAAGCAGCCACACTTCCCTATGAGGCGTGGGATTTGTTTCAAACATGTTACAGTACTGCATGTTTAAACTCTTGGTAGCTGTTCAAATTAACAAAATCCCTCTTTCAAATATCCCTGAAACTGATTCAAATATAGAATCTTATGAATAGGCTACAGAAAGCAAGGTAATATGCTTCAACTTGACCATTTCAGTGCATTTTTAGCACTACCAGACTGGTATGTTCTATGCAATTGTTTTGATAGAGGGAAACAATATACAATTCTAATTTAAACATTATTTTTGGACATTGTTCTTTAAATAAAATAAGTATCAGATGTATACAAAGTGGCCAACATTTGGTTTTTGACTGAAATGGGTAACATTCAACAATCTGGACATGGAGCCTCATTGAGATCCCCATATCTCTGGTACTGAATGATGTAGGACCCTGAAAATGAATATTCCAAAAGAAAAGTTTAACAACAACTAGAATTGAAAATAATATTGCAGTATCTTGAATACTTCTTGAGTTATAGCCATGCAAACTTTGGAAAAAGAATATTTATGGCGCTCAGACAGGTATGTTCAATGCATCTGTCTTGACAGAAAGAAACAAGATTCATCTCTAGTTTCAAGATTATTTATTCTTCAGACATTCCTTTTTAAAAGAAAAGAAAGTCTAATGTTTTTTTCAAACTGACCCACTGAAAATGTGTACTTTTTAACGATTTACTCCTGGAGCCATATTGAAATTCCAATATTTCTGGAACCGAATCTCATAGAGCATTAAAAATAAAGACGCCAAAAGGAAAGTTTGTTAAGAGCCAATATCTAAAAGGCCATTAAGATATCTTTAATACTTCTTGAATTACAGGCATGCAAACTTTGGAGAAAAACTTGAAAAGTGCTTAAAAGTTTCCCATTCTTGAATGGCAACCATCGGCACATAATGCAACAAAGCTTGCTAAAGTCAACAGATTTTACTAATAGAATTACCAATATCTGTGTAAAAATAACATTTTAATACTGCCATCTTTCTGAACTCATTTTTACTCCCCTGTAACTTGACTCTGAATCTAAGATGACAATTGCCATTCTACAAAATAGTCGATTGCTCAGTGAATTTTCATTAATAATATTTAATATTTTGGCTTTCATCACTATACATGTCTACCTTTCTTCAAAATACTTATTAGCAAAATCAAAAATTTGAGCTGGGAACTTATGGTTATGACCCATTAGCTAATGCAATTATTAAGGCCAGTAATTGTGTGTGTGCATTTTGCTTTATTTGGAGTATGTAAGTCTCTAAATCTCCTTAGAAGAATAAGAAAGTTATTATATGGGATACAAAAATTATGTATAAGAACAAATGGAAAAGTAGTGAACATGCCCTATGTATTTATAATGATAACTCTTCCTGAGCACAGTGCAAAGGTGTATTTTGAGGTAATGTTATTGACAGGGAGAGGGTGTTATGATTGTATTAATTTTAGTAACGCATTAAAGTCTCCACGGTGCTGCGCGCACGCGTGTGTGAAGAGAGAAAGAAAGCTACCGAGAAGGAGAGACAGAGGGGGGAGAAAGGCAAAAAACTTCCATCCAAAGTTTGTCGGAAGTGAATGTTTGGGAGAAAACGCCAAAATGGGGACTTGATGCAGCAGCGCTTCTGTCTCTGTGTGATTCTGTTTGGGGGCCACGAGCAGTGATTCTCACCCTGCGCTTAATCCACAGCACGAATCAGCCGCCCGACCCCCGGGACCAGCGCTCGGATCACCGCAGGACACATCACGTTTGGAGGAATATGTGATTTTCTCACGCTTGGTTGAATGTGTAGCTGTATCGGGGCACGCGCGTCATTCCCGATCCAAGGCGGATGATGGAGAGGAATTACCCGAGCTCCAGCTTCACAGAGCCGGTCAGCGCGGCGGCTCAGAGCGCGGGCTGGGCCTACAAACCCAGGTACGAGAGGGCGGGTCGCCTCCCGAAGAAAACTCCGGTGATGGAAGGCCTAGCGAAACGCACACACACACATACACACACGTAAAAGTGTCAAGACACATATAAAGCCAGTTTTAACGGAGTTAATGCGTTTATAGCTGCAGTCTCAGGCGGAGTTACACACCGTGATGATGTTTGTACATCTGCTGAATCTGCTCAAATCACTCACTGATCACCTTTAAATCCGCACTGCACTTAAACGCTTATGCACAATCATTTAGGTTCACGTTTTGCCTGTGAATCATCAGAAAGTGCAGGTTAAGTACCGTGTCGGCTTGTTCTCTCATATATAAACTTGTACGGGAGTCAGAGTGTCTTTGCAGACATTGAGGAGATTTGTAAACAATTGATCGATCAGTGTTGCAGAAGGGCCACGTGTCTGCAACTTTACACAAAGTGTCTTATTTAGTTCTGTCACTCACTGATTTACCTTAAATTTGCACATGCATGTCTTTAATGCATCGTATTGATAGGCATAAATTGCTTCAGATGTACAATTTGCAAGTTGTTAATTAAGTACAGCAAATTACATTGACGTGAAAAAACCTAATGTATGTGTCTAACTGTGGACAGGTAGCAAACTTCTAGTAGACACATTATAACTGACCTAGAGAGTTTAGTGACTTTACTTTTGGGAATTCTCAATAAGTGTGTAGTGCATAAGGCAATTCATACTTTCTAAAAATGCACATGATGATCTAATGTTTTTTTTTTTTTCGTACCTAAATCTTTTTAATGCCTAATAACTCATGACACAGTCTGAAAATTATTAAAAGATAAAAAATGTGGTGTATTATAACTATGGGAACTTATTAGCTGTGTTATAATGCATTAGGAATGCGTGTATAATACAGCTTGGCATGTTATATGATCTTGCTTCTATTGATTGTTATCTTGTCAGAAATATAAGCACCAGGTGGTTTGCCAGTGAAAATAAGGGACGGTTAGTTTATTGCACTGTACTGGCATGCAAACAATTGCCTAGGCAGTTCTGTTCACTCTGGCAAAAATCAAAGTTGCCATCTTTTAGTTAATGTTTTTTTTAATTATTCTGTGAAATTTACATTGACACCATCAAATCAGTGGCATTAATTTACCTTTATAGCCAGCAGAGATTTTGTATTGTACCATAACATTGTGTGTGTGTGTGTGTGTGTGTGTATATATATATATTATATAGAACAGGTGATAGGGAGATAAGTTTATAATACAGTAACAAATGGACACACATTTGATATTTTTCCAATTTTTCATACAAGTAGGCTGATAGTAGGCCTTGACGTTATGTTAAAAATGATCAACTTTCACTTGCAGTTTAACATTCGAGTTTAAGCCACTGATTTGTTTTTTCCTGATTCTCCAGCTGTGCTGTCACACTGTGATTAGTTTGCTGGCTGCACTACTAACTGAAGTAGATCAGTTAATAGAAATCAGACTAGAACTTGCTTATGAATGTTTACATTGTTAGTTTATGCAATATCTGTACACACGTCCACACTGTCTGAGACCATCGAAAACAGCCAGTAAATGAACCCAAATGAATCTCCACAGCTAGGATATTTAATTATGCAGATGTTTATTTGGCAAAATATATAATGCAGACTTTCCTCTGTTTAGCGAGAGATGGGGCATTGCTAAAATCATAACAGGCAGACTATTCAACTAAAATAGCTTCCATATGTTTTCTCTGACGTCTGTCGATTGTTTTTGTAGCTTGTGCCTTTGTCTCATTTGCTGTGAAGTATAGATAGCACATTTAAGATGATGATATATTATGACACAAAACTTGTATAGAAATATGCAAATATACAGTTGAAGTCAAAAGTTTACACACACCTTACAGAATCTGCAAAATGTTAATCATTTTACCAAAATTACCAAAACTATTTATTTATTTATTTAGTACTGGCCTGATTAAGATATTTCAAATACAAGAGTGGACATATAGTCCACGAGAAAATAATTGTTGAGTTTATAAAAAATACCCTGTTCAAAAATTCACATTCGCTTGATTCTTAATACTGTGTTCTTACCTGAATGATCCACAGCTGTGTTTATTTAGCGATTGTTGTTCATGAGTCCCTTGTTTGTCTTGAACAGTTCAACTGCCCGCTGTTCTTCAGAAAAATCTTTTAAGTCCCTTAAATTCTGTGATTTTTCAGCAATTTTGTGCATTTGAACCCTTTCCAACAAGGACTGTATGATTTTGAGATCCATCTTTACACACTGGGGTCAACTGAGGGACTCATATGCAGAAGGTTAAAACACGGGCAGTTTAACTGTTCAGGACGAGCAAGGGACTCATGAATAACTACCCCTAAACAAAAAAACAGCTGTGGATCATTCAGGTAACAACACAGTATTAAGAATCAAGTGTATGTAAACTTTTGAACAGGGTCATTTTTATATATTCAACTATGATTTTCTTTTATGGACTGTATGTTAACATTTTATGTGAAATATCTTATTCAGGTCAGTACTTAATAAAAAATAACATGCATTTTGTATTATTCCTCATATTTTGGTAAAATAATTAACATTTTGCAGATTTTGGAGGGTGTATGTAAACTTTTAACTTCGACTGTAACTAACCAATCTATGCAACTACTGCCAAACTAGTCAGCATCACACAGAACATGCGTGATATCTGGTATTTTGTCTGAAATAGTTGGTTTTAGTTATACTAAATAGTTTAGAGTTGTGTGTGTAGTGAACACCTCTAGAATATGTAACCTGAAAATCTGTATATAAATGTGCCTGTCTTAATTGAAGATTAAACATCTTTGCGTGAGCTCAAGGTTGTGGTAGCATTTTTAAATGCACCAAATATACTGTCTAAAAGTGACCTTTTTACTTTATAGTTCTGGTTATGGTTCTACACAGTTGGACTCTGAGCTCCTCCAGCGGCAGACCTTTGCCTCGAGTCACCAGCCTACGTTTACCACCACCCACCATCCCGCAGGTGAGCAAGAGTTCAGGCTGTAATGAGATGTAGTTCCTCCTTGAAGTAATTGACATCTTGTTGTCTGTGTATGATATCTCTTTCTTAGGAGTGTTTGACTCAAATCAGCACAGCACAACCAGTAGCAACACTACTGAATCATCAGTCATGAACTTCCTCTCCGCTATTGAATCTCGAGGCCTTCAGGCTGGACCTGCTGGCTCGACTCTTCTCCCATCATTTAGAAGCCCATCCTGGCAAACTGGTAAGTATGTATTAGGTGTCTAATTTAGAGGAAACACAGGTTTTTGCTGCAACGTCTTATCAGTGATAGTTTCTCAGCTGCCAATCGTTGTTAAAGCATTGCTACATTCACGCATAGCCTGCAATTTTGTTGTTGTGTCCATTATAGTTTGCACTGTTTCATCCTTAAATAAGTCTCAGCAAATTTTGCATTATGTTGTGACAGGTTTACGAAACAGTTCTGGCTTAAGTGCACCACTGGAACTATTACAACCAAACTGAAAGAATCTAGTTCTTAATTTCTTCTTACTCTTAGATCTTCTGGTGTTTAGTAATAATAGCATCTATCCTGCCTTCTCATTTTCATCTCACTATAACAGGGCATACCATGTTTCCAAACACTGAAATAGCTGAATGAATAGGTACATTTTTGCAGCTGAATTTCAATAGTCTGTTTGGACTGAGGAATCTCATGAGAAGGAAGGATTTAATTCCTCATGATATGAGCCCCTTGAGTTAAAAGTTGAGTTACAGAAAGTGACATTTTGGAGTAGGGGTGGGAATATATCACAATTCACCTCGCAGTTAAATTCGTTTTGATTCTTGGGGCCATGATTCGATTAAAAATCAGTTGACGATTTTCGTCGATTTTGTGTGCATACAGGACATCAAACGCACCAGTTTTTTGATTCAAAAACGCACCAGTATAGTATGGGTAGTCCTAAATCAAGAAATCAGTGTTTCCTAATAATTATTAACTTAATAATTCTAGAAATAATAACTATTAATCTAATAAATCAGAAATATTTGACACTTCCCATTAAGGATGTGCACGAATACAAATAACGTAACGTGTTCAGAAAGAAAATGGCACGGAACCTCTAAAGGGAATAAATACGACATGGGAGGAAAAAAAAGTATATTTCAGTGCTTTCTCTCACAGTTATATTGTTGGGTAATCATACTGCATATAAATTGCAGGCATTAGGAAGATGTTATTAAAGGAGAAGTTCACCTCCAGAACAAAGATATACAGATATTGTACTCACCCCGTTGTCATCAAAGATGGCAGAGATGTTCATGCCTTTCTTTCTTCAGTCGTAAAGATATTATGTTATTTTTTTTAACCAGGTCTGTTTATTTAAGATTTACAATATGCAGAACAAAAAAATGAAAAAGGACACCAACATAACCCAACCCAGCCCTTTACCCATCAGACATAAAATATCAATTACTTAAGCAATACATAAAATACATAAAGACACAAAAAAATACATTGAACAAAGGTTGTCAGATTGCATAGAATTTCTGGGTAGACCCTTGAAGAGAGTAACTCATTTTTTCCAGTTTTTGAAATTGCATGATCTCTTTAATCCAGTGAAGGAAAGTAGGGGGGAAGGAGTCTTTCCATTTGAACAGTATTAATCTTCTGGCAAGTAGTCTGCAGAAGGCCAACATTTTACAATCATAGATACTTAGGTGCATGTTTTGTGCTGTAACACCAAATATAGCAAAAAGGAGATGAGTCAATTGGCAAACCTATTATTTCTGAGAATGCATCAAAAATTTCTGTATGTTATACAAACTTAGGCTTGTCCAAAATATATTTAGAAGGCTTGCAAAAGATAGTATATTTTTTGAGGAAAACATTTCAGGATATAGTGAAGTGCATATAGTGAAATTCTATGGAGACTGCAAGTTTGAACGTCCAAAATGCAGTTTAAATGCAGCTTCAAAGGGCTCTAAATGATCCCAGCCAAAGAATAAGGTGAATTATCTAGCGAAACAATCGGTAATTTTCTAAAAAATAAAATAAAAATGTATATACTTTTTAACCTTAAGTGTTTGTCTTATCTAGCTCTGTGATGCATATGCGTACTCTGTGTAATCCAGGTCAGTACAGTTAGGTTATGATGAAAAACTCCCATCTCATTTTCTCCTCCAACTTCAAAATCGTACTACATCGCTGTTTTACCCTTTTTTTGTAAAGGCCGTTTGACCTTCTTTGCATGTTTACTTTGTAAACACCGGTTCGGTACTTCTGCAGCGATGTAGGATGATGAACGACTGATGGGCATTTGAGTTTAAAAAGTATATATAATTTGTCTTTAGGAGTTCAAACTTGAGGTCATTATTGAAGTCCACTATATGTAGATAATTCCTGAAATGTTTTTCTCAAAAAACATAATTTCTGTATGACTGAAGAAAGAAAGACATAAACTTATTGGATGACAATGTGGTTAGTGCATTATCTGTAAATTTTTGTTGGAAGTGGACTTCTCCTTTAATATGCTGGGCATTGAAATCGCTTTTGAATGCACACTCACTTTTTACTTTCACTTACGAGATTCGCGATCACACATACTCTGTATACTACGAAGTGACCGTACTTGCTACACATTTTACAGGATTAGATGTTTGTCAGTGGTCCTCGGGATCTGCAAAGTCATCTCTCTTTACTCTGTTTATGTAGTAAGTGAAATTTAATGTACTGTAATATAACAGGCAAACGCTAGCAAACCATGTCCCTTTAGCGGCTCCGTAGCGTTGTTCATTTTTTTTGTGCCTTTCTGAATACGGATTCACTATTCAGGCACATCCCTACTTCCCATAATGACAAAAAAATCAACAATTAATATAGTATTTCTCCAAACTCATGCCCTTGATGAAAATGGGACAGGATGTATTTGTTTTTCCTCCCCATCCTCATGTTATTAGTATTATTATTATTATGCCTGGGATCGGAATTAGCAGGTTTTCCACATGATCAGCCCGGACCGGTGACCGATTCCAAGCCGATTCATTTTGACGTCACACTTACAGCAACTGATAATGTATTTATGTCATGACAGATGAAGCTTGCGCACCTTAAAATTAGTATGTAAGAGGGACTCAAAAATCAAAACAAATGAGTGCAAAAAGTAATAGATGCATACGGCGGTAGAAAAAAAAATTATAATGTGACTTAGGTACGCAACATTGCATGACCAATATGATTCCCTAAATATCAACACGACTGCAATGTGACACTGATTTTATACAATAGTAGTTCAAGAAACAAGTTTTAATTAAGTGACTTGCATTTTAGACAAAATATTTAATGTTTTTGCTTAATTTCGTTGCAGAAAATAGTTCCAATCAAAGCAAAACTGCTGCATGTCTCCAACACAGCGGTGTTTCGTTAATGAATCCACTTTTTTTTGAATGATTCAGAAACCCATTCATAAAGACTAAATGACTCATTCATTAAAACAGTGGTTTTGCCGGTGGTTTGGTTTCATATTTAAAAGTATCATTGCATTTTTCACATCATTTCTTATTTGCATGTTTAAAGAAATATTTAAAACATTCATTTTATAAAATTATTTATGCGTTTGAAATGTTGCCATGTAAATGCATTTCTAGAAAATATCTGTAATGTAGTCCAGATTGGAGAATTGTAATGTTTAATAATTTTTTATGATGTAAATTTTTTGGCATTGGAAAAAAAAAGTATATATTTTTGTTTGTATATGCTGTCAGTTATACTTCTTAGAAAAAGAAGAAAAAAGTTCCAATTGGTGCATCTCTAACTAGAAACTAGAACTAGAAAATCTCTCAACTCTCAACTAGAAATTCAGTTTTTGAAATTTGTGAATTGATGCGAATCGCTAGAAGACTGAATTGCGATTCAAATGTCATTAGATGTTTTTTATTTTATTTAAATGCTGCCTGCAGTGTGTCAAACTATCACTTTTCTGCTACAGGTGCAAACTCTTCAACAGAACTTTATCTCACCGGAGCCCTGCATCCATCAGGAACATTCCCGACGCCTTCTGCACTCTCATCCTACCAGCACCCTAGTGCCTTTCCTACCAGAAGTTTCACCACTGCATCAGCACCTGCTGTTCAGGACAGCACTTTCAACTCTTCAAATGGCCTGCTATCACCTAATGACCCTCTGCTGCAGCTCAAATCCTCCCAGTACACTGTGCCCACTGCACTTGCTTTTGGTGGTACGTCTCTAGGGGCTGGCTTGCCACCCCAGTCGTCCACCTATCGTTCAGCACAAGAGTCAGCCCCACACCTTCTCCAGCCTCAGTTCAGCCTGCTGTCCGCATCCTTGGGCAGCTCCCAGCAAGCCCCTCAGCCTTACGGTGGCCCGGTTTTCTCAGGCTCCATTGAACGAGCACTTCAGCGTGAATGTAGTGTGATCAAGCACCACCAGCGGCCTTCTAGCACCCAGCCAGTCCAGGAGCAGCTGGCTAGCGGTGCTCAGCACTCCTTACAGGGTTACTTGCACGATGAAAGTGACGTTTCATATCAGCAGGACCCTTCCCCGCACACACCCATACCCTGCAGTCCTGCAGGCGACCCTTCACCCCTAAATGGCACTACGCAACAGAAGACAGCTTCTCAAGCAGCGCTGCAGCAAACTCAGGCCTACGTTTCTTCTGCCCCCTCCCCTGGGTTTTCCAGCTCATCTGGAGTAAAGGTTAAAGACGGTTCTTCCAAAATAGCTCAACATCCCAGTGAGAACACAGACACTCAAGCCCAGGCAAGCTCTCCAAGCATGCAGCCGCAGAGCTACTCCTCCCCAGCCCAGAAACAAAGCTCGGTGATCGCTAGCCAGTCGCAACCGTACACATCCACGCAGCTTCCAGGCTTAGTCTCCGTTAGTGCCTCGCATACTTATATCACATCTCAAAGCCTGTCGAGCAACCTCAGCCAAACACAAGCCTTCTCTTCTAGTTTGCCTGAGAAACTTCCTTCCATTTACAAGACTCTCCCATCATTCACTAGTCATTCTGAAGCGGAGACATCTGTGAGCCAGTCTCTTATTTATTCCTCTAGTCCGCAGCAGGATTTGCCGCCTGCAGGAAATAGGGAAGGGTATGAATCACAGGTGCAAACTCTTTGCATGGGAAGTCCTTCTCAAAGCTATTCTTCCAGCCACTCTCAGGGCCTGCCAACCATTAGTTTCTATACCCAGGGGCTGGCGTCTGCTAGCATACCTTCGCAGAACTACGTGTCAAGTCAATCCCTAACTCCCGTCCCTTCCTTCTCTCCCAGTCGTGCCAGAAACTTATCCACTAACCCAGGCCAGGACTATATTTTAATGCAGTCTCCTCCTGGTAGCAAGACAGACAGTGCCCTTTTACAACAGAAGTACATGTTATCTGTCCAGTCAACAACCTCCTCTTCTCCCGCTCACACCCATAGCTTACCAAACAGCCAGTCCTCGATTGAGTTAAAACCACATCAACAAGATGAACGAATGTTTCTGTCTTCAAAAGAGGGCTCTGAAGAGCTTCCTCTTGAGGATGTGCAGGCATTACAGAAAGGCTCCATGGTTTCAGCCAATGAAATCGGAGCACAGAACAGCACAAAAAATGACGTTTATGTAGTTTCAAAAATGGAAGACAGGCACAACACTCAAAGTGTCATTCGTAGTAACTCCCGAACAGAAGAGCAGCAGATCCTTACACATTTGGAAACCTCAAAGGAACTCGCTACCAGTGCCAATACTCCCTCCGACCCCAAGAGTAACCCTTTGTTGATGCACTCCACCCATGCACCCTTGAGTGCCGACCAGCTGAAACAGCATACTCTGTTTCTGAAAGGCTCTAGTTCTCAGCAGCAGAACCTTCAAGGTCAGATTATCAGAGTTCAACCAACAGACCCAAGACACCTGTCTGAGGACCAAACGCAGTTTATCCGGGTTCCCAATGCCCAAGTTCTCCTCGACCCAACTCACATGATCGTTCTGCAACAGCCTGTACTCACCTCAGGCCAGAATCAGCCCAAACAGACTATGTACATGCAGTCTGTACCAGTACAGTATCTCCAAATGAACAGTGACACTGTCAATTTGACCGTTAATGGGCGTCACAGCCAGCAAGAGTCCACTAAACAGGATCCAACACAAAAAGACAACTTCAACCAGTCAAATCCTCATGATGCAAAGCAGAACTTTACTCTCAGTTCTGTATGCTTTCCTGACTCCATGCTGTTGGCGGATGAGAGGAACATCCTCTCAAATGTCGATGACATCCTTGCTGCTACCGCAGCCGCCTGTGGCGTCACACCGCAGGACTTTGTCAAATCCACGTCATCTGATGCCGACATGTCATCGGTAGCCAACTCGGTAGACTCCAAGTGCAATTTTCAGTCGGCTGAGAACAGACTTGATAGTTTCCCATCTCAGCATATGATAATCGCTAACTCACAAGCCATGACTATAATTGGTGCTCAAACAACATACTCCAAAGATGAAACGGAGGGACACCAAGTGTTTACACTCGCAAACTCTAATAACCAACCAGAGGTAAGAAACAACTCTGCACAAATATCTGACAAGATAGTGAACTCTCATGAGAAAAACGATGTGTTACCCAAAGGACATTTTGTGAACTCTACCCATTGCTCTGCTTTGAATGCTAACGGACTTGCTATTAGCAATACAACCTCCTCTGACTTTCATTTGGCTGGCCAGGAGCAAAGTCAATCAGCACATCCGAATACCGATCAAAAATTAAATAACATAAGACAGCCAAAGGGATTGAAAGGCCTTAAAAACGATGATAGTCCTAGTGAACATACAGATGGTCTTCCCAAAAAACGTCCTAGATCAAAGGGTTCATCTAAGCAAGCTTTTGAAGATGAAAACGGTCAATCCAAATCTCAGAAGAAAAGCACACAAGTTAAGCGTCAGAATTCACGTGCCGGTGAGGCAAGTTCAACTTCCAACCCAGAGGTTTCAAATGACAACTACCAGCAGCAGGAGAGGATGCGTCAGAAATTAAGAGAGGTTGAAGAAAAACAACCAGAGGTTAAAACTGGATTCTTAGGCTCCTTCCTGGACTTTCTTAAATCTGGACCCAGACCAAACCAATCATCTCAACCGATACGTTCACCCAATCGTGCTAGAAAGCCTTCTGCCTCCAAGAGGCCTCCTAATCCGTTACTTATTCCTTTTAAACCTCCCCCTCCTTCAACCCCATTGATATCTCCAGACCCTCAAAGTGTCATTTCTACAAAGCGACTTGATGAAGAGCTTCAGAGGAACCTCGAAACGCTGCCGTCGTTTTCCTCTGATGAAGATGATTCAGTGGGAAAAAACCAAGATCTTCAAAAGAGCATCACCTCTGCACTGTCATCTTTAGATGAGCCCTCAGACAAAAAGCAGAAGTTCGGTATGGAAGCTCTTTTTACGTAGACATTTTCTTTCATAATTCATCATAAATGTGTACAAATCATAATATTATAATATAATATTTAGGAAAGCTTCAAGGACTGTATGTAAAGGTAAAGGCATGTTGATTAGTATTCTATTTTGTAAATGAATCACTGAAATTTAGGTATAATCACAACCCTCATCTTCTCCTTTTTCAACATAAACATTCAGGTGACAGTACAAAGCAACTTCAGGCCTCCGGCACACAGCCTATTGATGCCAAACCACAGAACCAACAAAAGGCTTTACAGAAAATGTCTACGGAGGAGTTGCTGAAGGATGTGCCTCTGGACAAGCTAGCTGTTCAACTGAACTCAGTTGCTATCGAGGGCCTGCTGGACGAGGAGCTGTCAGATAGTGGAGGGGAGGGCATGTACCGGGAGCGTGATGAGTTTGTGGTTAGGAATGAGGACATTGAAAGGCTGGAGGTATGCTGGGATTGTTATGAGCTTGTTGACATCAACATAAATTCAACACACAAATGCATGTTCCACGCCATTTTGTGCACAATTTATTCTGGATGTTTTTTCAAAGAAAAAAATGTCTGTCTTTGTAACACTTGCACCTAGGCTGTATGTAATATTGGTTAACTTTTTATACAATTTTAGCATGGAGGATGCAATGGCATGTTTCAATCCAATTAAATGTGCTGTTTAGGTAAAAAATAATTCAGATCATTGAACTCAGATGGGTTGTAAATGTAATTTCATATTGATTCTAAATTGTTGTAATTTCATTATGTGATGTATACTTTGTGGCTGAGCATTTACCAATGTTTTCGAACCACCTCCTGTCAATTATAACAGATGTAGGGCAGACTGTCTGTCTGTGCTTTATCCAACACTTTGTCTCTTTAAGTCTTTGATGTGTTGTGTTTTTGGGTGTAGATCACAATGAAGGCAGGAGTCGAACCGCCAGCCATCTGGAAGGTTCAGAAAGCCCTGCTGCAGAAGTTCGTACCAGAGCTCAGGGATGGGAAACGAGTGTTCTTTGCCACCAACAGTGTAAGTGCCAATACAAAACATTAATATATGTGGCAACATAGTGTGTTTCAAAAGGATATCTCAAAATACTGTAAATAACAGGTGTGTTATCCTTTTTTACAGTATTTGGGGTATTTTGGTGATGCAAAGTCCATGTACAGAAGAGTACATGTCAAATTTCTTGACACTGTCAACAAGCGGGAGTATGTTCGAGTTTGCAGCAGGAAACCACGATGCAAGCCCATGCATTCAATGAGGTACAGGCCATATGTATCCATTTTACTCTACAGTGCATCAGGGCCGTGCAAAAAAACGGATGCGATTATCATGCGCGTCTCGTTAGTAATGCCGGTTCTGTGATTAGTCATAAATCTCCATCACGTCAGATGGAGCGGCATTTACTACACAGAGCCGTAGTTCTCTGACAAGCTACACAATATTGAGTTCCAATATTCTGAGGCAATACATATGAAATTTTGAACTCAATATTGTGCAGCTTGTCAGTGAACTACGCCTCTGTGTAGTAAATGCTTTTTCAAGCACATTTGACCAATTCCAAACCACATCATCTTAATAACTAATATTAATTTTTTTATTTAAGCATTTAAAAGTAATGCTGGTCTTTCAAGAGTCACTCTCAACCTATCTGTCCATAAAGCCTATAATTAAAAAAAAAATCCGTCTTTATGTATTGTACTACACTTCAGCATGTTATTCTTATTAAGTGAGGGTCATTTTTTAGGATTTTTTTTTTTACCCAAGCAAAGTTTCTGGGAACCTGACACGTTGTACTTTTGGAGACTCCAGAGTAGGTTGCAGTTTTGGAAAATATTGGCGCTGTACACTAAAGTGTTTCTCGTGGTTTTACACCTAATTCTTCAGATTAATTGTTAATTATTTTAGAGGTAAACATGTGTCTTTTCTTCTCCACCATTTCTGGCCCTGCTGACCCATTTCATTGCCTAATGGTCGTGTCTTCACTTTGCAAATTCTAGTATTGCATTAGTATTGCATCCTTCTCATGGGCATTTCAATAAATTTTGGCTTTTCAGTCTGAGGTTAATCTCTTTCTTAGCTCATTTTATCTGTTAAAGAAAAGTAAACCTGCTCAATAATTTTGCACACCTGAATACAACAGGGTTCCTACAGGGTTTGGAAAAGTATGGAATTTGATTTAAGTATTTTCCAGGTCTGGAAAAGTATGGAAAAAAGAAAGCAGAGTATGCAAAAATATTTGTTAGGTTTTTACAATAGAAAATTTATTGTACAAGAAGTGAGATTTCATGGCAGCTATGTAGTGATTGTCGAATATGCATTTTTTGATTATTCAAAATGCAGGTTATAAGCATTTTGGGTTTCTTCTCACAACATTCTTAGCACCGTATTACATAGCCTCAAGGACCTCTGCAAAAATATACTGACTTTCATGTGCACATGAGAAACCATTAAATTTAGCATGTAGGACAATGTACACCTATTGTGCCATCAGCCCATTTCGCAGTGTGATTTCTTGGCCTCCACAAAGTATGCGTTAAGGCCTTGAGATATTGCATACTGCCCTAATGAAAGCCAAATTTTAAACCCTTTTACAGTACCAGTCTTTTTTATAGATTGTGGCGAATTTTATGTCATCAGCCCATTTTGTGTCATGGTTTCTACGGCACCACAGGGGATGTGTTAAATGTTAAATTGGACATTGTGCCTTGATGTTAAAGATTACAATAAGCAGTGTTGGGCACGTACCTTTAAAAAAGTAATTAGTTATAGTTACTAGTTACTTCTCACAAATAGTAACTGAGTTAGTAACAGAGTTACACATCATTATAAAAGTAACTAATTACCAGGGAAAGTAACTATTGTGTTGCTTTTAAAAAAAAAAAAAAAAATTAAATATATTAAATAACTTGGATGACCCCAATATTAAATATGTTAAATGAATGAAATTTTAATTAAATTAATTACATTTTTAGTTTAGTCACCAGACTAATATTAAATATCTGATATAATATTATAATTATAATTAGCATTCAACTTTAGCCATTAGAACTTTAGTAATTAGAATAACCATGTATGAATGTTTGTCATGTTGACTGAACTTAGGTGGTGATATTGTTTGTAATTTAGTGTTTCTATGAACGTCTTGTTACTACCACGAATTCTACTATTAATAACAATATTAAACACACTAAGGTTTAATGAGCTGCTGGGTTCATGAATATTAACCACGTTGTCTGCGTTCGCTCTAACTGATTTGCTGTAATCAAAACAGGGACGATCATTGGTGAGCGCCAGCCAATGAGATTGCTGTTTGCACATTAGTTCTGCCTACTACCGGAGAAACCGGCAGTTCTTAAAAGCAGAAGTATTCCAAAGGAGCTCCGTTGTTTTGAGAGGAAAATACAACAAAGAATACCGTTTACAAGTAGCGCATCAATTCTGCATGGTATAAGACTCTGTCGCTCTGTATCTTTCTTTGGATGTGTGAGACAAAGTGACGGCTAGTCGTGTGCCTTCACACTAGAGTTTACAGCTCGTCAAATACAGGTACGCTGCGCATCCATTCAGATGAACTGAAAAATAAAATTATAATAATATTATAATAAATGATAGTAACGCCGTATTTTATTGGCAGTAATGGTAACAGCATTGTAACGTAGGAAACAGTAATTCGTTTGATTACTCGTTACTGAAAAAATAACGCCGTTTATTTATAACGCCGTTATTCCCATCACTGACAATAAGTAAAGCCAAATTTTGAGCAAGTACATCTCTGTTAATTCCTGTGCGTCCATGCTTTCGTTTTTTTCATAGTGATGCAAAAAATGCATGCAAAAAATTCCCATGTGTATGTGAATGGTTTCTCAAAGGCACAAAAAAGTTTGTGTGCATGTAAAAGTCTGTTTTTTTTTTTTATTTCTGTTTTTATTTTAGGGACTATGTTGTCACTTTGCGAAAATCAATGAAAAAAACCCTGAGAAAATAAAAAATATTTACAGATGACTGTATCTATATACCAAATATAAAGCTGAAAATAATGCTCTATAAACCATTTTAAATATGGTCTGAAAATCTGCTGAGATGTTTAAAAATTGGGGTCTGAAAAAGTATGGAATTTTAAAATGAAAAATGGGTTGGAATCCTAATATAAGTTTTTCACTTCCAGCCTTCATGGACAATTATGTATCACTTCTAAATAATTAAAGACAAAATTATTAGTAGTTATTAAAATTGATGTGCTTGGACAAAATATATGATGGTCAACTTCCCTAATAATTATGCATGCACTTTTCATGTGAATTCAGCTAATGAGGAAAAAAATGTTTAATTTTTTTTAAGTATGCGATTAGAAAGTGATGTTGACAAATGGATTTCAGTTCTTCCTTATTTGTGAGTTGTACTTGTTTGTCCACCTTTATTACTTGCATAGAAAAATGCTGCACATAGTGTGCTACCAAGTGGCTTAAAATTGTCCTGAAATGACTTATTTTCTAAATGCATATTATTAGATCTTATTTCGAACAATTCGTCCATGCATGTTTAATTTTTGACTTTTTTTTGACCTCGTAAAGTGTGATGAAATATCAATCCTAGATCTTCCTGTAAAAACGCAGAACTTCTCTCTGGTGACATAAGCAGATCTCAAATCATTTAGTCTTCTTAAACTCCGCCCCTTCGAGCTCAGGTTCATCTGTTCCCACTTTTGAGTGCCACGCCCACATCTTAACATCCAATCAACAGCCGATGCATAGAACCAAGTCCCCACCTACTTTTTTCATTTCAATAACCCGTAACACCCTCCTATCAGCTGTAAATGTATGAAAATATACACAAAATAGCTTAGATGTGTTAGCATTTATGTTTTTGCTTTTTTCCTGTAAGAAAAAATGATGAGTTGAAGAGCTGAAAGTTGAAGATCTCAATGAGGACGTTATTTGCAGCATAAAGTACATTGATAAAGTACATGTAGTACCTTGGGAATGAACCCCGAACATCCTAAACTCAGACCTTTTATACACTTTCAGTTTACTACAATTAATTTATATGAAGTTGCTCCTGTCACAATGGCTGTGGTCTGTATGTTAATGAAGTTCTGACACCCCATTATGTGAGATGGGTCTTGGTGTCACAGACCCATTCCCACTCTACAATTGATGCTCAGGATGTGATCATCCTAAGTGATCTAGAAGTAGTATAACTGTTGACCTCCTTCTTCTCTATAATAATTAAGCCATTTTGGGAAATGAGCATGATCGAACGGCAATTGTGGAGTGGAATCTGGGTCGGGGCTGTCTGTAATTTTTTATACTTCACTAAAATGTCAAGCTGAGCCACTGGCCTCTATTGTGAAATCCCACTCAGCCAAATATTTTTCCATGGAACATCAATCTCCTGCCAGTGTGTTTGAAATCTCCCAACATCAAACTGATCCCACACATTACTCCATTACAGCCAGCTAGCACGAAAATTCACAGTATTTCACTTTCCATCAGAACCTAGTTAACTACACTCTTGAAAATGTACGTATTAAACGCCATAAATAACATTAATTCATTTATTTGTTGTTCCCAGAGGCTCTCAGGCTAAAGCTCTTCTGGCCCAACGATTCACTGCACCGGCTGTGTCGGACTCTCCCATGCAGAAGACAACGCAACAGAAAGCTCTATCGAAACCCAGACCCAAGCAGCCGAAAGCCAAGGCTGAACCTCCGCCTAAAAAGAGAAAGAAATGGAAAGAGGAGTTCACGACATCTCCCTCCGACTCCTCACCGGAGGCTGTGAGTGAGGATGATGGTGAGACATGTGATCAGTGATGGTGAAAAGTGAGGCTTTTTGAAATAATTGAACTATTTAGTTTGCATAATGATTAACTCAAAATGCCACACGCTGATGTCATCTGCTGGATAAAGCTGTCTAAATGTGACAAGAACACAGTTTAGTTTAGTTTATTTGTTTACGGGGGGCAATGCACATTAATAAACATGACTGTAAAGGTGCCAGAATTAGCCAAAAATGCTATTTTTAATCTGTAGACCCTTGACAGAATGTTAAAAAGTCACCCTAAAAGCAAAAACAGCATCTTGCACACATAAACACATCTACAAAGAAAAGGGCATTAAAAATGTTTAATGACAAGTTCTATAATATATAATATAATATAATATAATATACACTGCCCTCCAAAAGTTTGGAAACACCCCTGGCAAAGTGTGGTTTTGGTGGACATCAGCATAAATCCTTATCATTTTTTGATGCAAATACATTAAAGTAACTTGACATTATCATTCAAGACCAGCAATAATAATTTTCATTTCGATTACATAATAATGACAATATATACATGTCAGAGTCAGACATGCCCCTTTGCCAGTTGTGATGGCTGGTTACTGTTTTAAACTTGTCCCAGGTTTTTAAAATATTTTTGGGTCAGCACACCTTAATAGCTTCAACAATTGATTGCCAATTAAGTTTAGAATACAATGAATTTAGGCCCAGATTATGCAGAGTTGTAAAAGCTGCTAATGGGGATATTTTGATGAATCGAAAATTTACGTTTTTTCTATGTATGAACTGTTTATGTAATAAAATATGTTTTCATAGTTTGTGTTGTCCCTTATCAGTGCAAAATTATCACAAATTAAAAAGGATTCATGCCAATATTGTCCAAAACCCCACTTTCTAGGGCGTTTCCAAACTTTTGGACGGCAGTGTATAATATATATATATATATATATATATATATATATATATATATATATATATAAAAAAAGTATAATATAAAATGACATTAAATACTATTAAACATAAATTATGTTTAATTCATGTTATAGTGCTTGTTTTGTGTACCAGCGAGTTTTGCAGACAAAATTTTATGAAATGTATAGAAAATTCTACTGTTCTATAGAACTTAAAACAATAGTTTCCCGCTAGCATCAAACCGCTTAAATTTTGTATAATTTGCTGAAATTTTGAATAGAAAAATGCTACTTTGTGCACCTTAAAATTAATTAAAAAAAAAGGGTTCAGGTTGTAGTGGCATTTTTTCATTGAAAAAAGCTTAAGTTAAATATTAAATGAAAACCACTAAAAGCACTAAAATTACAACTAATGCACTAAAACAACAAACTAAAACTTAAATAAAGATAAACTAAACTTAAATAATATTTTAAAAACTAATAAAAATGACTAAATAATTACATAAAATTAAAACTAAAGTATAAAAAAAAGCTAATTCATTATTAATAAAATCTATAATACTATATGAATTATAGACCTATTCAGTGTTAGCAAACAGTGTTGATGTTTTTTGTGGGCAGAGCTTATCTGGTGGCAGAAATTTAAGTCATCGAATAAAATAATTTAAAAAGGTAAATTTGAGTTTATATTTTAAAATTCTGACTTTATTCTCGCAGTTCAGAGATTATATCTCACAATTCTGATTAGAAAAATCAACTCATCATTCTGTTTTCTCTTTATCTGGGATTAAGAGAAGAGCATGGATAAATTTGATGACACAAAAAAAACTCAATTCCGGTTTTCTAAGTGCAGACACTGAAGCAGCACCTCTCACAAAGCACACAAGTAGTCTTTTGCGTTCGGTTTTAAAGGGTAGCTGCATTTCTGTGGTATTGATGTTAATGAAGCAACAAAAGAAAAACAGAAAATCACTCACTGCTCTTCACTGAATCACTTTAGTAGCCATAATAAAGATTAATCTAAATTTATTTATATAAATAAATATGTCTACTTGAAAGAATGAAGAATGTGGTAAACAAGATGTTATAAAGAATGCATAATTAGCCTATATAAACATTGGTATTTCATTGAAAAGAAGGCCATGTTCTTGTTTCTTCATGTGAAGTGGTTTCTTTAAGTGGTTTTTATTTTAATATCAAGGCATGTTGCGTGTCACAACAGTTAAAGGAGAAGTCCACTTCCAGAACAACAATTTACAAATTATTTACTCACCCCCTTGTCATCCAAGATGTTCATGTCTTTCTGTCTTCAGTCGAACTTCCAAAATTTAGTTTAAATGCAGCTTCAAAGGGCTCTAAACGATCCCAGCTGAGGAAGAAGGGTCTTATCTAGTGAAACGATCGGCCGTTTTTTCAAAAAATAAAAATTTGTATACTTTTTAAGCACAAAAGCTCATGTAGCACAGGCTCTGGGATGCGCGTCCACGATGCTACGAATTAGTAATGGGTAGTTCTTGAAAGATTAGTTCATTTTGAACAAATCTTTAATGTGATTCAGAAGAATGAGTCATCTTGGGAAGCGATTCGTTTAGTCGCACATGCGCAACATCCTGTTAGGTTCTGTACTGGAATTAGTTCACCTCTTTCGAGTCTTTGGGTTTTTCGAGTCGTTCGTTCATCTTATGGGGCTGTCACGTGATGAACGAACGAATCAAACCCGAAAAGTTGTCAGGTAAGAAGTGAGGTGAGCTAATAGACTAAAGACCCAGGTAAACAATGAATTAATCTTTTATAGCATTATAGTTTTGTCTTGTTTGTAGTGTGATCAACACATAACATTTTAATTATATTTTGCTAAAATGAACGAAATGACTCGGAAAAAAAGATTTGTTCATTTTGCTGAACGAGACTCAAAGGTCTGAGTCGGTAAAATGATCCGAACTTCCCATCAATACTATGAATCACGTCGAAGTTCATCAGCTGTGTAGAGTATGGCAAAAAATCCATATTATTTTCTCCTACAACTTCAGAATCATCCGACATCGTTGTACCTTTTTTGTTTGTAAACAGCATTTGACTTACTTGCACTTCGTTGGTCTTTGCGTGTTCTCTTTGTAAGCACTGGGTCTGTAGTTCCGCCTATGTTCTGCGTGACCTTTCGAAAATGATTCAATAGTACATTGCGTCGTGAACGCTCATCCCAGAGCCTGTGCTACACAAGCTATTGTGCTTAAAAAGTGTGCAAATTTTATTTTCGGAAAAAAATGACAGATCGTTTCGCTAGATAAGACCCTTCTTCCACGGCTAGGATTGTTTAGAGCCTTTGAAGCTGCATTTAAACTACATTTTGGAAGTTCAAAATCAGGGCACCAATGAAGTCCATTATATGGAGAAAAATCCTGAAATGCTTTCCTCAAAAGCCATAATTTCTTCATGACTGAAGACAGAAAGACATGAACATCTTGGATGACAAGGGGGTGAGTAAATTATTTGTAAATAGTACAAAATTGTAAAACGTTCTCCTTTAAATCTGTGTCTATTATGATAAAAGCCTAATATCAAACCTATACAATGAGTAGAGAAGTGCTTAAATGCATTAGACTGTAACTAAACCCATTAGATTTTAGCCGACTAAATCTACTGTAGATTTAGTCAACCAAAATCTTATGATAATTAGTCAACTACAACTAGACTAAAACTAAAATCAATTCAGCTGACTAAAATATGTCTAAAACTAAATGGCATTTTAGTTAAAAGACTATGACTAAGAATAACTCAAAATATGCTGTCAAAATTAACACCGGTTTAGCTTCAAAAGGCGACTTTGATGGTATTCTATAAAAATTATTTGCATTTGGATTCTGACATCCAAAGGCACAACAATACTTTTTTCTCTTATCCCATGGTTTTTACTGTTTCTCTCCACTTGTTAACAGTGTTTTTCTGCCACCACAATGGGTGCACAGCTGATAGTGACGTAACTGTGACATCTACTCCAAATTGGTCTACACTTATAAAAAAAAAATATATATATATATATAAAAAAAAGACTGGTCTGGTTGCTGTTGCACAATGACTTGCTCAGTAAGGATCAATCTGTATGTTGCTATTGTTCCACACTCATGCTTTATCTAATCCTATTTATCCCCATCCCAGAGTTTACACCTCCAGTCCCATTCGCCTCGCGTTTTCTGAACACCAGAACAATGAAAGAGACCTTTAAGAGCTTCGTTGAGCTGCTGATCAGCATAGCCCTGGACGCAGATGTCATGAACGCACTAGAGCGAGAAAACGGTGAGAAGTTGAGAGTCAAAACTATCTGATTTGTAACAGGAGTTTTAATAAGTGGCACATGGTTAAGCTGACATTTGTGGTTGATCTGGTCCTGCATTCAGACGAACTCCTGCTGCCTCACATGAAGAGGGTGGATGGAATGATCACAGACAACAGGCGGAGACTGCTGCCAAAACTGCGCATGGGTCAGATCTTCAAAGTGAGCCATGAGTCACCATTTTCCATTTCATCATCAGTATATCATAGTCCTGCTTCAGCTCACAATAATATTCACATTTAACACTCTGACTAATAGCTCAGTCAGAGTAAAGAAAATCATGTAAACATCTTTTTGCTAGATTTTTGCTGAAAATGTACTCACCTTCAGATCATCCAACATGTAGATGAGTTTGTTTTTTCATCAGAACACTCATGAGAAATTTAGCATCACATCACTTGCTCACCAATGGATCCTCTGCAGTGAATGGGTGCCGTCAGAATGAGAGTCCAGATAGCTGATAAAAACATCGCAATAATCCACAAGTAACCCACAACACTGTAGTCCATCAGTTAATGAATTTTAAAGAGAAAAGCTGCATGTTTATAATAAACAAATCTGTCATTAAGCCCTTTTTAACTTCAGCCTATTGCTTCTGGCTAAAATACAAGTCCTCTAGCCATAACATTGGAAAAAGTTGTTTTGTCAGAAGATAAATATGCACAGATCAAGCACTGTTTACAAGTGAAAACAGTCCAAAACAGTTGTAAAAAAACATGTCTGTAGATTTTGATGTGAGAGGACAACAGGGAATGGACTTTAAAGGGGTCATCAGATGCAAAGTTCACTTTCACATTAATGTGTGTTGGCAGTGTGTGTACACATCTACCCTATAATGATAAAAATCCATTCTCAGATGTCTGTCTCACTGACAGAGGCAGCTCCCACGACAGCTGATTGACATGAGCGTCTTACCGCAGAATTGCCTAAATCAGCTGTAACAGTCCAACCTCCATTGTTTCGATGCGGTAGCAGTGATGTAAGTTAGACGAGAATATCTCAGATTGAGCGACTGAATTGTTGTGTTGCTGTATGTAATAATGAACATAGTGGTCGTCATTTACTCCCGACATCTGAGCCGCTGAAGAGGCAGTGGATTGTTCTGTTTGTGAAGGGAATGCGCCTCCCGATCTACATACAGTATATCCGTCTATGTTTGCGCAAATCATTCGTGATCCAGCTGCAGTTACAGCAGGAGTATAAGGGTTTTTTTGTGAATCTTTGCGATTTCCTAATAACATGCTAGTTAGCAAGAGAGGGGCGGGGTGAGCAGAGCTCATTAACATTTAAAGCAACCTCGACCAGAACAGGATGATTTTTGCAGAGCTGATTTTGGCAAGGTAAAAAAGGTGTTATTTATACTACCATTGAGAAATGTTAACAAAAGCATGTTCTAGACTTTTCATTAAGACCCTAAAGAATCATATCAACAAAATGGGCATCCGATGACCCCCTTAACACTGGAGGAAACGTTATTATGGACTCATATTTTGCCCAGAAGTAATTTAATTTAAAGCAGTGATTTTCAACCCGGTCCTGTGAGCACCTCCAGCTCTGCACGTTTTCTGTGTCTCCCTCATCTATCACACCTGATTCAACTCATCAGCTCATTAGTAGAGACAGCAAGACCTGAAATGGGTGTGTCAGGTATGAGAGACCTACAAAAAGTGCAGTGTTGGGGATGCTCGTTGGACCGGTTTCAAAACCACTGGTTTAAAGTTAAAATGTCCTAATGATGGATTTGTTTCTTACACACTTGAAGCTTTTCACTTCAAAGAGTGGAGCTATGTGGATTGTTGTGATGTATTTATCAGCTGTTCGGACTCTCACTCTGACGGCACCCATTCACTGCAGAGGATCTATGGGTGAGCAAGTGATGGAATGCTACATTTCTCCAAATCTGTTCTATTGAAGCTCATCTGCCTGAGGGTAAGTACATTTTCAGCAAATTTTTACTTTTAGGTAAACCATTCCTTTAAAACCAACTAGTTGACTAGTAATTAAGACAACCCACCAACCTGTTGGTTTTGAAAATATGTACTTTTAAACATCCCTACTAGAAAGGCAAAAACGTCAAATGCACACTCTGAAGTTACATGAATTCTCTAGTTAGTTGACTTGATTATTTCTCTGACACAACCATTGAAAGTAAGCACTGCTCTTCACATGCAGGCATTTTGTTCGGAATAAATTTGACACACAAATATATATACATATACATATACATATATATGTATATATATATATATATATATATATTTTTTTTTTTTTATGGCACATACAGTTGAAGTCAAAAGTTTACATACACTTTGCAGAATCTGCAAAATGTTAATTATTTGACCAAAATAAGAGGTATCATACAAAATTCATGTTATTTTTTTTTTTAGTACTGACCTGAATAAGATATTTCACATAAAAGATGTTTATATATAGACCACAAGAGAAAATAATAGTTGAATTTATAAAAATGATCCTGTCCAAAAAGTTTACACACACTTGATTCTTAATAACAATGTGTTGTTACCTGAATGATCCACAGCTGTAGTTTTTTGTTTAGTGATAGTTGTTCATGAGTCCCTTGTTTGTCCTGAACTGTTAAACTGCCCGCTGTTCTTCAGAAAAATCCTTTAGGTATCACAAATTATTTGATTTTTCAGCATTTTTGTGCATTTTAACCCTTTCCAACAATGACTGTATGATTTCACTGAAGGGTGAAAACTTTTTGAATTTGAAGATCAGGTTAAATTTAAACTTATTTTGTCTTCTGTGAAACATGTATCTTGGCAAAATAATAAAAAAATGTACACATCTTCATTCTGTTCAAAAGTTTTCACCCCCCCGCTCTTAATGCATGGTTTTTCCTTCTGAAGCATCAGTGAGCGTTTGAACCTTCTGTAATAGTTGCATACGAGTCCCTCAGTTGTTCTCGGTGTGAAAAGATGGATCTCAAAATCATACAGTCATTGTTGGAAATGGCTCAAATACACAAAAAAAAAACTTGTGACCTCAACCATAGAAACTCTGGAATGTGCAGTCAGGCTAGTGAAAACATGACTGATGAAGATCTGTGCATGAAAAGTCACTGTGCTTGCTTATGATTGCAGGGCGTGTTTTCAGTGCATATTATTTTGTCTGTGTTGTCCATCAGAATGCATTAGACAGTTTTCCTGAGCTGTCCGTGGTGACGGAGCTGAAAACAGACTGCGAGACTCCCGTTTTTAAAGTGAGGTTAAGTGGGAAGGCTTACAACAGAAAAACCATGAAGCCCTCGAAATCGCCCGGCAAACTTCCCCTGGTGAGTGTTGCAGGTCTAGCAAGTGCTGCTAATATGAAATATCCTGATAACAACTACTTAAATTTTATGACCACTAGGAGGTATACCATACTGGCTTTTAGATCACTGTAGATACATAGTTGAAGTCTTTATTTCTCTGTTTTCCTACTCGATCAGGAATACACAGTGGATCAGCAGAAAACAAAGTGGTTTTCCCTGTATCACTCTCTACAGCACTATAAGTACCACACATACCTGATGTGTATGGAGGAGGTGAGGCATTAATGAGTTTGTTTGTGTGAGTTTTTGGATGGATAACCAATCTACTAGTCCTTGCTGACAAGCTCTAGGGATCTTTGAAAGAATCTTGTTTTGACTAGCAGTGTTCATATCAGTATCAGCTCTGACGTGTCCTGTTTTATCCTCAGTGGTAAGATACTCCACCTCACACTGTTCGCTAAAGTAAAAGAAAACCTGGGGCTGGCTTCATTGCTCCAGTCACATGATCCTTCAGAAATCATTCTAATATTCTGGTTTGCTCTTTAAAAAACATTTATTTTTTTTATTTATAGTTAAGCAGATTTTTCTCAGGTTTTGATGAATCTTTGATGAATAGAAAGTTCAGAAGAACAGCATTTTTTAAAATAAAAATCTTTTGTAACATTATAAATGTCTGTATTATAATTTTTGGTCATTTTAAAGCATCCTGCTAAATAAAAGTATTAATTTCTATAATTTCTTTCCCAAAAACACGTTATACTGACTCCAAGCTTTTGAATGGTATAGTGTATTGAATAAAATAAAAAAATAATGACATGCAGGTAAATATGAAATATTTCATTAATTTTTATTTAATGTATTTTATTAATAATAATTGTTGTTATTTATTCAATATTTAATTTTTGCATATTACATTGCAATTATTTTGTCATACATTGTTGCTGCTTAAAACAACTAAGGCCTCTTTTAAGGGTCTTTATTAGTATTAGTTAAACTGTAATTCTAAAAAATAAAGACATAAATAAATTACTGCTGTGAATTAGTTGTACTAAAAAAAATAATTAAATTTTACAATAAAAGTTAGCAATATTCATATCTTAAATTATTCATATTTAAACTTTCAACCCTTGAGCTTTTAGCATTTTTAAATTCCATAAATGTAAATAAAGTGTAAATAAAATATTCATTTTTTTTTAATTAGCTTTTATTTTGATAATCACACTAAATATATTGCATTCAATGTTTTAATTTGATTAATTGTGCAGCCCCATTTATTTTATTTTTATAGTATATTTGAATTAATTATTAGCCTTTCATCAACTCCAAAATTGTGCATCATGTTGAGCTATGGTGCTCATATGGGAGATTCAGGTTCAGATCTGGTTGCTACTCTCAGTGGTTGTTCAGTGGTAAAATAAATTCTGAAAATCTAGTTTATAATACTGTTGCACAATGTTTCTTGGGCATGTTTCTCTCTCACATCAGATTCGGTTGTTGAAGTCGCGAGGTAAAGATCTGGGGCAGGAGGAGACGGTTCAGACCTGCATGGGCAACAGGACATGGGTAGAGGGCCTGTTCGATCGCTTCGGGGAGCTTCTGACACAGGTGCAGCAGGCCTGCCTTTGAACAGAAGCCTAGATTATGCTGATTTGACAAGCATATATGGGAACGAGCACTCGTAAACCTGATGAACCTGCTTTAGAGCACTGTCGAGGACAGACATCAATAAGAAGAGACTGTGAGGGTTTTAACAAATGGAAATAAATAGACCAAACGGCTGCCTTTTTCAGACATCCACAGAGACAATGGACTGTGGTTTTACATGTAAACCTGCTTTAGCTGTAGTATTTTCTGTACCGAATCAATGTCAGCGTCCTGTCCTCTTATCAATACGGACCAGAGTTGATCTGTTATGCCACTTTGGTTTAAAAGAGTAATGTCAGTCTGTAATTGTGGTTTTGGAGGGCTAGGTGGTTATAAGAATAAAACTATACATAGATATATATGTAAGACATCAGTTTTTACATCCGAATGCCAAATTTATATATGATAATGTACATTTTGTATAGAGAGCTTGTTTGTCAGAGGTTTCTCATGACGTAATATAGAACACTTAACCGATGTGCTTTTGAAACTCTGTTATAACGGAGTTGGTGCAATTCTAATACTGCTTTTGTGATATTTTGTTGTAATAAAAAGCATTTACTTAAAATATTTTTTCTGAGGTAAAAATCTCTTTATACTCTTGTCTTTTTGTCCTCAAAACATGTATTTTATCTCACAGATAGATGTATTTTTCACAGAAGGAAATATTGTGCTCATTTGTCGTACATTTGTAGATGCCCTATACATTTATGTCATATGCACATTGTATACAACATATAGGAAGTTTCTTTATTTGGTGACTTTGCAAGTTCGCCACCATTTCAAAGGAATTACTGTGCCGACAGCATTGGATTAGTTTTTTGCTTTTCAGGTGTAGCTGTGTTACACACTACAGTGTTTTTGCTGACATGTGAAATTAAATTTACTTTCAAATGAGAACTTTGAGTTGGTACTTCATTTAGAAATGATCAGAGCAGTTGCTTGCTGATGGCTGAATACAGATAAACATTTCATTTTCTTAAAACGGTTTTAACTTTAAAACTCTTTTAATTAGTTTACCACGTTATTAGCAGTTTTATAAAAGATGGCTCATAAAAGAAACACAATCCCTTTCTCATTAGAAGAGGTTACGTCATTAGGCCACTAGGTAGTGTCGAGTGACTGACTAAGCGAGTGAGTCATTAAAAAGTATATAAATTGTATTATTTTTATGAAAATTACCGATCTTTACGCTAGGTAAGAGCCTTCTTTTTCGGCTGGGATCATTTGAAGCCGCATTTAAACTGCATTTTGGATGTTCAAAATCGGGGCACCATATCAGTCCATTATATGGAGAAAAATGCTGCAATGTTTTCCTCAAAAAAACTATTTCTTTACGACAAAAGAAAGAAAGACACGAACATCTTGGATGACAATGGGGTGAGTACCTTATATGTGAATCTTTGTTTTGGAAGTGGACTTCTCCTTTAAATGTTCATTGATTTGTTCAAACACAGTGACTTTATCGAATTGTTCACGTGATCGTTCTGGATCGAAACACCACTATGTGTAGTGTATGAACACTGCTGTATCTTCATCTTGAACCATTTTTGAGCAAAAAGAAACAGAGTAGCTTACAGCATTGTGTCTAAAATGGAAGTAAAAATAACCTGTTGTTTATTGAACTGTTGTAATCGGTGATATATTGGTTTGGCCTTGTGCTTATGGCATTGAGAACAACAGCATTAATTGTTTCCACCTTATTTTTAATGTAACGTTTACATTAAAGTATACACACACCCCTAGTCTAGATCACTTATTCCTAAAAAATTAAAAAAATAAAATTGTTACTTTGAAAACTCATTTTACACAAGGATAAAGCATTTAAACAACTCATTTAATACACATATGAAGGCATATAAATAGTAAACTTTAACTAGATGAGTAAAGTTTGAGAACAGACTTTAAGTTGGTTTGAGAAAGCCTAGCCTGAAAGTTTAAAGCAGTTGTAAAAGTATGGAAGCAGCTAGCATGATTTAACACATTGCTTACATGATTTAACATGTTGTTAACATGTTTTAGCATGATTTGCTTATTGCTTGTATTTTTATAGGCTGATTACAATGTTGTTAGCATGATTAACATGTTATCATAATTTGCAAGTTACTAGAATGTTGTTAGCATGATTAGCATGTTGACAGCATGTTTCGCACATGATTAGCATGTTACTAGCATGTTTCTAACATGGTTAACATGTTACTAGCTTGTTGTTAACATGCTTCTAGCATGATTAGCAAAGTTGCTAGCATGTTTCTAGCATGATTAACAAGTTGCTAACATGTTTCTGGCATGATTAGCAAGTTATTAGCATGATGTTAGCATGATTAGCATGTTACTAACATGATTAACAAGCTACTAACATGTTGTTAGCATGTTTCTAGTATGATTAGCATGTAACTAGCATGTTGCTAGCATGATAAGCACGTTACTAGCATGTTGTTAGCATGTTTCTAGTATGATTAGCATGTAACTAGCACACTGCTAGCATGATTACCAAGTTACTAACATGTTGTTAACATGATTAGCATGTTACTAGCACGTTGTTAGCATGTTACTAACATGTTGCTAGCATGATTAGCATGTTACTAGCATGTTGTTAACATGATTAGCATGTTACTAGCATTTTGTTAGCATGTTTCTAGCATAATTAGCATGTTGTCAGCATGATTAGCATGTTAATAGCATGTTGATAGCATGTTTCACACATGATTAGCATGTTACTAGTATGTTTCTAACATAGCTAACATGTTACTAGCTTGTTAACATGTTTCTAGCATGATTAGCAAAGTTGCTAACATGTTTCTAGCATGATTAACAAGTTGCTAACATGTTTCTGGCATGATTAGCAAGTTATTAGCATGATGTTAGCATGATTAGCATGTTACTAGCATGTTGCCAGCATGTTTCTAACATGATTAACAAGCTACTGACATGTTGTTAGCATGTTTCTAGTATGATTAGCATGTAACTAGCACGTTGTTAGCATGTTACTAACATGTTGCTAGCATGATTAGATGTTACTAGCATTTTACTAGCATGTTGCTAACATGTTGCTAGCATGATTAGCATGTTACTAGCATTTTGTTAGCATGTTTCTAACATAATTAGCATGCTGTTAGCATGATTAGCATGTTACTAGCATGTTTCTATCATGATTAGCATGTTACTAGAATTTTGTTAACATGATTCGCATTTTTGAACTAAAAGCTTTTACAACTGCTTCAAACTTTCAGACTAGGCTTTCTCAAGCCAACTTCAAAGCTTTACTCATCTACTCATTTACTTTATAGCATGATTTAATCCATTTTTAACATGATCTGACATGCTGTGCTAACATGTTTTAGCATGATTAGCAGGTTGCTAACATGCTTTAACATGATTAGCATGTTGTTAACATGTTTTAGTATGAATAGCCTGTAGTTAACATGTTTCTAGCATGTTGTTAACACATTGTTAATCATCCTTATATCATATTTGCGTGTTGACAGCATGTTTTAGCATGATTTAGCATGTTACCATGTTGTTGATATTCATTTTAACTTGATTAGCATGTTTCTAGCATACTTATCCTGTTGCTAAGCCTGTTTCTAACATGATCAGTACGTTACCATGTTGTTAATCATTCTAACACAATTACCATGTTAACATGTTATGTCATGTCTATAATATAGCATGTTGTTAGCATGATTAGCATGTTAACATGATTAATGTTATGCTAGCATGTTTTAACATGGTTAGCATGTTGTTAACATGTTTTAGTATGAATAGACTGTTTTTAACATGTTGCTAACATGTTTCTAATTTGATTATCTTGTTAGCATGTTGTTAGTATGATTACTATGTTGTTAACCATGTTTCTAAGTTATGAGCTTGTTGTTAACTTGATACTAGCATGTTGTTAACATGTTTTAGCATGATTATCATGTTTCTAGCATGATTAGCATGTTACCATGTTGCTAATCATTCTAACATGTTTAGCATGTTGTTTGCTTGCTTTTAGCATAAGCATGTTGCTAAGCATCTTTCTAGCATGATTAACATGTTGCTAACATGATTCTAGCATGATTAGTATGTTTCTAGCATGATTAAAACGTTACCATGTTGTTAAAAATTCTAACATGATTAGCATGTTGTTAACATGTTTAACATGATTAACGTTTTGCTAGCATGTTGTGCTAACATGTTTTAACATGTTTTAGCATGATAAGCAGGTTATTCATACTAAAACAGGCTATTCATACTGAAACATGTTAACAACATGCTAACATGTTTTAACATTATTAGCATGTTGTTAACATGTTTTAGTATGAATAGCCTGTTTTTAACATGTTGCTAGCATGTTCCTAGCATGACTAGCATGTTGTTAACACATTTTTAATCATCCTTCTAGCATATTAGCATGTTGACAGCATGATTAGCATGTTACCATGTTGATATTCATTTTAACTTGATTAGCATGATTCTAGCATACTTCTCCTGTTTGCTAAGCATGTTACCATGTAATTTATAATTCTAACATGATTAGCATGTTGTTAACATGATTAACGTTATGCTAGCATGTTGTGCTAACATGTTTTAATATGTTTTAGCATGATTAACAGGTTGCTAACATGTTTTAACATTATAAGCATGTTGTTAACATGTTTTAGTATGAATAGCCTGTTTTTAACATGTTGCTAGCATGTTCCTAGCATGACTAGCATGTTGTTAACACATTTTTAATCATCCTTCTAGCATATTAGCATGTTGACAGCATGATTAGCATGTTACCATGTTGATATTCATTTTAACTTGATTAACATGATTCTAGCATACTTCTCCTGTTTGCTAAGCATGTTACCATGTTATTTATAATTCTAACATGATTAGCATGTTGTTAACATGTTTAACATGATTAATATTATGCTAGCATGTTGTGCTAACATGTTTTAGCATGATTAGCAGGTTGGTAACATGTTTTAACATTATTAGCATGTTGTTAACATGTTTTAGTATGAATAGCCTGTTTTTAACATGTTGCTAGCATGTTTTTAGCATGACTAGCATGTTGTTAACATTTTAATCATCCTTCTAGCACATTAGCATGTTGACAGCATGATTAGCATGTTACCATGTTGATATTCATTTTAACTTGATTAGCATGATTCTAGCATACTTATCCTGTTTGCTAAGCATGTTACCATGTTATTTATAATTCTAACATGATTAGCATGTTGTTAACATGTTACCATAATCAACGTATTGCTGGCATGTTTCTAACTTGATTACCTTGTTGTTAGCATCTTGTTAACATGATTAGCATGCTGCTAGCATGATTTTAGCATGATTAGCATGTTGTTAGCCTATTCTAGAAGAAATTCAGTCTAAATTTTGTCTCAGAAGAAGAAGGAGAGCCTTAAATAGCATTTCAGTAAATTGGCTTTCTCAAGCCAACTTTAAAATTAATCTCAACATCCAGGTCATTTCAGTTTAAAGGAAATCTTTCACCCACCTTTGTCATTACTGTTTGACTTTCTTCGTCCTGTGGAGCATAAAAGAAGATATTTTGTAATATGACTCATAGGGATGTGACGAGATCTGATGTGTCTCGCGACATCAGTCGGATCTCGCGAGATCTCGCAAAACGTTTTGCAATGTTTACATTAGAGCTGCAGGATTAGTCCTTAAAATATCTCGATTGAAACACCCACGCGATCTTATTCCTGAATTACAACGATTTATCTATGTCTATTGGGACTGTTTCACATTGAGATTGAGAAGCACATTTTGTCGCTGCCCATGTTAATGAATCAGAGGGTCGGGGGAAAAGGGGAAAGCAGAAAGAGCAACACAAACAGTCCTTTCAGACACATTAATTGTTATTTCTGTGTTACATACATATAAATAATAGAAGTACTGGGATATATGTTTATAGTTTGGGTATAAACACTTATTGTCTACAGTAGCGATCAAAACAAAAGTGTCTTAACACTTGCATGTATAGTAACGCTTGTCATTGAATCATTCATTCAGGAGATTTCAATAGTCAAACAAGTCCTAATGAAGTGAGACACTGACTCCTTCATTTAATGTTTTTTTTAATATTATTATTTTGTTTAAATGAATATATGTTTTTAAAAGACTTAAGCAATGAACAGTTTGTCAGAACCACTAGTAAATTACGTTTTGTTTAGTTTTCTAATCTTTTTTTTTTCTCCAGAATCGTGAGAGAATCATGGTCTCTAGTTTATTAAAAACAACTGGAATTCTCAATTTGTCCAGAATTGTGAAGCTCTTGTGTAAATGTTTATTATTACTGCATATAATTCATTAAAATGGAAGTTTAATTTTATAAAGTTCAAAATGCACCTACTTTTTTGCATTTTTTTTTAGTTAAAAAACTATTTTTCCTATATATTTCATCATTGAGGATTTCTTAAGAAAAGTTTAAAAATCTCGTCTTGTCTCATTCTCGTGAGCCCAGTCTCGTGTCTTGTCTCGTCTTGTGGGAAAAATTCACACCCCTCTTGACTCAGTGTTTTAATCCAATTACCAAGTTAATGGTAATCTAAACAGTTTGGTTACCAAAGTTGTTCAGCATATCTTTTTTTGTGTTCCACAGCAGAGTAAGTGATGACTGTTTATTTTTAGGCCTTTTTATATATATATATATTTTTTTAAAACTATCCTTTTAACATAACATTTATGATTTTATGGCCACTAAGCATTGTGTTTTGTCTGTACAACTGAGCCCACTAAAGATTTCCCTGCTATCAGTACGCTGCTATCAGTTCCTCGCTATTAGTGAAACACCGTCACAGGGTTCTTGACGTAGGCAAAACAAAGACTGACGGTGTATGTTAGATAACAGGCGACCAAAACAAGAAAAATATTTGAAAATGATAGGACTCGGCTACATTATCACAACTCAAAATGCAAGGACTAACTTACACCTTGACCTTACCAAATGCATCAGGCAGCTGTGTTGATTAAAATAGAAGGACTCTGGCAGTGAAAGTGTTTCTGCCACAAGAGCCTCAAACAGGAAGTTATATTCCATGACATTTTGTCTGTTGTCCTTTGTTCCTCTTCCTGCAGGACAAGGCAGCGATGCTTCAGATTGCATGATGTGACTGGTGATTTATCACTTAGCATAGCTCCACTGGGAGAGGCTGGTTAATCTTTAACCTGTCTCTACACAATTTAACAAGATATATTGTGAAGTGCATTGCCTGTGTGGTCAGTGGATTTAGAGCAGCCAAATCCAGAAGATCACTTAAGCTGTAAAATCTGCAGTATTAATAGTTGATGCATCATTATAAAACCAAATGCCAAACCAGGTGGAATTAAAACAATGATTTAAAATGTACTTTGAATCTTTAATTTGACATTATTAAAGTGCAAAAGTTTAAGAAACAGTCAAAAATGTCTCTGTCTTTAAATGCATTTAAGTGGCCTTTTACTTTAATAATATGATGTGCAAGTACAGTTTTAAATAATATGCTACAAGTGCACATTCAGTATAACTAAGCACACGTCTTTTTCACAAGGGTGTCCTTGCTGTCCTCTAGTTGTCTCATGGAAAAACTATTCAGTCATGTGGCTGAGACTGTGACTTCAGTACAGCTATGTCAGTGGACTGTTGAATAAAATATGATTGTTGTGAGCCACAATTCCACAAAATTGAGCATCTCTGTGGCTGAAAACAAAGACTTCAATGTCCACAAATGGCTCACCATGAAGGAAGCCACTGTACAGTTCAATCTAGTGAGGGGCGTTGGTAGATTCCAGGCTGCATATTGCTAGGAGAACTGGATGTTTGTCCAGTCCCAAACGTCTGCCCTACAGCTGAGATGCATGAATATGGATAGGAACGTGTTGTTGGGGTTGTGTGGGAGCAGAGCTGAGAGGACTCTTTGACACCGGTCAACTCAATGTTCTGGTTTCACTGAGACTGGAATTCGTTTATGGGGACAATTGATGGGCAGTTGATACAATCCACCCGCTAATCATCCATCCTGGAAATACTTGGTACAAAAGACAGGAACTTCAAGAGTGTGACTGTCTTTGTTATAACAAGATTAAATGTTACCAAGTCAGTCCATTATAGGTCCATTAAAACTGGCCAGGGTAACTCTCACAAACCCATCAAGAGCTGGTCAAACTCAAAAGAAACTTTTATCTATCTGTGTAAAGTACAGTTTTTTAACATCTTTGCAAATTTATATTTACAAATAAACTTAAATGATTCCATTGCATAGGTATTCATACCCTTAACTGGTACAGTTAAATTTTAGCTCAGAAGCATTCATATTGCTTGTAGATGTCACTACACTTCAAGTTAAGTTAACCTGTGGCAATTTCAGTTGAATGGGTATGATTTGGCACACACGTCTCAATAAAAGGTATAACAGCTGAAATGCATATCAGAACAAAAACCCTGTCTGTAGAGCTCATAACCATGATTGCATCAATGCACAGATTTGGGAAAGAGTTCAGAAACAAATCTGCTGCATTGAAGGTTCACAGAAGCATGTAGCCTCCATTATCCATAATAGAACAACTGGGACTCTTCCTAGAGCTGGCCTCCTGGCCAAACTGAGCAATTAATGGAGAAGTGCTTTGGTTAGACTGGTTACCAAGAAGCTGATGGTCACTCTAGTTAAGCCCCATGAACATATATGCAGATGGGAGAAACTTACAGAGGGACAAACATCACTGCAACACTCCACTGATCTGGGGTTGTGGCAAGTCTCAATCCTCTTCTAAGTGAAGACACATGAAAACACACTCGGAACTTGAAAGAGCACCTAAAGGACCCTCAGACTGTGAGAAACAAGATTCTCTGGTCTGATGATCCTCAATTCCAAGCATCATGTTTGAAGGAAACCAGGCACTGCTCATTACCTGCAGAGTACCATCCCAACATTAAAGTGTGCTGGTAGCAGCCTCATGTTGTTGGGCTGTTTTTCAGTGGCAGGGACAGAGGGACTCATCAGAGTAGAAGAAAAGCTCAATGCACCAAAATATTGATATTTTGCGCAGCAAGAGTGCTTATAGACAACTCTGTGAATGTCCTTGAGTGGCCCAGCCACAGCCTGAGCTTGAACCCAATCAAACATTTTTGGAGAAACCTTAAAATGTGCGTCTGCTCCATCCAACCTGACAGAGATTGAGAGATAAAGAGGTCAGGAGAAGAACTGCAGATAATTGCCAAATGCTGATGTGCAAAGTTTGTCACATCAGATAGAAAGACTTCAAGCTGTAAAGGTGTTTCTGCTTTGCCATTTTGGTGTATGGAGTGTAGATTGATGTGGAAAGAATGATGTCTCTATCTGTCTGTCTGTCTTTGTATCTATCTATCTATCTATCTATTCTGTCTGTCTCTGTCTTTTGTCTCTATCTATCTGTCTGTCTGTCTTTGTATCTATCTATCTATCTATCTATTCTGTCTGTCTCTGTCTTTTGTCTCTATCTATCTGTCTGTCTGTCTTTGTATCTATCTATGTATCTATCTGTCTGTCTGTCTGTCTGCCTTTCTGTCTTTGTCTCTATCTATCTATCTATCTATCTATCTATCTATTAAAAGTAATGAAATATATACAGGGTTTTTTTATATATACAGTTTTTCTCAGTCGCTTTGGTGCATTTCTCACAACACTATTTACATTTGCACAACAGTTAATGCATTTCTCAAAACAATTAGTACAAACTGCAAAACCTAGTTGATAACCTGCAAAAGCGTGTCACTTGCTCAAAATGGATAGCTCATTCCTCAAAAGCAAGTATTCATGTCAATGAAAGTGTCAGTGTCATCAAGATGAAAAGTCCTGACACCATTGTTTATGAACAAGATAGTCAAATGGCTTTGTCATGTTTTCATTATGACAGTTTACTCTGTAAATTTTTTCCCTATGCAAAAAGTCAGATTTTGGTGACACTTCCTGAAAATGCTCAAGACAGCACTATATACTATTTGCACAGCCATTTGAAAACTACAGTAAAGCTAGACATTACTGTATTTAGTGAGGTATCTGAGTACAAGACACTGAATATGTATGTTTCACATTTTTACTTCATATGCTCTTTGCAATTCTAATTTATTCAAAGCATTGTGCAAACGAATAAATACACCCTTATTTACAACAAACATAAACTCCCTTTGGGTAGAGCTGTGCACAACTGTAAACAATATTGCAGTACATATTGGAACTGAACCTACAACATACATAGGTCTGTAAATCATTCATGCACATTTGCAGAAATTGTTCAATTTAGAAGACATTTTCAGGAAAAAAAAGATTTAAAATTTTTTATAAAATTTGCTTGACAGATTTTGACAACTAGTTCAACATTTTTGTATGTAATGACTCAAGCAATGAAATGAGGACTATTAGTTTTATATGGAATGACTATTCAGCATTCACAAGTTTAGTTAATTTTGACTGACATGACATAAGCAAATGATAATGTTATAAAACAGCAGAGAGTTGTATGAAAGCAATTGATGCATGTCCAAAAGCATTTGCAATTTGTTGGAAGGACTGAGAAACTGCTACTATGATGTGCACAAATGACTAAATGTTGTGGAGGTTGAAGTAAATGTTGTGCAAATGTAAATAGTGTTGTGAGAAATGCACCAAAGCGACTGAGAAAAACTGTAAATAAAGAGAATTGGGGAAGCCATAAAACATGTCATAATGCAAAAAAAAACATCTTAATTGTCCTGACATTGTTCTGCCATTTACTTCTTAGATTCTTTTGATTTTAGGGGAAATGTGACCTGGACGGTTCTTCGAGATATTCAAACATTCCTGAAGACATTCCATAGCTGTGCTGTGATGTGTCAAACATGACCAGACCAATAAACATGACAACGACTGTAACATCCTGGTTATCATTAATTATCCCTTTAACATGCCATAGCTTATCACACCCCATGTGTTCCAATAAAGCCCAGCTGATAAAGCACCTGGGCTATGTAAAGTGTTCAGATGGACAGTTTAGAGGAAGGAAAAGCAGCTCTGGGTTCTTGATAAGAAAACCGGAACAACAGCCAGGTACTATGACCTTGCCAACAGGTTCTCCAGCATAATTTAACCCTGAGGTGTAGGAATGTGTTGATTCAGAGCATTGAGAAAATGCTTTAACCTGTGACAAAGGCTTACACAACAACATCACCACTCATGACGAGGGCGCAGAAGTGGCAGAACCAGTTCTGATGACACACGTGTTTTTAGTATTTGGAAGCGTAACTTTTAAGATGAGCTTATTTTGTTTTTATAGACTTTTAATTTAACACATTTTGCATGAGGTCAACTCTAGAAACTTGTCATCATCTGTTGTTCTGACTGGGTGAGTAAACACATTTTCCAACCTTCTTCTTACACAAGTAATACCACCATATAGCTTTCAGTAGTATCTGAAACTTCTATGTCTTTTAAAAGATTTTATGGACTAGTTTTCATCACCAAATATTAGTGTTAAACTCAGAGACGTATGGACGATTGTAGATGTTTGACTGGCACATACTGTTTGAATCAGAGTGTTTGTGTGTATTGGAATGCAAAAGCGCTCTGTGGCCGAGGGGGACAGTAAAAGGGCTAATGACTTGGGAAAAAGGAGTGAATGAGACCCCCTGAAGAGTGTGAAAGCTAGCATTGAGAGGCAAATTCTGTCTTACAATCCTTTGGTCTGGAATCTGTGACAAAGCAGAATGAGAAGGTGACCGAGGAAGAGCCTTAAAAAGTGACTTTCTAGATAAATCCTATCCCTCCCCCATCTATCTGGTTTCTTAACATTTAGCTCTCATCTCAACACTGACACTTACGCCCTAATAATACAGTACAAACTGACTCTTCCTTTGATGCTCAAGGCAAAATTTCTGTAAAGAGACCTGGCGTTGTTGATGAGCTCAGTACTTTGAAGTCTCTTATTTGTCTATTAAAGAACATAACATCCATCTGAAGTTTTTATGGGGATGTCATTGGCAATGATTTACATGACAGCTAAAGTAGGACATGCAAATGCATACCATCAAAAACAATTTAAAAGATTTTACCTGTTTGTTTCTTATAGTACGTAGAGGTCACTCTATGCAGTGATGCATTAAATATGATATTTGCATATCAAATGACAGTTTTCTTAACCCTTATTAGCCACAGTCTGTTAATATTTCTAAGCAGGCCTACTTTAAATCCTGGTCAGGCTGATTTCCTTGAACTTGAAACCCTTTGGTACTACATTTAAGTGTTTTAGGTGGAGATTTCTAAGAACTGAACGTCATTTAAAACCAGCACACTGTGAGAACTGCGTTTATTTCACGGTTCTCAGACTTCTTCCTGTTCAACCAGTTGAGACAGAGAGGCTGAAACAAATAAAGTTTTAATTGTTTAAGATCTAGATAAGCCTTAACATTTATTCCAGTGACATAAGACAGCTCATATAGAGTTCATTTGACCTCCTGAGCTTGGTGAACAAGGCTGTACCTACCTGCAGACTAGTTGTTGACATTTTTTTTGTTTTTAATTAATACATTTTCTATGGTCCCAAGCCAGGCTGGTATTCATAATAAACAAATATGGAATCTCCTGAATCTAAATGTCATTTTGTTCAAAAATGTCTTTATTTTTTGTGACAGTTATTATTTTGTGGTTATTTCCTTGTGGGAAAAAAAGTACTTCACCATATACTTATTACCTTTTTACGGAAAATTTACGAAAAAAAAAAAAACCTGAACACATATATATATATATATATATGTTACCTGATTTTACATTACATTATTTGATATTTAAGTTGATATATTTTAAATAGTCTATACAAAGCAACTTCGTCATTACAAATTTTCAAATACATACACACACACACACACACACACACATATATGTGACCCTGGACCACAAAACCAGTCTTAAGTCGCTGGGGTTTATTTGTAGCAATAGCCAAAAATACATTGTATGGGTCAAAATTATAGATTTTTCTTTTATGCCAAAAATCATTAGGAAATTAAGTAAAGATCATGCTCCATGAAGAAATTTTGTAAATTTCCTACTGTAAATATATCAAAACTTAATTTTTGATTAGTAATATGCATTGCAAGAAACTTAAATTGGAAAACTTTAAAGGCGATTTTCTCAATATTTTGAATTTTTTGCACCCTCAGTTTCCATATACTGAAATAGTTGTATCTCGGCCAAATATTGTTCTATCCTAACAAACCATACATCGATGGAAAGCTTATTTATTCAGCTGATGTATAAAGTTCAGTTTTGAAAAACTGACACTTATGACTGGTTTTGTGGTCCAGGGTCACATATATATAAATATATATATATATACACACTGCTGTTCAAAAGTTTGGGATCAGTAAGACTTAAAATTATGTTTAAAGACTTCTCTTATGCTCCTTAAGGCTGCATTTATTTAATCAAAAATACAGAAAAAAATGTAATATTGCAAAATGTTATTACAATATAAAACAATAGTTTCTATTTGAATATATTTTATATATATTTTAAATATAATTTATTCCTGTGATGCAAAGCTAAATACTCCAGTACTCCAATACTCCAGTCTTAAGTGTCAAATGATCCTTCAGAAACCATTCTAATATACTGATTTATCAATTTTGGCAACAGTTGCGCTGCTAAATATTTTTTTTTTGGAATCTGTGATATTTTTTTCAGGACTTTTTGATGAATAAAAACTTTAAAAGAACAGCACTTTACAATGTAAGTCTTTTCTATCACTTTTTATCAATTTAAAACCTCATTGCTGATTAAAAGTATTAATTTCTTTCAAAAAAAAAAACAAATACAAATTTCCTGACCCCAAACTTTTGAACCGTAGTGTATATTGTTACAAAAGATTTCTATTTTAAATAGAGAATCAAAGAGTTCTGAAAAAGTATCAAAGGTTCCAAATTTTGAATGTAAGATCAGGACATGATTTAAAATGTACAGTAAAACTTTTAATTCAACATTATTACAAAGTGTTATTTTTAAGCATGTTAAGAAGTTGTCATAAAAGTGTACTTTCTTAGTAGTATACATGCTTTTTATAGTTTTTTTTTTAAATACACCCAATATTTGAAAAACACTACAAGTGTGCAGTCAGTAAAATTAAGCTCATTCTTTTCACAAAGGGTTATCACAGTTTTACAGTAGAAATGCCAATTGTAGTCTGTGGTATTTTGGCGGGAACTATGGTTACTATAGACATTCCTTGTAGCCCGACACTAAAAAATTTCTCTAAAAAAAACGTGGCCAAAACAAGTTCTTTGCTGTCTATATAACGACATTATTTAGCCTAGTTGTCCTTGTTTATCGTTTGCGAGTTTCGTTGACTGATAGTGTCAATGAAATCAATTATTATGCTAATGAGTCGTAGACTGCCCTCATGACGTCATGGCGAGGGTGTGAGAGACAGTGCGCGGGCTGAGGCTGTGGGCTTCTGTACAGTGTAGATGAACTCAGAGCGCGCAACTGTGAACAGCAGCTACTTACAGAGCGAGACAAAAGGGAGATGCTTTACATCAGTACAGCAGCCGCGCGAGACATCCAGCTTTAACCTAAACTACATGCACAGACCTCCAGGTAGGTTTCTGCGTTTTGATTTTATTTCCTGTAATATTTATAGTTTAATATGTGATTTAAATTGCTCATTTGCAGTTTGAATGCGGTGAATATATGCTATTTTTTTTTTTCAGACAAAATATTAAATAGCTATAATATGCATGCTATTGCATTTTTATGTCTTAAAATGTAAGGTTTTGTCTTTACATGTAAGACTTGTAATTGTCGTCTGTATTGGTAACGTGCATTTCTGATGCTTATTTAAATTCTGAAGTGAGTTCATTTAAAGAGGTTTAGCTGGCAACGTGCTCATTTAGGTTTGTACCGACGCGGTTTTGCATTTACAGTAGCCAGAGGGTGAAACCGTTTGGCTTGTCTGTGCCTGATAAACTACAGAGCTATTACACACATAGGATAAATTAGTAGAGTTTGTGCTAAGTTGTTTTCAACATGTTTCTGTGTCATAATAATAGGCTGGTGTAGATGTGCCATCATGAGGTGTTCTCCCTCTGGGGTTATTTATCTGAGTGTTGGGCAAACACAATCAGTGTGTGCTGGCCATCACCAGAAGAGTCTATCCCAGTAGATGCTTTCTGTCCCTGGGGACAAACACCATGGTGATTCCTCTAATGGGATACGCTGGATTCTATTTTGAAGCATTATGATATTATAATAATACACTGGTGTTATTCATGCACACTAACAAATTAAGAAAAATCTTATGTGTGTTTGAGCTTATTATTGTGGTCAGGTACTGTGGTGTACCATATGACATTGCGTTATGAACCAACCTGAAAAAAAAGTACCATGGCATCATCATTCAACCATTAATGTACCACCATCATACTTTTTGTAAGGTTCAGTTACTTTTAAATTATTTCAAATGGTTAACTTAACATTAAAATCTCAGCGAGTACTAATACAGTTGTTCAACCAGGAGCATGCAAATGATGTGAACATAAGGAAGTTTCCTTGTCAACTAGTTTATCAGATGGAGGGTTGAATCTGATGAGTTCAGTCAAATTTAACCTGTTGGAAAGAAACTAAATTGTTTTTTAGTTTCTGATTTGATTAATAGAGCTTTTCTAGATTTGCTCATTTGCTTATTAGGTATAAAACAAAGATATGCACCCTTGTGAAAAAGAACTGTACTTGTAGATAATATAATGTTAATGAAATGAAATGTTACTTAAAGGTACTTAGAGTACACTTTTATATCTGCTTAAACACTTAAGTACACTTTAAAAAGTGCTCATAATGTCAATTAAATTTTTACTTGAAGGAGAAGTCCACTTCCAGAACAACAATTCACATATAATGTACTCACCCCCTTGTCATCCAAGTTTTTCATGTCTTTCTTTCTTCAGTCGTAAAGAAATTATGTTTTTTGAGGAAAAACATTTCTGCATTTTTCTCCATATAATGGACTGATATGGAGCCACGATTTTGAACTTCCAATATGCAGTTTAAATGTGGCTTCAAATGCAGTTGTAAACAATCCCAGCCGAGGAAGCAGGGTCTTATCTAGCAAAACGATCGGTTATTTTTATAAAAAAAATATAATTTATATACTTTTTAATGCCAAATGTGTGTCTTGTCTTACTCTGCCTGGACTGTTTTTGTTCCGGTTCATGACAGTTTAGGGTATGTCAAAAAACTCCCATCTCATGTTCTCCCTCAACTTCGAAATCATCTTATATCACTGTTTTACCTTTTTTGTTAAGGGCGTTTGATCTTCTTTGCATGTTCACGTTGCAAAGACTGTGTCGGTACTTCAGCAGTGATGTAGGATGATTTTGAAAAGATTTTTGAGGTTGAGGGAGAAAATATGATTGGAGTTTTTCAACATACCCTAACTGTCTTGAGCCAGAATACACAGAGTTCAGGGAGAGCAAGATGAGCATTTGAGATTAAAAAGTATTTAAATTGTACTTTTTTAATGAAAATATCCGATTGTTTCACTGGATAAGACCCTTCTTCCTCGGCTGGGATCATTTACAACCGCATTTGGGATCATTTGAAGCCGCATTTAAACTGGATTTTGGAAGTTCAAAATTGGGGCACCATATCAGTCCATTATATGAAGAAAATGCTGAAATGTTTACCTTAAAAAATGTATTTTCTTACGTACAATTCTTAAGTACATTTTAAAGCAATTTTTCAAAATAATTTAAAGTACACTTAATCTTATGTGTCAGCTAACATGCTAGAACACATATAATGTACTTGTGGTTTTTGATTGCAAAATTATTTGATATTAGGTTTAAATGTGCCAAACTGCAGCTTGCTTCGTTACATATGATTACAAATATGTTTAAATACATGACATACAAGTTTAAATAGAAATTACATTGAAGTATATTTTAGTTTAGTTTTGTAAATCATTGTCAGTCCATTTGGCAGTACACTTTAACCATATTTCAAAAACGATGTAAGTATGAAATGGCATGTAAAGATGTACATTTAAAGCTCAAGTTAAACTAATTCAATATAAATTTAAACTATAATACGTTTGTATTTAATTGCAAATTACTAATTAAATTCAATTTAATTAGCACTTTTTGGGATATTCTAGTATTATTTCCATAATAATGATCTGTGTTGGGTAAGTTACTCCAAAAAAGCAAATAATTACTCGTTAATTAATTACTTTGCCTCAGTATACTCCTAATTACTGCTTATTAATACTTAGTAGCTGATTTAGAATAAGCCAATATCCCAATAACTAGTAAATAGTGAGAATTGGACACTAAAGTGTTACTAATATTGTTATTAACTTACCAAAGTATTTAAAATAAGAAGGGTACATAATAAGCATGCATTTTAAGGTTAGACTTTGAATTTTGGTGTAATTCAATTACAGAAAAAATAAGAGTAATCTCTTACTTTAGTTTTTCAAGGGAAAAGTAATTAAATTACTAGGCAAGGCAAGTTTATTTATATAGCACATTTCATACACAGAGGTAATTCAAAGTGCTTTACATAAAAGGAAGTAGAATAATCATAAAAACAATAATAAAAACAATAATCACAAAAAAGGAAGTAGAACAATCATAAAAACAATACTAGTTACACTCTTAAAAATAAAGGTGCTTTAAAAGGTTCTTCACAGTGATGCCATAGAAGAACCATTTTTGGTTCCACAAAAAAACATTCAGTCAAAGGTTCTTTAAAGAACCATCTCTTTCTTACCTTTTTATAATCTGAAGAACCTTCTCTCGTCACAAAGAACCTTTTGTGAAGCAGAAACGCTCTTCAGATGTTAAAGGTTCTTTAAGGAACCATTTAGACAAAAAGGTTCTTCTATTTCATCGTGAAGCACCTTTATTTTAAAGAGTGTACACCCAACACTGTACTAAAATGTACTTGTTTTTTGTTAGAAGGGCAAACAATGATTAAATTCATACAACTAGCATTAATCTACTGTTCGCTGCATCTCAGTCTTCCCAGGAAAACTCTTGAACCACTGAGTCTAGAGAGAGTCTAATATATCGCAGCCAGCTCTTTTTCACTTGACGCAGAGCGTTCATTGACGACTAGGGTGCGTCTCTATGTAATAACTGTCATAGCCACCCATAGTAAATATCCAGATCCCTGATGGGTCATTTAGACCTCCATCATTACCTCAGGGCTGCACATAAAATTCAGCAGGAAACACTTCTTACACGAAATGATCAGCTTCCCCTGGTGTCATTTATTAGGCTTATGAGGTATTGATCTTGGCAGCGGATGCTCTTTGTGTTGGAAGTAGGATCTGTAAAAGCTTTCTCTAGTCCAGCATTACACCCGTGAGAGCAAAACATGGGAAACGTCATGTTCTGCAACTGTCAGGCTGATTATAATGATAAAGGGCTGAAATTAAATATGGCTGAAACCTCTTGGTCCGGTTTCAGAAAGTCTAAAGAATCTTCCTTTTGTAGACTTATTCCAGTATTAATATTGGACAGTGCCAAAGTCTGGGTGCAGTTTCATTCTTACAACTGATTTTAAAACACAATGAAGTGCAGAACTCACCAATGCTGGCATGAAATGCCTAGTTTGTGTCCATAGTTTTTAAAGCCTGACTAAACGTATTAAATGTGTCTCCTTTCAATCAAAATCTAGATTTATTTATTGTCTGAGAAATCACTCAGAAACACAAGAATGAAGGCTGAGATCATTATTCTGGCAATTCTCATCCCATCCGTCTTTTGACAGAAACAGGGATGGCTGGGAAGCCATTCCGAGCCACGTACATCTGGACAAACATCATCAACAACCTTCAGACGCAGGTGGAGGTGAAGAGGAGACGCCACAATCTGAAAATCTACCATGACTGCTTTCTGGGCTCCGAAGCTGTGGATGTGGTTCTGGCTCACATCATCCAGAGCAAGTTCTGCGGAGATTCTGAGGTGCCTCGTTCCAAAGCGGTTCGTCTCTGCCAGGCCCTCATGGAGGCCAGAGTCTTTGAGGCGGTGGACACTAAGGTGTTTGGAAAAGAAAAGAGGCAGGCGAAGTTTGAGGACAGCAGCTGTAGTCTGTACAGGTTTCTAAACAGGCCGACTCCAAGCGCATCAAGCACGGAGACCATCGAGAGTGGATACGACTCTCTCAGCACGCAGAGGAACACGTACAGCCCACCCTACAAAAGGTAGGTGTCTTCCTAGGTCAAATCACCTTCACTCGGTGAAACTCTATACTGTACAGTCAGAAAATATAAGAAAGTTGAAGGCATAAAAGTGGTCGAAATACAACTCCAAGTTCGGTTGAGGAACAGACCATTTTAAAGGAAAAGTCCACTTCCGAAACATAGATATATAATGTACTCACCCCCTTGTCATCCAAGATGTTCATGTCTTTCTTTCTTCAGTCGTAAAGAAATTGTGTTTTTTGAGGAAAACATTTAAGCATTTTTCTCCATATAATGGACTGATATGGTATTCTGAACTTTCAAAATGCAGTTTAAATGCGGCTTCAAACGATCCCAAATGCGGTTGTAAAGATCCCAGCCGAGGAAGAAGGGTCTTATCTAGCGTAACAATCGGTTCTTTTAATAAAAAATAATACAATTTATATACTTTTTTATGCCAAATGCTCGTCTTGTCTTACTCTGCCTGGACTGTTTTTGTTCCGTTCATGACAGTTAGGGTATGTCGAAAAACTCCCATCTCATGTTCTCCCTCAACTTCGAAATCGTCCTATATTCGCTGTTTGACCTTTTTTGTTAAGAGTGTTTGATCTACTTTGCATGTTCACTTTGCAAAGACTGGGTTGGTACTTCTGCAGTGATGAGAGAAAGACAAGACGAGCCTTTGAGATTAAAAAGTATTTAAATTGTATTATTTTTATGAAAATAACTGATTGTTTCGCTAGATAAGACCCTTATTGTTTACAACCACATTTGGGATCGGTTGAAGTCGCATTTAAACTGCATTTTGGAAGTTCAAACTCGGGGCATCATATCAGTCCATTATATGGAGAAAAATGCAGAAATGTTTTCCTCAAAAAACATAATTTCTTTATGACTAAAGAAAGAAAGACATGAACATCTTGGATGACATTATATGTGAATCTTTGTTTTGGAAGTGGACTTCTCCTTTAAGTCATTACTCACTGGTAATATTCCCAATTTTATGAAGCTTTACAGTGCTTTTGCATCGTTTTTGAGGCTTGAAAGCATCAGCTGTTATTCACTGTAATTTAATTGGATTAATTTTTTTTTCTGTCACACTAAAGAAAGAATGTCTGAATTATAACAGAATGTTCATTTTATGAAGAACAAATCTTTAAAGAATAAGTTTGAAGCAATATGTGACCCTGGACCGCAAAACCAGTCTTAAGTAGCACGGGTATATTTGTAGCAATAGCCAAAAATACATTGCATGGGTCAAAACTATCGATTTTTCTTTTATGCCAAAAATCATTAGGATATTAAGTAAATATCATGTTCCATGAAGATATTTTGTACATTTTCTACTGTAAATATCTCAAAACGTAATTTTTGATTAGTAATATGCATTGCTAAGAACTTCATTTGAACAACTTTATGGATTTTTTGCACCCTCAGATTAAAGATTTTCAAATAGCTGTATCTCAGCCAAATATTGTCCTATCCTAACAAACCATACATCAATGGAAAGCTTTTTTATTCAGCTTCTAGATGATGTATGCAGCTTAAAATTGACCATTATGACTGGTTTTGTGGTCCAGGGTCACATATATGAAAATAAGTATCACAGATAACAAAATGTGTGGAAAACATGCAGTAAAGTGCAATGTGTTTTTCCATTTACAGTAGATCACCGACTAAGATACAAGCGTTGGTAAAACCTTGCAAAACCAGTTAATCATTTACTTGTTTTAGTTTCTTTCTTTTTAACAAGAAAGCGTATGAATCTTGCAAAATGCTTGCATTTTCTCGGAATTGCTTTTCCTTTGAGATTTTATACTTTGAAATACCTCAAATCGACTGAGATTGCTATAAAAAGCCTAACCTCTATAAATGCCCATGAAATGTCAACATAACAATGAACCGTGAACTAAAGGCCTTATTTGGTGATTCCTACTTGTTCAGCTTGGTTCTTCATAGCCTGAAAACCTTTTCAGACATATGATACCCACATTACTATTGTCTAATTATTTTCTTCAGGAAAGAAGATTCTGTGTATTCAAACAACTCACCTGTCAAAATGGATAAATCCCTGGAGGATGTTTTGGGAAATCTGAACATGAACACAACCGTCACACCACAGATGATGAATATGGGGTTATCGCAAGAGTGTACGTTATCTTTAATAATAAATCATTGTCATGAAACAATTTGAAATATATTTTTTGGACAGTTTCACAAATGTTTGAAGACAGTTTCATGAAATCAGCGATTTTATTTTTTATAACTGCAAAAATATACTGGAAGGTAAACTATTAAAGCTGACGTGTCATGACTGTGTCTGTATCAGTGATGGATGAGATATGGCGGCAGCAGACGGTACTAAGACTCCTACAGCTGATTGAACTGCCACTTCTTGAGAGCCTGTTGGAGGGCCAAGAGAGTCCTCGCCCAGCCCTCCACAGCATGGACAGCGACCCAGACCTGCTCTACACCAGCAGCTACCTGGACCGGGAGATCCTCAAGGCCTTCAGCGAGGCTCAGTATGTTGATTATCTCCATATTGTGCTCCATCTCCATTTGTTTTACTCTTACCTTTTAATTCTGGGGTGTTTCAGAGTTGCAGTAAATGACAAAACTAGACTTTTACATTTTATGCAAGAAATATATTGAGTTGCCACACCACAACATAAAATATATCCTTCACCATAAATGTTAAAATAATTTCAGATGTTTAGTGGAATCAACTGGAATTATAAAGTATTTAAGTCTATGTAATAGTCACACTATGTAACTTGTAGCCTCCTAGTGGTTAAAAAATAAGACTGTATGTGGAGGAGTGTTGTGTTGGTTGTGCATCGGGCCTTCTCTTATGCGCGGATGAATATGATTCGACGGTGTGCACATGCACATAAATTCGAGACGTTATCAGAGCTGAACGACAAATGAAAATCAGTTTTGTAGTTTTTACGAACATTTAAACAAAGAGGTTTGAATGATTGGTGATCATCTTTTTAATTCGTTGTGACAACGAACTTCCAGCGTCACTCTAACTATAGCTAAAGCTTCTTTGATGTGACACACACAGATGTATGACGTATGTATGTAATTTGGAAGATTGAGACTTTTTTGTTTTTTTGCACTTTTTAAATAACATTTTGTCTTTTCATATATGGTCCATTCTACAGAATTGGTGCAAACTGCTGTCCCACAACCAAAAAACACATTTAAAAAGCATTTAATTATTCATATCTTAGATGTTTATTAAAATCCTTCTATTATCTGTTGAAACTCACAATAATATTTCAAATATTTGTAAGCTTAGTATATATCAAATCATCATTTATTGGGTACTTTTATTTGGGAGGTTGTTTAATTGGGAAAGTTTCAGTAGTGACATCTACCATGTTATGTCATCATCGTTTCGGTAGTGACAAAAGGGAACACATCATCCTCTTATTTGGGGAAAATAAAATTTTAGTTCAGTTATGCAATTTTTTTTTAGTATGTTTTAGTAGTGTTTTAGTATGTGAGTTAAAATTCTGTAATGTGATGTGGTCGCTACCAAAACATTTCTGTCACTACCGAAACATGGGATGTTTTGCCAACAGTAAAGTATATTGAGTTATCAGCTAAGGTGTTATGATAGTTTTTGGTTCAATGTATATTCAAACCGATTAATCCTTACCTTTGAAATCAGTATGATCATTTTGTTGCCTTTTACAAAGAAAAATTGGATTCAAAATACAACAAATCTTATAAATTACACTTGAAATGCAACTCATGCTTCCACTCATGCAACTCCCTTTTTCCATCTAACACACTTTCTGATTTTAGTTATCTTATATCTTCCCATTTATTGTCTCCTTGCCTTTCAAGTGCTATGTATTTTAAATGGCTGTGCTTTTAATGAAAATCTTACCATCGTATTCCTGCCGTTTTAAAATCTCATTAACAGAGCTGATAGCTGGCTGTCAGCGGCCGTGGACTGTCTGGAGTTTCTTCCTGATCAGTTGGTGGTGGAGGTGAGCCGAGGACTGGCCAAGTGTGCGGAGGAGACAACCCAGTACAAGGATCTGCTCTACAGAGCCCTCGTTCAGCACTATGGCCAGTCTGAATACCCACCACTGCTCAGCAACCATGTCTTTGACATCCACTCAGGCGTCTCCGAGCTGCTTGGTAAGAGATCAGTACAGCATATGCATATGTTCTAACTCCCACCTCGTCAAATATTGACGCTTGGTCAGGAACCCTTTTAGTGTTATTTTTAATTTTTTAATCCAAGATGTTCATCTCTTTCTTTCTTAGTCGATAAGGAATTATGTTTCTTGAGGAAAACATTTCAGGAATGTTCTCCATATAGTGGACTTCAATGGTGCCCTCAAGTTTGAACTTCCAAAATTTTAGTTTAAATGCAGCTTCAAAGGGCTCTAAACGATCTCAGCTGAGGAAGAAGAAGAATCTAGCGAAACGATTTGTCATTTTCGAAACAAAATTGACAATATACTTTTTAACCTCAAACTCTTGTCTATGTCTGCATGGACTGTTTTGTCCGGTTCAATACAGTTAGGGTATGTTAAAAAACTCTAATCTCATTTTCTTCCCCAACTTCAAAATTGTCCTACATCGCTGAAGAAGTACCGACCCAGTGTTCACAAAGTCAACATGCGAAGAAGATCAAACGCCCTTTACAAAAAAGGTAAAACAGTGATGTAGGATGATTTGGAAGTTGAAGAAAAACATGAAATGGGAGTTTTTCAACATACCTTAACTGTATTGATTACACAGACCACGCATGTGCATCGTAGAGGCAAAAAAAAGACAAGCATTTGTGGTTAAACAGTATATAAATTGTCAATCTGTTTCGAAAATGACCGATCATTTCGCTAAAAGACCCTTCTTCCTCAGCTGGGATCATTTAGAGCCATTTGAAGCTGCATTTAAACTGCATTTTGGAAGTTCAAACTTGGGGGCACCATTGACGTCCACTATATGGAGAACATTCCTGAAATGTTTTCCTCAGAAAACATAATTTCTTTACAACTGAAGAAAAAAAGACATGAACATCTTGGATGACAAAAGGGGTGAGTAAATTATCTGTAAATTTTTGTTCTGGAGGTGAACTAATCCTTTGATGCACAGGTTACCCCTTTAGCGTCACTTTTCAACGTGTAGGGTCCCCCATTGTTTTCAGTTTACTTTAATTTAATGGTTTGCATGCATAAAAATAGAAATAATTTTATATAAAGTTATACTTTCATTGGAGCACCTAACCCCACCCCTACCCTAAACCTACCCACTTCTGAACAATAGAAAACACATAACAGGCAAATATAAGTAAGTCACAGGTATTTATTGCAAAAACTGACCATAAACAAGCGGTTTAAAAACATTATAAACAAGTCCTGTTGCATTCCGAGTCTTCAGAATCCTTACGATATCTTTATGTGAAGAAAAGAGCAAAACATAAGGTTTTAATCACTGAAAATGATCCCGCTCACATCTCATTCCAGGGGCGTCGCTAGGGCTAATCATTCAGGGCTCGAGCCCCGAAAGTTTTTACTCCAGCCCCGAATGTTTTTTTTGTATGGCTCTATGATTTCCACGGAATTTGACAAAGTTTGAATGATTTAATCAAAAGTTGGTCATTAAACTTAAATCAAGTCGCGATATGGACTGGTATCTGTAAATATTATGCCGCAAAAGACTATTTAAATATGAATCCTACATGTTCTGCGTGTCTTTTTATGAATGAACTGCACTGATGCGCAGTTATCTTCATCTGGTTATCTTCATCTGGTTATCTTCATCTGATAACCAGAAAAATACACAACACAGAATTCCATAAGGCTATTGTAAAAATAAATAAAAGTTGTTTTTATGCATTCAAATAAACAGACATGCTAAAACATATTTGGTAACAATAAAACGTAAAGTGAGAAAAAAGTTAAACATTTCATAGGGTCCTAAACATGTAATTTGTCTTAACTTTTGATAAATTGACGGTAAATTGTATAAGATTTTTAATTAATTACACATGATTAAATACATTTTGATTAATAAAATTAAATTTAACCATTAAAAAGAAGACCAGAAAAATAAAAACAGAAAACAGAATTTGAAAAAAATAAAATAAAATGGAATTTGGGAAAAAATAGGGCCCTGTTTTTGCATCCAACTATATATTTGTTACAGTTATAAATACATTTTCAAATGTATTATTTTATTTGTCTAACATATTTTTGTAATGTTATAATTTTGTTATAATACTTTGATATGTTTGCTATTTGCAGTGATTACTATTTACTATTGTTAATAGTGTGACAAGGTCTTTAACCCCCCGGTTTAATGCCCCCGGACCCCCCTAGAAGGATCCAGGTTCAACCACTTGTGTCTAACAAAATCTTATGTGAGCATGATGTGAGCTCCCACCAACTACCACTAGCCCCTGATGTTTTGGCACCAGCCCCAGATGTTTTAAAATCCTAGAAACGCCCCTGTCTCATTCAAAAAAGATCCTCCCGAAAATTAGCATGACGCAATCAGTCACAAGACACACAAGAGCCGACGTAATGCTTCTTCTGGCGGCATATTTTCAATTCACACACAGACTGCAGCACACAGGATGTGTTTTATGGCAGATAGAAATCAAATGTTTTGCCTCTGAAGACTTGGAAAACTAATATTGTTTAATAAATTATGACTGTAGTTGTATTTGCCTGTTATATCCTGTGTTTTATTGACTAATGTTTAGGTTTAGAGGCAGGGGTTGGGTTACGTGCTCATAAATGTGTAAACAGTGTAATGTAAATAAAACTGCTGCGATTATTTACGTTGAAAAATCACACCTCAACATATATGCAATAATGGCAATATTATTACCCAATATGTAATTTGATCATGATGATAAAATTCCCAATGCCTTTCACATCAGCATATTGACGCAATGGAGGAACCTGCGCATCAAAAAAGGTGTACCAAAAAGTGACGCCAAAGGGTCCTGACCAAGCGTCAATATATGACGAGTTGGGAGTGAGAATGTGTTGGTATATGTTAGCTTGAACTGACGTTTACATAAAATAAAACTTGGCTTAAGTGGTCCTTTTGGAAATTAAGTACACTTTAGAATACCACTTATTATGGAATAATTTATTTACATAAAAGAATACACTTGCATGAACTGAATGTAATATTTTTGTACACTTATTTGCAATAACTAAATGCAGCTAAATGAAAATGTATTATAGTTTAAAATTATAATATATGCAATAAGCAGTTAGAACTTAAAAGTGCATTTTGAACTAAGACTTAATTTAATAGTTCCTCTCAAAAAATAAATTAGCTGAAAATGCACTCACCCTCAGGCTATACAAGATGTATATGAGTTGGTAGAGATGTAGCATTACATCACTTGCTCATCAACGGATCCTCCGCAGTGAATGGGTGCCGTCAGAAAGAGAGTCCAAACAGCTGTTAAAAACATCACAATAATGCACAAATAATTCAGTCCATCAATTAACATTATCTGGTGAGAAATATGCACAGATCAAGCACCATTTACAAGCGAGTACAATCCAAAACAGTTCTAAGCAAATATAAACGGTGTGCTTTTAAAATTGTTGTGATGCAGGTTCAAACCCATATGGCTGGAACCCAATAGCAATACCCTAGAGACCACTTCACCATCCGTGACAGCCTAGCAATTAAATTGAAAATCTGTTACACATCATTTTATTATATTATTCTGCGTGTGTGCAGTGAATGGGAAGCGGGAGCAGGCACTGGAGTCTCTTCAGCTCTGTCTAAAGCTGCAAGACTCACGCAGTAGAGAGGAGCTCCGCAGGTTACTGCGCTTTATGGCCCTCGCCGCTGGCGCTCGAGAGATCAAACTACACAAAGAGGTATGAATAACATGAATGACATAGTTGCAGAATGTGTTTGGAAATAATTTTAAAAACATGGAAAAAATGATACAGTGTCTGCACTGGAACTGATGTCAATCTTCCACTATGTTTGCTGCTAAATCAGATCAGTGCACAGCACAACAGTGTTTATGTCATACAAAAGTGTCATTGTTAAAAACATGAAAACTAAAGTGAGCTTTGCTGACGCCATGCTTGTGAAAAGACTCTGAAGTAAACAAGAGCCTCTTTTCTGCTTTGGCCTGATAGTCATTTATTACACCTACATAAATACCATTCCTACATCCCTACAGAAACTTGACTGGCTGTTTGTTTGTTTTGTTCTGTAGATAGAGAACAGAATGGCAGTGAAGAGGGCGTTCTCTAATGCTATTGTGTATGGGACTAAATTGGCCAAGGGGAAGGTTGATCTTCTGGTTCTTTTCATGATGGACAACCACCATGACCTTTTCAAGGTGAGTCAACAACTCAGACCAAAGGCGTAGCCAGAAATGTTTAAGTGGGTGAGCCTACATTAAACAGAGTGGACAAAGTGTATTGTATGAAACTGCATGTCAAACTGCCAACAGAAAATACAGCACAAAGGTTCAATACACAACACTTCTAAAGCATTGATTAACATTAATGTTCATTTCAAAATTTACTAATACGTTATTATCTGTTAACATTTGTACTAATTTGAGCTAACGTTAACAAAGATGAATAAGCACTAACAAATGTATTGCTCATTGTTAATGCATTTTATTGTATTTATTGTAAAGCATTACCTCAGTCCGAGACAACGGGGTTGCAGATGATCACATAAGTGTCTCCGTCAGTTCGTGTTTAAAGGAGAGTAAACATCAGAGAGTGTAGAAGTGCATGCAGCTGCAAATACACAGTTTGTTGTGGAAAAGAGTATCTAGCACAACGTTTACACGTTTCTTTCCACAAAGGACATATCTGTTTTGCGGTTCAAACGCTATACCTATGCTAAGATGATGCTTTAGACACGCTTGGCTCAAAAGTTTCCCATCGATAAATCCATCACCTGCAGGTGGTCGGTTGGGTTTCATTTGTTGATGATCAGGATTCACTGCTAAGACTTTTGCTTTTTGAAGAATTGATCCGATTGATGTTTGCTTCACTGTTTTTAAATTCAACGCATCAAACATGCACATTTTACTATTATATCCTTACGTCGAAAACATAATATTGTGGGTTGGGCTAACAGAAACTGACGAATCATTTTGATAAGAGGGATCATACAAAATAGGAAGGAAAAATGATGCATTAAGAGCGATGCATTAATTTTGTCTTCTGGGTAACTCAAATATCTTCTGTAGCTTCTGAAGGGCAGTACAAAATGAAAAAAATATATGATATTTAGGCAAAATAAGAAAAATGTACACATCTTCATTCTGTTCAAAAGTTTACACCCCCTCGGCTCTTAATGCATCGTGTTTTCTTTCTGGAGCATCAGTGAGTGTTTGAACCTTCTGTTATTGTCGCATATGAGTCCCTCAGCTGTCCTCAGTGTGAAAAGATGGATCTCAAAATCATACAGTCATTGTTGGAAAGGGTTCAAATACACAAAAACGCTGAAAAAAAACAAACAAATAATTTGTGGGACCTGAAACAGTGGGCAGTTTAACTGTTCAAGGCAAACAAGGGACTCATAAACAACTATCACTAAACAAAAACCACAGCTGTGGATCATTCAGGTAACAACAGTATTAAGAATCAAGCGTATGTAAACTTTTGAAAGGGGTCATTTTTATAAATTCAACTATTATTTTCTCGTGTGGACAGATTCTGCAAGGTGTATGTAAACTTTTGAATGCAACTGTATAAGTAGAAGAAAAAATAAGAAACTGTCTGTTATTAAGTTACAATGAAATAAAACATTTATTATTATTATTATTATCGTTTAATAAATGACATTCATTTGGAAAATGACCAACTTCTCACTGGGTGGGCCACAACTGAAAGTTGGTGGGCCCATGCCCACCCAGACCCACCGGTTGCTTCGCTGTTAACCAAATACAACTAGACATATACTGAATCATATACACTACTGTCCAAAAGTTTGGGGTTCGTAAGAAATTATGTTCTTTTGAACTTTTGATTCATCAAAGAATCCTGAAAAAGTATCAGGCATTAAGCAATATTAAGGATTAAGCAGCAATCGTTTAAACAATTAAAAAAATATATAATTATATAATAAAAATATAAAAAATAAAACATCATATTAGAATGATTTCTGTAGGATCCTGTGATACCTGAAAATTCAGCTTTGATCACAGGAATAAATAACATTATTACATTATATATATATGTGTGTGTGACCCTGGACCACAAAACCAGTCATAAGGGTCCATTTTTCAAAATTGAGATTTGTACATCATCTGAAACCTGAATAAATAAGCTTTCCATTAATGTATGGTTTGTTAGGAATGGACAATATTTGGCCGAGATGCTATGTGAATATGTGGAATCTGAGGGTGCAAAAAAAATCAAAATATGGAGAAATCGCCTTTAAATTTGTCCAAATGAAGTTCTTAATAATGCACATTACTAATCAAAAATTAAGTTTTGATATATTTACAGTAGGAATTTTACAAAATATCTTCATGGAACATGATCTTTACTCAATTTCCTAATGATTTTGGCATAAACGAAAAATGAATAATTTTGACCCATACAGTGTATTTTTGGCTACTACTACAAATATATATAATATAATATAATATATATAAATATATTTATAATAAATATAAATATACAATTTTTTACAACATATTCACATAAAAATGTTTCACAATGTTACTTTTTGTACTGTATATTTGATGATCCTTGTATTTTAAAATAAGACATAATATTTGTCTGCATTTTCAGTAACTCAGGTCATTGTTCTTTCATAAAATTGTGTTTCTGTGTCTAAAATAAAATGACAGCATGGACCTTCAAAATGTTCGTCTTTTTGCTCTAGATTCCTGTCACATTGCACAAGCTCGTAAGTGACAAACTGGCCAGTATCATCAAAGGAACAGATCCTGATCTCATCACAGGTAAAACTACAACTATATGTAAAATATATGAAAACATGTATAAGAAATTTTACATTAACTGAGATTAACAGATGCTGCAGAAGTATTTTTCATTGTTAGTTCTTGTTTAATAGTGGAAACAAATGAGATCATTTTTGTAAAGTGTTACCACAATCTTATCATAGCAGATGTTTGTGAGCCATATTTGTAAATCAGACACTGCTAAAAAATGCATGATCCTTGATTTCCTAAGAAAATATATTTGAAATTTTCCACCTCTTAGGAACAACATACTGTCGCCGCCTGACTGGAAAAGATTATTTGGAAACCGTTCAGAAAACTACTAGAGAAGAGCTTTGGACGTTACTGAAAACTATTCACGAGAACTCGAAACTCTCTCTAAAAGAGAAGCGCCGTCTTCTCGGACAGTTCTACAAAGGACATCCTGAAATATTCGTGCAATATTTTGGCAACAGAATATCCAACGTTTATATCTAAGGAATCTTCATTTAATATTATATTGTATTATATGTAAAAAGTATTTTATATGTTGTAAATATGTACATATTGTAGAAAAACTGAATACTACTACTCTTTTTGCCTGTATTCATGAATGCAAGAGACCTGTTGGACAGTTAACACATTTTGCTTTTCTTCAAAAATATAAAAATTATGACACTTACTACCCCCAAAACCACTTATTCTATATATAGATTCAAATACTTCAGAACAACAATGAAATATGTCTTTAAAAGAAGCAAAATAGACTACAAACACTAAGATATGAAAACGAAATCAGGCCAAATCTTATTTAAAAGTCCTGTTTCTGTATTTCACATACTTATAGTTCAGCGAGGTCACAGGCTTGAAAATGCATATTTTCCATGTTTAATCAGGGCCAATGAGTTCAGGCGTCCTACATTTCCTGTTACAGATGAATCTTTTCTTTGTTGTTATGTAATAGGGATGTCGTTCAGAATGGGTGTTTTAGAAACGCTGAAAGGAACAATACATCTGCCTGCAGCCTGCTGCTCAAATTAGGCGTAGCATCAGCAAAAGAACAGAGTTGAAAAATCCTGATGTTTTCAATGTGATTCTCAGTCATTGTCTACACCAGCTGCTCAGTTACAGAACAAAGAACAATTACTGCTGGCACCAGGGTTTGAAATGTCTCTCACAGAGACAACAACAGCAGCAAACATCATGAGCCGCCAATGGTTAAACATCATCTGCATGTGTTCAAAATATAAAGGCAGGAAATAGGTGGGTTAGTAATTACAAACAGATGATGAAGGCTGTATTGTGAAGGGCTCTTCGTTCAAGTGCATCACCAGTTTTTGTTTTTAAGACAGTGGTAGATCGTGAGAAAGTGAGAAAACTATAAATATAAAAAGTTTTGATCATATTGTAGATCAGTCAGCAAGGAATTTAGTCACATTGTACCAGAAAAGACATGTTTCATGTGGCCTGTAATGAGCTTATATAAAATTGACATCAGTGAATAATAATTTTGTGTTGATTGGAGGTGACTAAGTGGCTAATGTCACGTTTAGCATTGTGAAAAGTTATGTTTGCTTAAAAAATTAAATTATTAAATTATTCATTCATTTTTCTTCATCTTGAATTTTTACCTTTGATAAAACACTATTGACTCTCATTTACATTAGTCATTATCCTTAACTAAAACGAATTAATTAAATAGGCCAAATGAACTTCAAAGGGTTAGTTCACCCAAAAAATGAAATTCTGTCATTAATTACTCACCTTAGTTCGGTTCGTCCTTGGAACACAAATTACAAAGATATTTTTGATGAAATCCGAGAGCTGTCGGACCCTGCATAGACAGCAACGGGACTACCACGTTCGAGGCTCCAGAAAGGTAGTAAGGCCATGGATAAAATAGTCCATGTGACATCAGTGGTTCAACTGTAATGTTACGCAGCTACCAGAATACTTTTGTGCGCAAAGAAAACAAAAAGAACGACTTTATTCAACAATTCCTTCCTTCCGTCAGTCACCAGAGTATCACGACGCATGCGTGTGGTGCTGCTGACGCAGGAGACGGCGTTCTAATGTAGAACCCGGATGCACTGCGCCTTGTTTACAGGCAGAAGATGATGCTGGCAGTGCATAAAGTCTTTGTAAACATGTCTGAAGTTTTCGACAGAGAGAATGACTTGCCTTTTTTGTATCTTGCATCTAAATAACAAAATAAAATCACAAAAAATAAAATGAAACAATGTTTGTGAAAGCTATAACATTATCTCAAATATACTAAAATGATAAATTCCATCATTTTTATCCGAAATCAACCAAAAAACAGAAAATTCTGCCTATTTTACGGCCACTGTTGTATTTATTCGTTTATTTATCATTACATTTATCATTTGCAGGGCTAAATATGCTTGATTGTCTTGAAAGCAATGTTATAATGCAACAGTCATTTAACAGCGTTCATGTATTTCATGCTATATGTGTCCCAGGACCTCAAAACCAGTCATAAGTAGCACAGGTATATTTGTAGCAACATCCAACAATACATTGTACGGGTCAAAATGATCAATTTTTCTTTTAGGCCAAAAATCATTAAGATGTTAAGTGAAGATCATGTTCTATAAAGATATTTTGTAAATTTCCTACCGTAAATATGTCAAAACTAAATTTTTCATTAGTAATATGCATTGCTAAGAACTTCATATGGACAACTTTAAAGGCGATTTTCTCTATATTTTGCACCCTCAGACTACAGGTTTTCAAATAGTTGTATCTTAGCCAAATATTGTTTTTGGTTTTGTGGTCCGGAGTCAAATATATACACTGCCCTCCAAAAGTTTGGAAACACCCCTGGCAAAGTGTGGTTTTGGATGATATCAGCATAAATCCTTATCATTTTCTGGTGCAAATACATTAAAGTAGCTTGACATTATCTTCGAAGACCACCACAATAATTTTCATTTTGATTACATAATATACATCAGACATCAGACATGCCCCTTTGCCAGCTGTGATGCCTGGTTACTGGTTTAAACTTGGTCCAGGTTTTTAAAAGATTTTTGGGTCAGCACACCTTAATAGCTTCAACAACTGATTTCCAATTAAGTTTAGAATACAGTGAATTTAGGCCCAGATTATGCAGAGCTGTAATAGCTGCTAATGGTGGATATTTTGATGTATTGAAAATGTAAGTTTTTTCCATGTATAAACTGTTTATGTAATAAAATATGTTTTCGTAGTTTGTGTTGTCCCTTATCAGTGCAAAATGATCACAAATTAAAAAGGATTCATGCCAATATTGTCCAAAACCCCACCTTTCTAGGGCGTTTCCAAACTTTTGGAGGGCGGTGTATATCTTCTAATTTAGAGGTGAAACAACATGGAGATCACATCTAGGTCCTCAAACTGATGAGGTCCTGTGTACTATAGTGCATCCTAGTGGTCATCACAAATGCACTGAAGTTTGTTTCAGAGCTCACACATATATTCGGCACACTGATAAAACCACGTAATAGTGAAGTAAGACACACAACACAAGCACTTTCATCATGTTGTTTTATTGGAAGCAAGTTGTGTGTGATCCTCAGTTCACTACAAAATGAGATTCAACTCTTCCATCACCAGCAACTACACATGACAAGTTCAGAACTATGAGGCAAACAAGAATAAAAACTTTATACAGTATAAACCACCCAGTTTTAAAAAATAAAACTGTTAAAAAAGAAACTTTGAAAGCACTGAACCAAATCGAGATTAGCGATGGTTTCTGGTCTCTAGCGATGAGTCTGAAGTCCTCCGAAACACGAGTGGACACCGAGGGACGCGTCTCTGTCCGATCGCCGTGGGAGTGCAGGGTTCACAGTAAATCAGGGTGGAAGCTGGAGTCAGTGCGCCGTCAATGAGCTGTGACACACGGCTGGATGCGGTTTAATTGTCTTTCTGATGTTCGGGGGGTGTACGTGTGTGTTTCGGGCAGCTCATCGGATCCTCTTCTGCTGTCGCGCTCGATAGATGTCGTGGATTGGTGGTGCGATCGATCCTTTGTCTTCCTCCTCGTCTGAATCGGCGTTAGGCCTTTTCAAGGACTTGTTTGCCACAGCGTGGTTTTCCACAGGCCCGTTTCCTTCACTGCTCATCTCTAACTGCTTTCCAGTGATCAACTCTACAGCAGCATCTACCGCTAGAGAGAGAACGAGAGCGTAAGCATTGTAGGTCATGAATGTGTAAATCTCACAAAACCTCTTAAAAACACGTCACATTTTAGCCCAAAGCATGTCACAATTAATCACTCTTCTATCCTGTTACTTTAATACTAAAAAATTACATTCATTAAACAGTAAAATGTGTAATATAGTCTTTATTTTGATTTTAATTTTTGTTTAAATAATAGGTTTACCATCATTTTTACTTTAATAAGATTTTTTTAAAAATAAGATTAAGAACCACATTATATCAACCTTTTTTTTGTTATTTTTATTATCGTTTTCTATTACTATAATTTCAAAATATAGTAAATAAAACTAATATAAGTATATGCCACCATTCAAAATTTCTGTATTCTGCTCATCAAGGCTGCATTTATTTTCTCAAAAATACAGTAAAACAGTAATACTGTGAAATATTATTACAATTTTAAATAACTGTTTTCTATTTGACTATATTTTAAAATGTAATTTATTTGTGGTGATGCAAAACTGAATTATCAGCATCTCAGGTGTCACATGATCCTTCAGAAATCATTCTAATATCCTGATTTGCTGCTTAAGAAACAATTCTTGTTAAAATATTTTATAATGAAAAGTGTGTCATATAAATTGTAAAATGTTTATAACTCATACTAATATTTATTACACTGCTTTTTAGGACAGCAAACATCCCTGTATTACAGCAATGAGAATGAATAACCGGAGTGAGATTTTAGAGATCATGTAATACTTACTCTCTGGTAATACACATCTTCTGAGAGACTCCATCAGCTCATCTACCTGCACAAAAGGACCCTGAAAACAAAAACACATGATGACATTTGATTAACGAGAAGTCGATGTTTAAATATCTTGAGGACATTCTATCTGACAGTCAGGCAATGGTTTAAAGCGGTAAAGAGGAGAATAGATGTTGAACTGACTGTAAAACAGCTGGGAGGAGGCAGCAGCTTCATGAGGATGACAGCAGTGGGAGGGACAGGAAACACTCCTCCAGGAACAGGATGCAGTCCAGGAGCTGTCAGGAGGACACGTCACCAAACTTAATGCACAACATCATCTCAAAGAAAGAACTGTGCAACTGGGAATGATCTACTGACATGTAATTGCCAAACTTTTTCCCCCTCACAATTGACTTTTCTTTAGAATTCTGAGATATAAACTCAAAACAGAGAAGAAAAGAGCAAATTAAGAGATAATTATTGACAATTACGTTTTTTAACTTAAATTTTAATTTTTAATTCTTAATTTTTTAAATAAAAAAAAAAAAAAAAAACAGAATTGCAAGATATAAACTCAATTCAGAGAAAAAAAAAAAATTGCAAGATAAAGTTGAAACTGAAGGACATGAACTCCAGAAACAATAAAAAGGCAGAATTCTGAGATATAAAATTGTAATTTCAAGTCGGAATTCTAAGAAAAATGCCAGAATTGTGAGATCTAAACTTGGAATTCCTGAGAAAAAGTGTCAAAATTGCAAGCAAACTCAGAATTCTAAGAAAAAAGTCAGAATTCCAAAATGAAAAATTGTAATTTCAAGAAAAAGCCATAATTCTAAGAAAAATGTCAGAATTGTAGGATGAAAACATCAAAATTACATTTTACAATTTTGAAATTCTTGTTGACGTTTTTTTCTTGGAATTCCAAGTTTACATCCTACAAACTCAAAATTGCAAGACAAACTCAGACTTTTTTTTTTTCTCTCAGAATTCTGAGATAAAAATGTGCAATTTCTAGAAAAAGTCGGAATTCTAAGAAAAATGTCAGAATAATGGAATTTAAATGTGGAATTCCAAGAAATAAAACAAGTTTTTTTCTTGGAATTCCAAGTTTACAATCCACAATTCTGACATTTTTCTTAGAAATTTGCAATTTCAGGAGAAAGTCATAATTTTAAGAAAATTTTGAGAACAGTGGAATCTAAACTTGGAATTCCACAAAGAAAGTCAAAATTCTAAGAAAACTATAGGATGTAAACTCTTAAATTTAGATTTTTTTTTTTTTTGAATTCTGAGATTACATTGTACAATTTAGAAGTTTTCTGAAGAATTCTGACTTTTCTTCTTGGAATTCCAAGGCTAGATTCCACAATTCTGAAATTTTTCATAAAATTATGACTTTCTCCTGAAATTGTAAATATAAAAAACAAAAACAAAAAAAAAAAAAAACTGTCAGAATTGTGGAATGTATTCACAATTTTTTTTCCCCCGCAATTGGACAAAAAAAGTCAAATTTCTAAGAAAATGTCAAAATTGTAGGATGAAAACTCAGAATTCGAAAGAAAAAAAATTAATTCCGTCCAAGACAGAATTCTGACTTTTTCTTGAAATTGCAAATTTATATCTTGGAATTCTGACTTTTTTCTTTGAATTCTGAGTTTGGGCTGCAATGTTTTTTGTTTTGGAATTCTGAGATTACACCCTACATTTTAAAATTTTCTTAGAATTTTGACTTTTCTTCTTGGAATTCCAAGTTTAGATCCCACAATTTTAAGAAAACCTCAAAATTGTAGTCAGAATAGTGAGCTATAAACTCAACTACTAGAAAAAAGTTGGAACTATAAGATAAAGTATCATATTTTGATTCTGTGTCAGAAACAAGCTTCCATACAATCTAGAGGGATACTCAAGGGATACCCAAACTATGGATCTTGGAGTTTGATGTCAAGTGTATGTGAAGTGCAGATACTCACGCGCCAGATGACGTGGCTGGAAAGGAATCATCTGGCTGGTGTCAGGTTTGGGATACTCAGGTTTGCGGTCTGCCTCGTCTTTCAGCGCAGGGGCAGAGGGAGTGACCACCGCCTCTGGGATCAGTGCTGCATATTTGGCACGAGACACATCCTGCCAATTGAAGTGTTCAGATGATGGATTGTATTATAAAATTTGAATTACTTAAGGCCCACCTATGCTAATTTTAAACTAAATCGGGCCAAAATGAAATCTGTTTGGAGTTTGTTTCAGGAGTTTGAAACAGCCTGCCAAAGCAAACTTTCCAGAAAAGTTTCATCTGGCTGGTAAACACCTTCAAACTATCATCACATCGGTGTAGCGATTACACAACAGATAGGTGTGGCTCTGCAACTCTGCCTTCACAATGACTTGTGGTTAAAAACTAATGCCAAGATGATTAATGAATATCGCTTGTGCCAAAGTATTTGTGAATGATTCTGTTTCCTATCGTACCTTGTAACCGAGGGCTTTGAGCTCACTGGGGGAGCAGGGATACAAGTCCATGAACTTGTATCTGTCCACCAGCAGAGCCGTCTCCTTTCCCTCATACTCGTCTTTAAAGGCCATGAAGCGCCTTCGCTCCACCTTCAGGATACTGGCCAAGTCCCCGATGTTGCTCTCAAAGGCCAAGAAGCGTGCCCAGATTTCCCTGTTACACAAAAAGCATGTTAAAATCAGGAATGTTATCCTTTTCATATAACATTTAACATGTTGCAATGAATCCAAACTACCATATTGTGCTGTACAATCAAGTGCAACAAATTGTCGAAAAAGAATGTAGGGATTGGTTCTACACATTAGTTGTTGACTGGATGTTAAAATGAACGTGAGCTTGCAGGAGCAGACTTTAAAGGGATAGTTCACCCTAAAAATTGTCATTAACTGACCCTTCTCAAAACTGACAAACAATGCGACTTTCACGCTACACGTTCCCGAGTGAAAAATACATCACAGAGCAAAAAGGAAAGTGACAACAAGCCGACTGACAAGAGAGCGCAGGTTACTTCTAGTATGAAACAAGGTCTCAGCTTTAAATGTTGTCATTTGAGAAATTCAAATGATAAATAGTGTATTGTGGCTCTTTAATGTGTCATGACCGATTGCCTTTTCTTTACTTAAAGCATTAAAAAAAACAAAAACAAATGAACACTAGAACGTATTTTATTGAAACCGCAGAAAGACATCAATACACACAATGTTTCAATGGTAGTGTAAAACAACACCCTTTTTACCTTGCCAAAATCAGCTCTGCAAAAATCATCCCATTCTAGTTGAGGCTGCTTTAAATGCAAATGAGCTCTGCTCACCCCGCCCCCCCTTCTCTCTGTGGAGTGATGAGCCTGTTTACTTAAGCCACATTTAGCCGCTAAACTTGCTAACTAGTACGTTATTAGGAAAGGCGATCGCAAAGATTCATAAAAAAACCCTTATACTCACTTCTGCTGTAAGTGAAGCTGGATCACGAATGATTAGCACGAACATAGACGGATGTATGTTGATCGAGTGGCGCATTCCCTTCACAAACAAACGTAATCTACTGCATCTTCAGCAGCTCAGATGTCGGGAGTAAATGACGACCACTATGTTCATTATTACATCCAGCAACACAACACCTCAATCGCTAATTCTTGTCTAACTTATATCCCTGCTCTGGCATCAAAACACCTGATACATGATAGTTTGTATCAGATCCAAAATTTACCAATAGCCTCCTATTCTATTTGCAAATCTTATTTATAAGTATTATGTAAAATAAATGCACATGTATATTTGACATTAACAGTGTGTTTAAGATCTCTAGATATCAGTACTGACCAATGAAAAATACAAATTGGTTGACTCATGTGGCTACTTTTGTGGTGAGGTGTATTGTGTAACTACTAATTATATGGTGTGTAATTACTAACCCATGGTTATATGAACAGTTGGTGTTTACACGCACTAACTACGGTCCAATCTGATATCAGATTCTGAATGTACTGTTTATATGAAGCGTAAATGTTGTAATCGGATTCACATATTAGTTTGTGTATACATTACAAAAATTTAGTGCATGCTCAGTCAACATATTAAGAAACAGAAGAAAAAAAAAAAAAATGTAATGTCTCTCCCTTTAAATTCAAAATGACATTCAGATGGAGCCCCAAACAAAGAACTTTTTTATCTGACTGAGCCCTTAAATCATTTACTAGCAGATAATTTGGGTGCATGGAACATGTGAAAAGCCAAGCAGGTAGTTGTGATTGTTAGCAATGTTTAAGAGCAAATTAAAAGAAATAGATGGTATATAACTAATCAATAAAATTCCACTAACCCAGATTTCTCAGGGGAAAGACTGCCGGACGTCAGGACTCTCTCAAACAGGACTCTAGTGTTGTTGTCCTCTGTGATGGAGACAAGGACAAACAGCTCAATAATTCATAGTCATTTTTGAAGACTCATTCCAGGCCAGGCTTTTTACTTCACTTCTTTTTTGGTAATAGCCTAGCGACAAGATAAACACAGGCGATGTTTACTGCATGGCAAACACGGTCTCCTAGCTATCTGCTTTATAAAGGAGGCAAATGGTTTGTTTGGTCTGATAAGTGCTCATGTGTCATATCATTCTATGTGCGTGTAAATAAACAGCCGTCTCGAGGGCTGAAATTGTTTTCTCCAGCGTTTCACGCAATATGATATAGACTGTATGAAATATGACGGGGCAGAACAGGTGTAATAAATAACACTGATTGCCTGCCATCAGATTAAAAGGAGACTGTGATGTCACCAGACGTATAAATGAAGGGAATCATGTTCTTACCATTTAAATGAGAGAGGTAATCAATGTACGCCAAAATGTACTCAGGAATGTCACCGTATTTCTTCAGTCCAAGCTCAAATATCTTAAAGGCCACAGATTTGTCCTGAGGGAACAGGCATTCAGATACATTCAGTTTTGTGTCTGGATATTTAGTTTTTTAAAATGCAACTGCTGAATCAAAAGTCCTTTAAATATACGAGGGGTACAGTAAAATCGTGCAGCAAGGTGGTGTAACAATGTAGGTAAGAAAGGTGGTGTAATTAATCAGCTTTTCATTAAAGGAGAAGTCCACTTCCAAAACAAGCACTCACATATAATGTACTCACCCCATCGTCATCCAAGATGTTCATGTCGTTTTTTCTTCAGCTGTAAAGAAATTATGTTTTTTGAGGAAAACATTTCAGCCTTTTTTCTTCATATAATGGACTAATATGGTGCCCCGATTTTCAACTTCCAAAATGCAGTTTAAATGTGGTTGTAAACGATCCCAGCCATGGAAGAAGGGTCTTCTCTAGCGAAACTATTGGTTATTTTCATTTTAAAAAAATACAATTTAAATACTTTTTATTCTCAAACGCTCATCTTGCATTGCTCTCGTAGAACACTTGTTGTATTCTGACTCAAGACAGTTAGGGTATGTCAAAACTCCAATCGTATTTTCTCCCTTCAAAAATCATTTCAAAATCATCCTACATCACTGCAGATGTACCAACCCAGTCTTTGCAAAGTGAACATGCAAAGAAGATCAAACACCCTTAACAAAAAAAGGTAAAACAGCGATATAGGATGATTTAGAAGTTGAGGGAGAACATGAGATGGGAGTTTTTCGACCCTAACTGTCATGAATCAGAAAAAAATAATCTAGGCAGAGTAAGACAAGACGAGCGTTTGGCATTAAAAAGTATATAAATTGTATTACTTTTATGAAAATAATGGATCATTACGCTAGGTAAGACCCTTCTTCCTTGTCTGGGATCGTTTGAAGCTGCATTTAAACTGCATTTTGGAAGTTCAAAATCGGGGCACCATATCAGTCCATTATATGGAGAAAAATGCTGAAATGTTTTCCTCAAAAAACTATTTCTTTACGACTGAAGAAAGAAAGACACGAACATCTTGGATGACAATGGGGTGAGTACATTATATGTGAATCTTTGTTTTGGAAGTGGACCAAAAAAAAAAAAAAGGTAAAATTCTTGGAATAAAAATAACATGGTCTGGCTTAATACTATACTATAAAATACTGTTTGATTTATTTTTAAATTGATACTTTTATTCAGCAAGGATGCACTGAACTTAAAATAAATGCTGTTCTTTTAAACTTTCTATTTATCAAAGAAACCTGAAAAAGTCAATCAGTTTCCACAAGTATATGAAGCAACACTATTTTCAACATAGATAATAATAAAAAAAATGTTTCTAGAACAGCAAATCAGCATATTAGAATGATTTCTGAAGGATCATGTGACACTGAAGACTTGAGTTATGATGATGAAAATTCAGATTTGATCACAGGAATGAATTACATCTAAAATACATTCAAACAGAAAACAATTGTAATAATATTTTACAGTATAACATTTCAAATGTTTGAATGGTAGTGTACATATAAGAGACGTGTGGTGTTGAAGTTACCTTGCTGCAGTAGTATTCCATAAGAGCAGCAGTGACGTACACATGATGCCGTGTGCGAG